>NC_136068.1:1832539438-1832936607 GCF_964261635.1 Lissotriton helveticus | reverse complement strand
AGCGTCGTCTATCTTACTGGCGAATGAGGATTTCTATTGGTGGGTTAGAGGTCCTACTAAAGATTTCATGTATGCGTGGTTAGGGATATTTTCTGTATGAATGTGCGTAAATGATTTTGTAATATTCGATCGAGTCAAACTCTGAATTGTCTCTAAGGAGGTGTAAAACATCTCTGTATGTGCATTCAGAGGGAAATGAGTTTGTTATTACCTGCTAGAAGGGTAGAGTAGCCTTACTTTATCGACGAATCTAAATATTCTGCGAAAATAGCGTTGTTTATTTCACGCAAAGGAATACTTAAATGTTTGGAAAAGCTAACACTTTATTTAGCGAAACAGACAAATGGTTTGTTATTTGTGAAGTTATGAACAGAATTCAATCGTAAGATTTGTAAATATGGTGCTTTAAAATTGTGAAGGAGGGGTTCAGTTTAAGGAATGGAGTGAGACAGAGAAGCCGCAGCATCAGCATATGTCACAAGAGTCGCGCTGTAATTGGCTAACATACATCACAGTGCTTGCACAGATTGGTTCACGTGACTAAGGCAAGCTTACAGCTGATTGGCTTATCCTGAAAAGCAGCAATTTTGCAGTTTATTTTTCAATTTCTGAAACCATGAAAGCTTCTTTTCCTTTTTCATGTAATAATAATCCATATTTTAATCAATTTTTCTTACTTCGGTAAAGATCGTAACCACTTATAACAAGTAAGTTGTTATTCCGCAACACCAACCAATCCGTGCGTGAAACTCACCAACAAGCCAATCAGGTTAAGCTACGTCAGTTTTTTGCTCAACCAATAGAGCAGCAATTCTATTGGTTAAGCAAAAAACTGACGTAGCTTAACCTGATTGGCTTGTTGGTGAGTTTCACGCACGGATTGGTTGGTGTTGCGGAATAACAACTTCCTTGTTATAAGTGGTTACGATCTTTACCGAAGTAAGAAAAATTGAATAAAATATGGATTATTATTGCATGAAAAAGGAAAAGAAGCTTTCATGGTTTCAGAAATTGAAAAATAAACTTAAACCGGACAAGAAAATTGCAACGGTGGAAAATTAATTCATAAGTACAAAACACCTGCAGCGTATGTTAGGTGAATATGGTTATCATACTTGTCTTTGGATTGAGAATTGGGTGGAGTATACTAAAAATGATGGTGTGTTGGCATGGCCGGAAGATGGATCTTTTAACATGGCAGTTTTGAAAAACTTAAGAGAAAAAATGAAACTTGTACCAAAGCCTAGACCTACTCAATTTGAAGCACCAGTTGAATGGGAGGATGAAATGTTCGAGTTACAGCGAGAAAGTAGAGGAATATCAAGGGGAACAGGACTAGATTTAAATAGAGAAACACATCAGGATAGAATGCGTCGATGGAGAAGCGCAGACATGTGTGATGGCTTCTACCCAGTGAGACTAATTGAGGTAACGGGACAAAAGTGTACTAAAAAAAAAATATATATCATTGAAGAAAATGATTCAGAAGATGCAGTATTAGAAGAAATTTATACTAGAAAATCGCCACCTTATCAACCAGTTTGTACTTGGACTTCTCCTAGTGCCCCACCGAGAGAGATTATTGAGGAGGCATCTCCTAAAACAAATCCTGATCATAGAAAAACACCTGAAACAAGATGTAGTTCAAATTTATCTGGAGAAAATAGAAATTACGCTGAAACACCAGTTCATAGAAAAGAAACTTCAATTTATAATAATGAAACCCCAGTTCATAGAAATGTAACCCCAAATGGAAAAAGGACAGAAAGATATGAGGAATTACCAAATATTTCAGAATATAATCGTTCAAAAGATGAATTAATACAGCAGTTAACCAAAAGCATGGAAGCAGTAACAGTACCTGTAACGATTGGACCTGTTCTTCCAGTATTTGATCAAAAAGAAATTAGACATTCAGCTTTGAGTGTTCCACTAAATTCGGAAATACAGAAAGTGACAGAAAACTTTTACTCAGATGTGTCTGAAATTCATCGAGAGAAAATGATAATCCTGACTTAACTTTTAACCAAAGTTTGACAAGTAAAACTCCATTTGGTGCAGAATCTGATTCTGGAACTCCAGAAAAGAGTCCGAATAAAATAGATTTAACGCAAACCCCAGAATGTAAATTACTTGATGTTGCAAAATTGAAAGCAGATATAGAGGAATTAATAATTGGAACAATTGGAACTGACAGTTTGAAGCTATATCAGGATGATGAATTATTGTTCATTTGCAAAAGCATAACATGGAAAACAAAAAACAAATATGATCAATTAGAGGAAATGGCTGCTGAATTAGAAATAGATTTGAATAAGCAAAAGAATATGCAGAAACATTACAGAGTGGATTTCTCTGAAAAAGATATTGAAAATATGAATAACTCAGGAAGAATAATTCATATAAAAGACTTAATTGTGAATGAGAAAATGGGGTGAACTGAGTAAATGGAGAGTGAAATGGAGAAAGAAAAGAGAGGAAGACAGAACAAGCTTAGCTTTCCCTGTCAGAGAAAAGAAAGAGGAAGTGGAAGTGGTAAACAAATTACCAATGAGAGAAATACCAGGAGGAGGGTATGTGCATGTCCCTTGGACAAGGCAGGACATTTTAATGTTCACAAATGATTTTCCTCGTTTAAGAGGAAAACCTGTAGAATGGTATTGACACTTAGACAGATTTGTGAAAGTTTCAAAAGTTTTGTGGATTGATCTTAATGGATTCTTTGACATAGTTGTCTCATCAGATCTTTGGGCAGAATGTAAAATTAGTATAAATTGGCCTACAGAAGAATTTCCTCGACATAAGGTAACAGGAGCTCCTTCACCAGAGGTAATGAGAAAGTACGATCAGGTAATTGTGCTTTTGAAAAACAAGATTCCCCCAAAAGAAATAGATTGGGTTAAAATAGATAGAACTACCCAAGAGCCAAAAGAATCAGTACATTCATTTTATGAAAGATTACTACTGGTTTTCAAACAATACAGTGGTTAAGAAAATTTAAGTGCAAAGGCTAGGAGCCATTTTATATACAGATTTGTATATGGCTTGAGACCTGAAATTGGTGAAATGATAAGAACTGGAATAGTTGGTTGGCAATCAAACTCAGTAGATGAGATTTTGAGAAAAGCAAAATACTGTAGTGATGAAATAGATGCTAAACAAAAGAAGCTTAAAGAAAAAGCTATGTGGGCACAGGTAAAAGTGGCTGAATAGCATTTAGCTTCAAAGAAACGGGGGACCCCACATCAATATAAGGCAGGTAGACGGGAAAAACACAAGTATCAAACAAGGACGGGAACCTGCCCTGTAATTTTAAAAGGGTGGCCTACTAGAGGTCCAGAAAACTCAGTACCACTTTGAACCCAGAATGGATGTCTCACAGAAGAATCAACACGTATATGTTTCTTGAAACTATTTAATATTAGTTATTATAGTTCATTTTTTTCTCCATTTTTTTCATTTAATGTTTTGGAAATGTAGACACATATATTCAGAAAAGACAATAATAAATAGACATTAATAAAATAATTTTTTAGAAAGAAGGTTTTTGTCCTATTCATAGCCCATGTTCCCACGACACATACACCACCACACACACACAATCATTCACACTTCAAGCAACACTTCACACAATTGCCACAGATGCATCAGATGGATCAGGGACAGATGACATTAAGTCCCAGGTGGTTTTGTAGGTCCCTAGAATGGGACAAACGCCGACACGCGTTTCGGTGTATAGCCCGGCGCGGGCTACACCTTCATCAGGGCGGAGGTGAGGTGGAAGGAGGAAGGGCCACAGATAAGAGGTTTTATTCTGTAGGGACGACATGTTTAAAATAACATTTATTTAGAGAACATCCAAAGGAGGGTTCAAAGTTTTTTAGAACATTAAAATGATTACATTTCAATCAATGATATAGAATAACTGCGACATCCAGGGGTTCCAGTGATCAGTTAGGCCAACACAAACATTATATCAAAACCACAATAACAAGGTTTACACACAAAAAAGAACTCACACATTCCTGACAGTGCCAATTTTAGCGAAGATTATACCTTTAGAATGACGTGGAGGGCTGGAAGAGCTGTAATTCCCAGCTCTCTAGGTTATCCGATTCACCCAAAGATTTAGCTAAATGGTATAAAACAGATACCTAAGGGTTAGGGAAGTAGTCCCACATCAATTCATAACATCTACTAACAGAAGGGGCTCTCTCATACCATGTCATGTGTCCATACCTGAATGGGAACCATTCCAGCCATCAACCCACCCATTCCAATATGGCCGCACCGTTAGATCCGTCTTTCCATAGTGCTTATCTCCCTATCATGACCTTTTTTGAAATCTCGCGTTGCTTCGCCCGGGTCACACTTCCGGCAACTATACTAATAGGTCTCCTGAAACTACCGAAATTACCCGTCCAGTCTCGAGTCCGCGTCCTGCACGGCCAGTCGGAGAAGCGCTTTTCATCATTTGTTTTTCGTAAGAGTACCCCGTCCCTTCATTCTATCCTTGCTCCCGCTCGTGACGGTTACTTATTGCTGTATTCGCATTTATGCTTTAGCACTCTATCGAGCACTCCCTAGTCATGTATTCCTTGTCTATTTAGGAGGCACCATATCCGTACCTGCTGCCCCTGTCGAGAGCATCAACGTGAAACTATACCAATCCTTCGACCTCCGCCAATCTCTGTAGGTTAAACGCGTGTTATGTTATGGACCCTATTATGGTGGCTGTTCCATGTCATCGGTCCCCTGTATCTCCAATCTGCACCCCCTAATTCAGTACCTAATGGGAAACGTTTATTGTTTTTTCTAAAAATATTTTTATTCGATCCCTAGGTGGTTCTGTTCTCGACCATTCCGGCCACTATTATACAAGAAAGCCAGCGCAGAATAGATTGTCCCCACACAACTGGGTAAGCTCTGAAAAATGTATTCCGGATCCCTTTTTGCCCAGTTAATCTTAAATCTGACCAGCTCGCCTATTACGACAGAAGAACTTTATATAAAACTACCCCCGCCAGTAATCCCACTTGCCATTTAATCTATTACACTAGCTATCCGCTTGACTTCTCGATTTAGATGTTGTGCCATTGCACATATTAAACCCATGAAGAGACTCAATTGAACACATTGAATCTACCTCTCTGTTTGTCTCTTTTTCTTAAGTTGGTCCCTGTGTCTCTTTATCTATAGTACTGTCAAACCTTCGACATCCTAAACCTGAAACCAGAACCTGAAAGTTTTCATCTCGTGGACTCCCTATCACCTGAAGCCTACTTGGCCTGACATGGTATGAGAGAGTCCCTTCTGTTAGTAGATGTTATGAATTGATGTGGGACTACTTCCCTAACCCTTAGGTATCTGTTTTATACCATTTAGCTAAATCTTTGGGTGAATCGGATAACCTAGAGAGCTGGGAATTACAGCTCTTCCAGCCCTCCACGTCATTCTAAAGGTATAATCTTCGCTAAAATTGGCACTGTCAGGAATGTGTGAGTTCTTTTTTGTGTGTAAACCTTGTTATTGTGGTTTTGATATAATGTTTGTGTTGGCCTAACTGATCACTGGAACCCCTGGATGTCGCAGTTATTCTATATCATTGATTGAAATGTAATCATTTTAATGTTCTAAAAAACTTTGAACCCTCCTTTGGATGTTCTCTAAATAAATGTTATTTTAAACATGTCGTCCCTACAGAATAAAACCTCTTATCTGTGGCCCTTCCTCCTTCCACCTCACCTCCGCCCTGATGAAGGTGTAGCCCGCGCCGGGCTATACACCGAAACGCGTGTCGGCGTTTGTCCCATTCTAGGGACCTACAAAACCACCTGGGACTTAATGTCATCTGTCCCTGATCCATCTGATGCATCTGTGGCAATTGTGTGAAGTGTTGCTTGAAGTGTGAATGATTGTGTGTGTGTGGTGGTGTATGTGTCGTGGGAACATGGGCTATGAATAGGACAAAAAACTTCTTTCTAAAAAATTATTTTATTAATGTCTATTTATTATTGTCTTTTCTGAATATATGTGTCTACATTTCCAAAACATTAAATGAAAAAAGAAAAAAAGGGAGAAAAAAATGAACTATAATAACTAATAATAAATAGTTTCAAGAAACATATACGTGTTGATTCTTCTGTGAGACATCCATTCTGGGTTCAAAGTGGTACTGAGTTTTCTGGACCTCTAGTAGGCCACCCTTTTAAAATTACAGGGCAGGTTCCCGTCCTTGTTTGATACTTGAACAGCAATTAGCAACTTTAGGGAATATCAAAAAGGTTGACCAGAATCAAGGAAAATATAAAGGTAATTATAATAAGCCAAAATTGATGGGGAATATAGACGAGTTAAAACAGAAACTCCCATGTTTTAATTGTGGCGAAATTGGACACTGGAAGCGTGAGCTTAAGAATCCGCCCAGAAATTATATAAAAAATTCATCATTAAATCCACAGATGCAGAATAAATCAGAAGCAACAGCTACAGCGACAGGTAGTGAATCAGCAAAGTCAGATACCACAACCGCCACTTCCAAACTGTGTAAATGTGCAGAGATACAGTGCAGAAACAGGATTCACCGGAGGTGAACAGGTAAACAGATCTCCAAGAGTGAATGTGTCAAATGTGTCACAACAATTTTGGTTGAAAGAAGATGGTGGGAGTGAATCTGATGATTATTTCTGACGGTGTCTTAGAGAGGAGGAAGAGTGTGTGCGTGGAGCCACTCTTGAGGTAGATCAGTCTGGTCCATTTGTAAATGGTAAAGTAAATGATGTAGAAATTACTTTCCTAGTGGATACAGGTGCTACCCGTTCTACTGTTAGATCAGTGGATATTGAAAACCTCCCTCTCTCTGGTGAAAAGATCCAAGTAGTAGGTGTAGCTAATCAGCAAATTAAAACAGATCTAACTGAACCAGTTGAAGTTGAAATAGGTAAATTTAAAGACATGCATAAATTTATAGTTTGTAATAGCAGTCCTGTAAATCTTTTAGGAAGGGATATCCTTTGTAAGATGAATTGTAAAATATATTGCTCACCGGATGGTATTGAGCTACAAACTCCAGAAGAAGATGGGCTTTACAAATTAACAATGTCAATGGTTGAGGCAGAAGAAAGCAAATTATTTCCTGTATTTGATAACAATAATTTACCTGAAGAATTAAAAAACAGTGAATGTTAAAATTTGGGATTTCACTGGAGATGAAATGGGTTTGATGAAAAATGTAGACCCAGTAAAAATATCAGTAAAACAAGGAGCAGATTATCCAAACATTCCACAGTATAAAATGAAAGCAGACGTGATTGAAGGAGTTATTCCTGTAATAGAAAAATTCATAAAACAAGGTGTTCTAAAAGAAATTGAGAGCAGCCCATGTAATTCACCGATTATGGGAATTAAAAAGCCAAACGGTACTTTCAGAATTGTTCAAGACCTGAGAAAGGTTAATAAAATTGTTGTTCCATGTTGCCCAGTTGTGCTAAACCCAGCGGTAATTCTATATCAGACTCCGCATGATGCAGAATGGTACACTGTTATTGATTTCTATAATGCATTCTTTACTGTTCCATTGCATCCAGAAAGCCAATAAATGTTTGCGTTCAGGTTCAAAGAGCGTATATTAGCATGGTGTCATATCCCTCAAGGGTACACCGAAAGTCCATCTATTTTTAATCAGTTGCTAAAGAAATCCTTGGAACATTTAGATTTACCTGGAAAATCTACGTTAGTGCAGTATATTGCTGATCTCCTTGTGGCTGCAAAAACAACAGATAAATGTGTAACAGATACCATTACTCTTTTAAATCATTTGGCAGATGAGGGACATAAAGTATCACCTGCAAAATTACAGTTTTGCAAACAAGAAGTAAAATATCTTGGTCACAGAATTGCAAAGGGAGTCAGACAAGTGACTACAGAAAGAATAGCAATGATTCAAGCAATGCAACCTCCAAAAACACAGAGACAGGTTAGAATGTTTCTGGGAATGGTTGGTTATTATTTATTATTTATTTATACAATTTCTAAAGCGCAATATCATCTAACAGGCATCTTGGCGCTAGTAACTCAAAGACCATGTCAACACAAAAAGGGGGCTAGAGCACAAGCCTAGTTCCTAGGTAATAACCAAGTTTTAAGGTTCTTTCTGAACGCAAGATCTTTGTATTGTCTCAGTTCCATAGGTAAAGTGTTCCACAGCCTGTCCGCAGCCACCCCAAATGATCTGCCACCAGCTCTAACTTTATTAAAACGTGGGACTTTTATTAACTTGCCTCCCGTGGAGCGGAGCGTTCTGCTCGGAACGTACCATTCAAATTTTTGCTGGAAAGAGACGGGTCCTTTTCCATGTAGGGCTTTAAATACTAGACACAGGGATTTGAATTTGATTCTTTGTGTCACGGGGAGCCAGTGCAACTCCGCCAATGCTCCAGAGGCGGAGGACCTCCTTGACCATCCTAGTACCAGTTTAGCAGTGGCAGATTGCATCCGCTGTAGCCTGTCTAGTAGAAATTTAGGGGACTCCAGGAGCAGGGATTTACAATAGTCCGCCCGACTAAGTATCGTACTCCGTGCTATCAGGACGCGGGCTTGATGGGGTAAAAGAGGAAAAATCTTCCTCAAAGAGTGAATAATCGCCAGGCAGCAGCTCACCACCTTCCCCACATGCGCCTCCAGGGAGAGGTTACAATCAAATGTTACCCCCAAGTTACGAACTGTTTTGACCGGCTGGCAAGGGTTGGGAAACTCTGGGGGCCACAGGTTCATGGGCGGCCCTCCCTTGTTCCTACGCGTCTCAAATTGCATCAGCTCAGTTTTAGCTATATTAAACTGTAGAGAATTCTCCTTCAGCCACTGTGACATATCTTCTAAACTTCTATGAAACCCCTCTACTGAGATGGACTACTCTCCCTCCAGGGAGAGGATAAGTTGCGTATCATCAGCGTAGTTGATGACCTTGATGGTATAGCGCTTGATTATCGGCAACAAGGGTCTCAAATAGACATTAAAAAGAATGGGGCTGATGGCCGGGCCCTGAGGTACCCCATGTGAGACATGAGTAGAGGCGGATTGGTAAGGAGGAAGGGACACCGCTTGCTGCCTCCCTGAGAGAAAGGAGTGAAACCATCTAAGGGCCACTCCTGTGACTCCCACCTCACTCAACCGGTTCAGAAGGATGTTGTGGTTGACCGTATCGAAGGCAGCAGACAGGTCTAGCAGAATCAGCACTGCTGCCTGGCCCCGGTCTGCCCGCCACTAAAGCTCATCCATTACGGTCACCAGTGCCGTCTCAGTACCATGAGCCTGTCGAAACCCGAACTGCTCCTCCTCCAGATGTTTAGCCTGTTCTAAATGCGCGGACAGTGTGCCACTCACTACCCGTTCCACTACCTTGGCCGGGAAAGGGAGAGAGATATTGGTCTAAAATTCTTTAGACATTCTGGATCAAGGGAGGCTTTTTTAAGCAATGGCGTTAACAGCGCCTGCTTCCACTGGCTTGGAACCACCCCTTCTGCAAGAGACTGATTACAGATCTTACACAATAGTGGAAAGAGTTCTGCCCCAAATTCCTTCCAGATTTTACAAGGCAATGAGTCCAAGGGGGAGCCTGACACAATGCTATCCGTTAACTTGTAGAAATTGTCGCCAATGGATTAGTGGAATTTCTGTAATTGCAAAACCACTGCAGAGACTGACAAAAGCAGACATAAAAGACCCAATCAGCTGAACAGAAACTGAGTTAGAAGCTTTTGAACAGGTAAAAAGAAGTTTGTGTGAAGCTCCAGCATTGGGAATGCCTGACTATGAGAAGGAGTTTGAGCTGTATTGCAGTGAAAGAGAAGGATGTGCATTATCAGTTCTGATTCAGAGACATGGAAGACTGAGAAAGCCAATAGCATATTTCTCAGCTGTTCTTGACCCAGTTGCAAAAGCATTACCAGGTTGCTTAAAAGCAGTAGCTGCAACCAGTGTAAGTTTGGAACAAAGTGAAGGAATAATAATGGGATTTCCAGTAAAAGTGTATGTACCACACTCAGTTGATATTCTCCTCACAAGAAGCAGAACACAACATTTGACAAACAGTAGGTTAACTAAATATGAAAAGGCTATTCTTAGTTCAGATAATGTTTCGATTGCGAGATGTGTGAATTTAAATCCTTCCACATTATTGCCTGATACTTCTAAAATAGAAATCAGAGATGAGGCTGTTGATCATGAATGCCTGGATGTATTAGAATATTGCACAAAACCCAGACAGGACATAAAAGATGTCCCATTAGCTGAATCAGATTATGTTCTATTTGTTGATGGTTCATGCTTGAGAACGGAGGAAGGTGTTTTGAATGCAGCATATTCAGTTTGCACAGTTGCAGATGCAATTGAAGCCTCTTGTCTCAAAGGAATTCGTTCAGCTCAAGTAGCAGAATTGATTGCTTTGATTCATGCATGTGAATTGGGAAAAGAGCTAAAAGTTACCATAGTGACTGATAGTCAGTAATGGATATGGCGTAGTCCATGACTATGGCCAGCTCTGTTCTCATAGAGCTTATTTAACTTCTGCGGGATCACCAATCAGAAATGCACAGTTGATAAAAAGACTGATCGATGGAATTCAGTTGCCAGAGAAAATTGCAGTTGTAAAGTGCACAGCACATAAAAAAGGTGAAGATTACATAACAAAAGGAAATTCATACGCTGACACAATAGCAAAATTCTGTGCTAAAGAAAATATGGCAATTAATCGGGAAAAAGCAAATGAACATGTTTTGAACTCACTTATGCTAACATCTGTAGTTGAAACTTGGCAGGGAGTAAAACAGTTGCTAGATGAGGCAGATGATGAAGAGAAAAACACATGGTTAAAAGCAGGATGCAGACAGAGAGAAGAAGATGAGATTTGGGTTTACAAAGATGACAGACCAGTAATGCCAGACAGCATGATTTCCGACATGGCACGCATGTATCATGGTCCAGAAAATATTGGCAGAGATTCAATGATCACATTATTTAGACAAACATGATACAATCCAAAATTCAAAATAATTGCAGAATCTCTTTGTCAGAGGTGCCTTATCTGCCAACAGATCAACCCAAATAGAAAAACTGTTGTAAGCATGGGAACTATAGGACGGGTGGGTAGTCCATTTACCAGATTACAGCTTGACTTCATTGACATGCCACCTCACAATAAACTCAGATATGTCTTGGTGATAGTCTGTTTGTTTTCAAGATGGGTGGAAGCATTTCCAACACGCCGCAATGATTCAATTACTGTGGCAAAATTGCTTTTGAGAGAAATCATACCAAGTTATGATTTCCTGTAACTGTCGAGACAGATCGTGGCACACATTTTGAAAACAGATTGCTGCAATTGGTTTGTAAAGCTCTGGAAATAAAGCAAAAATTGCATTGTGCTTACAGGCCAGGAGCATCAGGTGTTGTTGAGCAAGTGAATGGTACAATAAAAAACAGAATAGCAAAAATGTGTTTAGCTACAGGAATGAAGTGGACTGTTGCACTTCACTTGCTTTGATGTCATTAAGAAGCATTCCAGATAGAAAAACGGGTTTGAGCCCCCATGAGATCTTAATGGGTAGGGTCATGAGGCAAGCATTTCTTCTAGTTGATAAACTGTTGAGCATTAATGATAGCATCATAATGGATTACTGTAAAAATCTATCTGATGTGGTGGCTTCTGTGTTCCATAAGGTGGGAACTGAAGTAATTACAAAAGAGAAAGAACAAGCGCATGATTTGTTACCTGGAGATTGGGCGAGGACAAAAGTTCACCGAAGAAGAAACTGCCTAGTACCAAGGTGGCAGAAAGCAAGACAGGTGATACTAGTCACAACAAATGCAGTAAAGTGTAAGGGATTGAAAAGATGGATTCATGCTAGCCACACCTTACGTGTACCAGCACCTGAGAATCCTGACAAAGGTGATACAACTGCTGATTCAGATTCAGAAGAAGAACCTGAAAGAAATCCAGATCCTGAAGATCGACAAGAAAGTCGACATCTGGAAGATTCAAATGCGAATGAGGCATTGAATGAAGAAAATGTGATACAAGATTCTGAAGACAATGATGAAGATCTGCTAGATCAAGAGGCAGAAAAAGAAACTGAAGAAGTAGTGATTCAAGATCAAGATCAGGAGAGTATTGAAAAGCAGATTGGAAGCTCTGGAAGCAGGAACTAAAGTTCTGAAACTGGGAAGTTGGAAGTAATTGAAGAAGAAGAAGAAGAAGAAGAAGAAGAAGAAATTCCAAGTACCAGCTAGAAGGATGATGTTCCTAACAGAGTGAAACTGCAGAGTAAAAAAGTTCCTGAATCTAGAAAAGAATCAGATACAGTAAAACTAATTATCAATGAATCAGCTGATAACACAGAAAGCGAGAGATGAAAGTGGAGATGAATCAAGTGTGAAAAGATCAAGAAAAAGAGCTTGGAGAGTGGAATATAATTCAGCGGAACCGAAAAAGAAATTCAAGAAAAGGAGATAATTGGCCAAATGAAAACCTAGGCCTAAAGTTTAAATTAGCAAAAGAGCAGGTAAACGAGATCACAAGTCAAAAAGAAGAGGTCTCAAATAAAAAAGTTCAAGCAGGCAAGAAAATAGAAGTGATAAACAGAAGAGCAAAAAGAGTAATAAAGCGAAATCAGAAGTACAAGTCGCCTGAGTGGACTTATATAATAATTCCACCGATGGTAGAAGTAAACAGTAGTCAAAGTAATTTTGATGATGCAAGTGATAACGATTGATTTCATTCATTAGGTGACACAAGGTTGAAGATATTGTGTTAGGAGACACAAGGTCGAAGAAATTGTGTTAGCTGGAGAACATATTGGTGTATGACATAAGGTTGAAGAAAAGCTGTTAGAAAATAAAATTATTTGTAAAAAAAATAAAAAGAGGGGAGTATATTCAGTAATTTTAAATTTTTTTCTTTTTATTTTTAAGGCTTTGAAAGAAAAGATGCCTTCTTATAATAATAATTTGAGATGCTTTATTCTTAGAAGATGTTGTAAATTGTCCTCAATATGTGTAATCTTGATAATTTTAGTTTGGTTAATTTTAGCTGTCATTTTTCCTTTTGGAATTGATAAAGAAATGTACAAAACTAATATGCCTAGTAAAGTTGTGGTTAATCATGAAAAAATTGATAAGACTAATAGAATCATTGTGCACAAACCAGAAATTCATCAAGATAGATCTGTAGGAGATTTTTGTAGTAATACCTTTTCAAGACTTTTATCTGAATATGTTAAGGTGATGGATGCAAAAGATTGCTACATTTGTGTAAAATTACCTCCTTTTGTGTCGGAAGGCGTAACTTATAATATGCTTCCTCTTACTTAAGGCATAACTTGTAGCGTGATAGCTGGCTTGTTTTATCAAACGGATTGTTTAGAATTATACTACTCTGATTTTGATGACATTTTTGCAAATTTAAAAGTTGTAGATAGCCTGAATAAATTGAAACATGCTAAACAGACGAGGGAATTTTTCCTAGTAACTAATGAACTCACTTATGAGTATGCTTTTAAAAATAATTTAAGATGTAAATTGAGAGCAGAAGAAAAGTCGTTCTTAAATTTGGTGGAAGAGAAGGGCTATTTACAAGCGAAATGAGATGTTGAAACATACTAAGTCAAAATTCTGGCAAATGGAAGATGAAAAACTTAATGGTTGAATTGAAAATGTTGCAATTAATATAGATACACCTGTTAGTGGAAAATTCTGTATTAGAAGAGATAATACTTTGTTTGATAATTATTTTGTTGGTGCAAGTCAATGTGAAGACACTTATCGTATCATGGGGGGTTGGGGATTTAAAGAAGGCAAAGATCCATTTTTTCCTGGAATTTATTTTGCATGTGGGAACAAAGCTTTTTACAATCTCCCAGACCACTGGTATGGGACATGTTATATAGGTCTAGTTTTTCCCAAAAAATTTAATGTTGATAGAAATGCAAAAGGTTCATTTGAAATTAGTAATCTGAATAGATTTAGGAGAGCTTTTCAGAAATATTGGGAGACATATTTGGTGCAGTAATACCTATGGTGGGTATAACCCTGAATGCAATTAAGATTAGAAAAATGTCTACAATTGTTGATAGATTGTCAACTGATACTGCAAATGGTTTCCAATTAGTGAATACAGAGCTTATTGCCATGAGATCTATGGTAATGCAGAATCGTCTTGCTCTAGACATTTTGCTAGCAAAAGAGGGTGGAGTCTGTGGAATTTTGCATGTCCAGCATTGTTGTACATATATCCCAGATAAGAGTCAGAATATAGAAATGTACATTAGAAACATAACTGAATTACATGAAGAAGTAGAACCTTTAGAAAATGATAGTTTTTCAGAGCGTCTAAGTAAAAGATTTGCAGCTATAAAACACTGGTTTCAAGAAATTGGTAGTTCAATCATAGTTAAAATACTTTTTCCTTTAATAGTCATAGCTATAGTGATACTTTTGTTAAAAATTAGTGGCATGATACATAAGAGAAGAAAACATGTAATGGAAAAGAAAAGAATTTGCAGACTCAGAAAGGAAAAAGAAAGGAAAAAGAAAAAGAAATAGAATTCGAAGAGTTAGGGAGAACTCAATATGAAAGTTGCAGAAAAATGAATGAATCTAAATCTAGAAATACTAATAATGAGAAAGTCCAAAACATGTTCAAGGGTTGAAAATTGATAAATTTTGGGTATTGTTTGGTGATTTTTAAATCACCAGATGAGAGAGTTGATGGAGCAAGGTGTCGAACAAAATTTCGTTCAAGTTCAAAATTCCTGCCGAGCACTCAAAATTGAGAGTGTCTAAATTCAGAGTTCAAAAATAGAAGTCTTCAAAGTGGCAAATGCTTCGTTCAAACTTGCAAAGTTAATCTTCCATAATTATAATCAAATTAATATGCTTGTGGTGAATTTACTAATCAACCTAGTTTAAAAATGTTGCATCAGTACACGCGGGATAACTAATGTGCTTTTATGTTGCAAACTGCAAGAGTGAAAAATAATAAACTAACCTTGTCTATTGTCTTTGTCAGTATTAAATGCGGCTGTTTAATTAATGGCATGTGCTTATTTTGTGTGCTTATGTTATGTCTTTTCTGTGACAAAATGCATAAAAGAGTTCCTGCAGTTCCTGAAGGAAAGGTAGATATAAATGCTGCTTATTCGTGCTTCAGCTAGGTAACATCATTAACAGGGTTAATTAGTAAAGGGGGTGGGTAACAGAATGGGTCTCAATTAATTGATGTCTTGTGTTTGTTTAATAATAGTTTCCGAAGTGAGGCCTAAATGCAATTCAAAAAGTATGGCTGACGGACTTGCTGAATGAAAACTTGTCCAGAGTAATGCCCTGCACATGCGCAGCTGTGAAGACTTTTACTGCAAAAGCATCACGTAAATTGAAAAAGCAGTTCTACAGCTGAATTAAAACGTGCACTCTGAGAAAGGCTCAAGGACAGGAACTTGTTGTGTCTGCCATGGCTAGGAAGTTAAAGTTTGAAGCTCGTGAAAAGTATCTTTTCCGAGGAAGTCGATGTATTGAGAGACAATAGGGCTTATGAAAAAGCCTGAGCTTGGTCAAGTGACAGACGTGATTTCGCATTTTATCGTGGACTGACATTGCACAGCCAATGAGAAGTCTGGATGTTCATGAAAAGTTGTATAATGTAGTTAGTTTAGCTAGAAAGAAAGGTATAAAACCTGACACTTGGAGCGGAGAAAAAACTCTCTTCTTTCCGATTCCTGGTTGACGTGACATGCTGTCGGACTTTTGGCGCACGTAAGGACAGCAGACTTTAAATGATTTTTCCTTTCTAGGTGGAGAGAGATACAGTCAGGGAAATAGATTTAGGGAAGGGAAACTGTTATTCAGCTTTAATTCATGTTTTCTGAACTTGCTTTAAAAATGTCAGTTTATTAATTTATTTCCTCACTAAAATGCTGCTTTCTTGATTGCTCATGAAATAAAGATTTGTAAAACGTAAATGCATTTTCATGATAATAGAGTTAATAAATAGATTTGAAATGACAAGCTGGTCTTGTTTATTCATGATCTAGTTACCATCAGTTGATTCAATCGCCTTAGTGGCTGGATTAAAAATTGATTTAGGTTTAAAACCATGGTTAAAATAGTTAAACTGCAGATTTATATAGTATGTAGATAAAATATAAATAGATTTTAATAATCAGGCCACCTGATTCAGTCGCTCAAAAATTGTCTCAGTGGTAGTATGGGCCTTTATATGTGTTTCATGATTTATGGTGAGTATTGAGGTGATAGGTAGCGTTATTGAGACAGTTTTACTATAGGAGCGCTGGATCACACCGCACCATCACACACCAACATTCCACCACCACCGTCACAATGGCAGAGCAGCAGGTAGAACAGCCATACCTTCCATATAATCTCTATTTCCACGGATAAAAAAAACATTCATGGACCGGTGGCCCCCGCGTCCATTTCCAACCACTGGTGCAGAGGCCTAACAGTGTGTCCTGGACCAATCTAGACACTGCTCACTAACTGAGCAGATGAGGAGACGCATTTAGTGCGCATGTCGGGCTGGTCGCTAAAAAGCAGTCGTTCAACCCAACATGCGCACTTTGAAGTTGTAGTGACTGCATTTCTTAAAGATAATGTTGCAACCCTGTTGCGCTGCCCGGATGTGTAAGGCAAACATTTTTAAACCACGCCCTCACACTCTCACTAGTCATCAAGCAGGTATCCAGCCCACAGCTGAAAGAAAAGAAGCACAGGGGCGGCTGGAAAGAAATATTGTATACATAAATATTTAACACTGGGGATCAAGGGAGGCAACAATAAATAGGGGAGGGGGCAATGCGGTGGCACTCTACTACAGGGACTGCCCATGTTCATTGCCTTGTATGTGAGAGGGCAGCAATTTCTTAATATCACAGCTGCTGTGAATGGTTCACCCCTGCCTGTATGTTCCTTCTTGAGACTTAGAGCCAGACAAGGGGGTTCTCTTTGAAGGTTTGTGGCCGAGACTGCTTCCCTACGCACCTTCGGCTCATATTCTTCTGTATTGTGGGAGAGGCACTTTTCCACAATTGCAGCATGCTGGCTCTGATTCTTTAAGAAGCTCATGCATATATAGCTGCTCAATGCAGTTGATCTGAGAACAACAAAAGATTCCTAAAGGCGTCAGCCATGCACATTATGTGATTAGTCAGATATTTATTTCAGCTATGTATTTCTTTTCTGCTTTTGGGCGCTAGAAGTGGAGCTAGGAAGTTTGGTAGCAATGCACCAGGGGTGAAAAGGCTGAGCAAATAAACTTGAAAAAAAACACAAAACATTAAATGAGATCCACAGTTTAATCATGGCATCCAAACTCAGAGGTGCCCGGCTACTCTGTAGGGGCAATCCCTTAGGAGCTGCCATGTACTACAGAGTCCCTTTAACTCGTAACCACTTCTGAAGGTAACACTGCATCATTATAAGAGTTTATCGGACTTGCTAACTGTAAAATATAAATCATGTTTGATTTATTCAATAAGAATGAACATTAAGGAATGCTCCTCCTCATAACCATATATACAAGGACGGTGCACCAACGAGGGAGTGTTTAGAAGCTCCAATTGTTGTTACAAAGTTCTTTTTATTAATTCCAGTTAAAACAAATTCCTCCGCAAACGCGTTTCGTTCACACTTGAACTTCGTCAGGGCTATTAGATAGAGGAAAGTTCCGTTGGGATTAACCCCTCCTCTGTAGGTGGTGAGGGGTTCAAGAAACCAGGAGTCCACAGTGATCCAGATAAAGATTGTCTGCCACTGAGTGAATATAATGTTAATCGTCCGTTCTAAATAAAAACCAAAATAGGTCTCCGCCGTAAGATAACCTCGGAAGGGTCCGACCAAAAATGTGGGCCGCCCGTATCTGGTTGCTTGAGATGTAGCAAATGCACTCTATTCATTTGCTACAGCTCAAGCGACCAGATACTATAGCTATAGTTAATTAATCTCACATTGTGTGGCACAGACTGTCTTAGTAATATCTAATGATGTATTATATATGTGCATCTCAGTACGTTAAGTGCTTACAGATATGAAAAGCCAAGACATATTGGATGTGCCAATGGTTGTTTTTGACACACATTTTTTGTTCCTACATTTGCTTACTTCAACCCTGACCCATTAGCATTGCTTTCCTTTGTAACTGAGTCTTTGTAAAGATTAATGTCACTTAATGGAGACGCCTTACCAGTCGATCCATGAAGCTCCCCTCCACTTGCAGCGTGGACCGTCTCAATATAAGACCGGCCGTCAAGGTCAGTAGCATTAGCTGAAGCAGCCGCAGTACGAGGATATCCTGTAAAACAAGGAGCAGAGGTGCTTTTAAAAGACCAACCCAAATTAGTGGCGGAATCAAGTAACTCTTTCAACTCATTATCACCAGAATTGTCATGGACATTGTTGATTTTCACCAGGCGGTGTAAACTCCACCATGATGTATTGAGCTTAGCCGGAATTCGTCCAGTTCTAATTATCTTAAATTTCTTTTTTTTTTTAACCCGCAAGGACAAATGTACTTTCAATAGATCTAGACCTACACACAAAGTTTTAGCTTTTTCATACTTATCCTTGACATAACTATTGGCTTTACTATGCACTGTATTTAAGTCTTTAACTCCTAACTCAAATTTAGGCTATGACAAATGTAACTCTGCGTGAGGCCCCCTAGTATTTCAACACCTGCAATGGAGAAAAACCTGAAGCAGACTGATGATCAATGAGGCCTCCATTTCTAAAAAAGCTCATTTCTCCAGGAAAATGCAAGAGCTCATGGAGGGCGAGAACGGATGACACGTCTGGCTGCTGGGTGAGAAATTGCTTTGAACAGTTGACACTTCACATATATCACTCACTTGTGTCCAGAGCCATATCAAGAATTAGACTCACTGTACTGGTGTTAGGGTAGGTATGTTGAAGTTTATTCGTAGGCACAGACTGTGAAGCAGGTCTGCCATTGGCTGCAGATTTTATTAACACTTTTTGGTGAACAGTGGCCTGGGTCAGCCAAAATAATACAAATGGAGAATATAGTATAGATCAACGTATTAAACTGCCACCATTCAAATAAAGAACACATTTGGAGCCTATTTCAAACCAAAAGACAAGACTTTGAATTTCTAATGATGCGTGCCACTCGTAAAGCAGAAAATTCAACTGTGCTTTTTCCAAGACTGGCAGGTAAAAATATCAATATTGTGAGTCTTTAGGAGCCACTGTGTTTCCTTGTTGGACCAGAGGTCAGATTTGAAGAACTACCAACATTCTCAAAAGTGTGACAAAATGATTGGATCAAAGAAGTAAAGGTCTGGAGTGGGATGTTACTCCCTCCCCTGAGCCCAGTTTACGGAGCAGTAGATGAATGGACCTCGAGACAAGATTAGCAACTGACTACTGGCACAGTGGGCAACTTTTGCATATGAATTTCTAACTTAATGCAGCACTCTGAAAGACTACTCAAGAACAGTTGCCAGCTTCCAGGAAGGATGCCCATTGGAAATCCAGTGCAGTCTATTACCTAGATAGTCTCCTGCAGCTAAACATTGCTGTAGAGAGGTCTCAAGTGTTCATTATGATTTTCTTATAGCTGGGCTATTAAAGACACGCTGCAGCGTTAAAGGCCCGAGCTGAAGGAGAGGTACTTTAACAAGGCAGCAGGATTTTAATAGCCGGTATAGCCCAGCTACGAAGGGCTATAAGGCTATTAGAACATTCTGCCACTAGAGGGCAGAATGTTCTTACAAATACAACAAAGCCTTCAGGGAGTGTGAGGGGATTAGAATCCCCTCAGGCTCCCTGAATTTTTTTATTTTTTTTATTTTATGCAATTTGTTGAGCGCACGTTTACCCAAGGGTGTCTTGGCGCTTTGACAGAGAAAATTGAAGGTTGGGCCCAGGGATAAGGGGATTTAATAATTGAACAACCACGTCTTCAACTGCTTCCTGAATGATAATAATGTTGGAGCATTTTTTAGATGTCCTGGCATGGTGTTCCATAATTTAGCAGCAGCTACTGCAAAGGATCTATCTCCCCAAGTTGCTTTTTTGGTTTTAATTACTTTCAGAAGGTTTGCATCAGCAGATCTAAGATTGCGTGGTGGTCGATAGGGATAGAGGGCATCTTTAAGAAAGGCAGGTGCTTTTTCATGAATGCTCTTGAAGGCAATGCAGAGGGCTTTGAATTTGATACGTTGTCTAATCGGCAACCAATGAAGCTTACGGATGATATTGGAGATGGGCTTGAATTTTGGTGTACCTGTGACGAGTCGTGCGGCCGCGTTTTGGACCAGATGAAGTTTGTTGACTACTTGTTCTTGGGCATTAAGCATAAGTGCATTGCAGTAGTCGACTCGGGACCTCAGTAAGCTAGAAATCAAGGTGTTTATGGTATTTAAAGGTAGATAGGGCTGGATTTTTTAAATCATTTTAAGTATGAAAAAAGAGGCAGAAACTATAGAGTTGGCTTGTTGAATGAATGAGAGTTTGTTATCAAAGATAACACCAAGATTTCTAACCTTGGTAACAGGATTAGGCGGGGGGGCCAAGACCTTGTGGCCACCATATAGAAGACCATGCAGGGGTAAGTTTCCCAAACACCATCACCTCGGTTTTATCCGAGTTCAGTTTCAAACAGTTTGAATTCATCCAATTACATATGGCAATCATTCCTTTTTGGAAGTTATTGGCAACCTCCATTCCATTGTTGTTAATGGCCAGGACAAGCTGTGTATCGTCTGCGTACGATGTAACTGCTAGACGATGAGCTTTGATGATCCTCGCTAAGTCCGTCACATAAATGTTAAGTGTTGGGCTTAGCGAGGATCCCTGGGGGACTCCACTAGGTAAAGTAAAGGAGTCAGAAGAGAATGTGCCCATGGAGACTGATTGCTCTCGGTCTGTCAGGAAGGAAGCCAAGAGTGAGAGAGCATCAGATGATATTCCGGCTTTTCCGACACGGTCGATCAGAATGGAATGATCGACCGTGTCGAAAGCCGCAGACAGGTCGAGTAATATGAGCACCGCGGCGCCTCCTTTGTCAAGGATCATTCGTATCTCGTCTGAGGCTTTTATTAGTGCTGTCTCCGTCCCGTGTCCCTTCCTAAAGCCAAATTGGGAAGCCTCTAAACAGTTATTAGAATCTATATATTCAGATAGTTGAGTGTTCATAATTTTCTCAATAATCTTGGATGGATAGGGGATACATGCTATAGGTCTATAACTGGTTACTTTGGAAGGGTCCAAAGTAGTTTTCTTGAGTAGAGGCTTAATTACTGTTTTTTTCCATATAGTAGGATAAATACAGGATGAAATCATGGCGTTAAAGATATTTGCAAGAGCGATTGAAGCCTTTGTTCACAGCCAGAGCTGTGAACAAAGAAACATTGGAACGTTGGAGCTCCGGGCTTATACCAGCCATTATAAGCCTGGAGCACTCCATTGTTTTCAATGGAGCTCCCAACATTCCAATGTTGTAATACACTATACAATCTTCAGAGACGTGGTCTACAAAGGAGTATTGTTGTGGTCATCCTCAGACTGACAGTGCATATATGAAATTACTTTCTCAAATGCAATACAATATTGATTGTTGACAATCAGTGGTCACATCCTAATATAGGGGACCTTGTATATGCACATGCATGCTTTACATGTTGCTTCTGTAACCTGAAGCAGGTACTGGTCTAGATGGCCAAGAATTAGAATGATCGTGCTGTGGCAAAGTGAACGCAGCACAGTGCTTAATTTGAGCCGGTGGTTTCTGGTGCTCATCACCGGCACTTAATCATCAACACCGGCGCTTGAGCACCAGTTAAGGAAACATTCATTTGTCCATAGGTACAGGGAGATTAAGGGATTGGCCCAGAATCACAGGATGTTGAGCCAACGCAGAGACTCGAACCTGGGTCCACAGTTCCGAGCTCGCCAGCTCTGGCCACTGCGCCACATCACCTATTCACTTGTAGGGTTTGTTGGTTCTGTGTTAGGCCAAAGCTAACAGGAAAAATGGACTGGTGTAAGCTACTTCCTGACGAGAGCCCCGGCACTTTTTTTTTTTACAAATTAACCACTGACGGAACACATTTGCTTCATGTCTTGAGGTGAAAGTGCTACAGAATGTATTGATGCAAGTAAATGTGGGACTATGAACATTAGAAGGCAAACTTAAATCCAGGAGTAGGTGAGTTGCTTGTGCTAGACAGCTGAGCTGTGTCCATTCCATAGATTTTATGCATTGATTTTCCTGCATTTCATTTCACACATACATACACTATAGTTTTAAAAAAATGTATTTCTCTGCCCAGCTCTCCCACCCTTTCAAAAATGTTGCATCCATGCACACCATGACCCTGTTTCCCACTAGCAGAATATCCTATGGCTAGCAGTAAAACATAGCAGCAAAATCTAATGAACAAACAGTATTCCTTCTTCAGCATTGACACTGAGATACTGCAGTTCAAGACATCAGAACATCAGGCTTCGGAGGTTTATTGATAAATTAATAGCAACTCACTTGCAGCAACCACAACAGCGGAAATGATGACAGGAAAAACCATCATAGCAACAGGCCAACACCGAGGATTCTTGACAACGTCTGCCAACTTTAGACACCCGCTGCTCTCTAAAATAAAAAAATAATAAAGTTATCTTTATGGAGACTTCGTAACTTTTAGCCCTGACCCTTCCCTCTCATCTTCTCATGTAATCGGGGGCAACAAAATCCTAAAAGCTACATTTATACATTGGGGTGCTTTGGGTCACCCCATGACGTAAATGAGTCTATACAACAGTCATTCACATTTTACTTCTGCCCACCACAGCATACAGCAAGAAGCACTGTACTCCACATCAGACACTACTTCTCTTACACTGTGAGTGACGATATTTCACCTCATTACAAGTCCACAAGCACCTACAGTGAAGTGCACTTTAGAGCCAGGACTTGTGGGTCAATGCTTTACCAATGTTTATTTATTTATAGAGTTTTATATAGCGCGGACGTGACCCACAAGGGTATCAGAGCGCTTTACAATAAAAGAGTATAAATGGATGAAGTGGTATACACACAATCAAATTTGCCAATTTGTAAAAAAAAAAATAGAAATATGAAGTATATACATAACAAACAGAGGACAGAGATTCTGCAGGACGTTGTACACTAGACAGTTACTGACGTTAGGAAATTGTGCTATCAGACATATATATTATAACTTTGAACGATTAACAGTAGATATAGAAAAAGTATAGATGATCCAGCGGATCCACAACCAACTAAGCATTAAGCTGCATACAGATATAGAGTTTTACTCAGAGACATCCAACAATTAAAACTTAGGACATGAATTTGTTCATTAGTAGTCTTTTTACTTCTTTTTTGAAAGCAGGAAAGGAAGTGATTCTGCGCACTAGTGGAGGTAAAGAGTTCCAAATCTTTGGTGCAATCCCTGAGATAGCTCTACAGCATGTTCTCTTCTTCTGGAAGGATTGGGGTTTCAAAAGGAAAGTGCTCGCACTTCGTAGTTGTCTACAACCTCCAGATTTTTCCAGCTTTAGCGCCAAGTAACTGGGCGTGTTGTTGTGAATTGCTTTGTGCGTCATGCACGCCACTTTTAGGTGTATTCTTGCCTCATAAGGCAACCAATTCAATGCTTTCAAGGTTGGTGAGATGTGACTGTTTCTTTTGGTTCCTGATACCAGTCTAGCCGCAGCATTCAGTGCTCCTCTCAGCGGTGCCAACCTGGATTTAGGGAGACCACAGAGGGTGGTGCTGCCGTTGTCTAATCTTGGCAGTACTAAGGCTTGTACTGCAATTTTTAGATCTGCCTGAGGGAGGAAGGGTTTGAGTTTCCTTAATATACTCATCTTGTGATTAGCTCCCTTGGTGGCAATAGAGATGTGCGACTGCATATTCAAATGTTTGTCAATGGTTGTACCTAGGGATTTTGCCGAGTCTATGATGAGGGGGACACAGTCAAAGGCGGTTAGGTGTTTTAACCAGAGGTCTATCTTTGGAATGTGGTTTGGAGGTGAGATGAGAAAGAATTCCGTTTTCTTTGGTATTCAACATCAGGTGGTTGTTAGTGAGCTAGCTTTGCGTGTTCAGTAGCTTAGTGTAATGTTCTTTTCTTTGCATTTTTGTAATTTGTTGTCATTCACTTGTGTTTAAACTGTCTTCGGTTTACGGGTAAGACAAAGCCAATAGTACTTTTTCATTTGCGCCAATAAGAATACTTTCCAGTGAGGTGCATTAAAGCTAAAACATTTCTATGCCTTTTTGAAAGCACTCATCCATGTTAGGAGGAATATTATTAAATTAAAACTATATAGGGTGGTCATTTTTTTAATTGAATATTGTTATTGCAAGTTTATGGCCACCACGAACAGCTGCCACCCGAACTGCGCATGCTCTCACTTCTAGGATACAGGGATGGGCCCTTGTAGATGCAGGGGGCATGCAGGAATGGACAACATAGAGAATACTCTTACAACTAGCATCCATATGGGCTGCATGACAGATTCAGCTGAGTGGTATCCTCCCAGAGTCTGCAAACCTATGCATTTCACATCACCTACTTAAGGAAGACATTCTCTTACCACAAGCCACTACAAGTAGGACTTGCATGGGGCAGGATCCCCACTCCCATTTCAACTGGAGGCTGCAACCTAAGACACAAGATGATTATGTGATCAGGCAAACACTGCAAGAAACATGGCATGCCCTCCTCGCCATTCCTAGAATGGGAGGCTTTAAGGTAGTGGTCAGAGGCACTTGTATGAAAACCATGATGGACCCAAAACATTGCCTTACCTTAATTGGCAAAAGTTGAGACCTTGCTACAATCACTAGAGCTGGAAGCTATAGCAAATCCTGCACGACTAATACATTGAAAAGAGGCTCAAAATCAGCATTCGGAATTGCTTGAGCACCTATGGCGTATAGACGGCAGATGCATATGCGGGCAAATCCCACACTGAAAGTGATAAAGCTGGCAAGTTACTGTCATTGCTTATTCAGCCTCCTCACTCGCAAAACTCTATACCTTTGATTATTGATCACAAAGTATGCTAGTTCACACTTAGGGAGACATCATTAACACTTTTTGTCAATACTGCACTAATTTATATGCCACTAGATTAGATCCCAGTGATGCAGATCTAGAGAGATTCTTGGTCCAGGCCAAACTTCCGCAGCTGCCCCTGGAATGCATGGAGGATTCAGAAACACCAATGTCAAAGCAGGGAATTCAGCATGCCATCCACTATCTTCCCAGGGAAAACATCAGGATCCTATGGTCTACCTATTGAATTTTCTAATGTTTATGAAAGTTGCACCATAGATTGCAGATACTATTCGAGACGGTCAGAACATTAGGACACCTCCCACTCTCCACAAATGAAGCGATAGCTACACCAATTTAAAAGTCGGACCGAGACACACTCCCCAGCCTCTTATCACTCAACATCGATTTTTAACACAGAATATAAAATATTGATTCAAGTACTTGCAGGCGGAATCATTCCTAGACTCCCTGGGTTAGTGCGTGAAGATCAGCATTTGTACTTTCCTAGGTGCAATGCATCATTGAACATTCACAGATTCCATCATATCTTCGATTTGGCTTCACACTCTGGCCCTGGCTCTTGAGCACGCCTTTGATATTGTCAACTAGAAGTGCATGATCACTGTCTTGGAAGAATGTGGTTTAGTTCCTCACATGATCCAATGGATTAAACCTATATATGCAAGACAAATGGCCAGGGCTGAGAAAGACGCCAGATCTGAGATATATATGCTGTGACCAGAGGCACAAAGCAGGGATACCTCCTTACCCCCTGCAGTTTGCACTGGACCTTCCACACTTGCAGTAGAGAGGGCAATGTCTTGGGTCTCCTACTGCGTGGAGAAATTCATGCAGTGTCCTTATACTCAGACGATATGATTCTCTATCTGAGAGACAGTGACAGCAGCCTAGATTTGTTAGACAATGTCGGGCCCCGGGGGAAGTAAAGGTCACAGACCAGTCTTCCCCCGGGAACATCGCACAAGCCAGAAGCACAAGGTTAGGAGGGGGTCAAGGGACTGGGAGGATGGGTGGGAATAGGGTGGGCTATATAGGTGTCAGGAGGTGGAGGACTGGTCTATGATGAAGCATGACACCAGGCGGTGTGTGAGACCAGTTTTTTACTTTTTGTGAGATG
This sequence comes from Lissotriton helveticus, assembly GCF_964261635.1. NCBI lineage: Eukaryota > Metazoa > Chordata > Amphibia > Caudata > Salamandridae > Lissotriton > Lissotriton helveticus. Next base: position 1,832,910,351 of record NC_136068.1, on the reverse strand, counting down.
CCTGCACTCACAGACTAAACTGCACTAGCACTAGCGACACCCCACTGGGAGCGGCTTCATTGTGGTACACAGTTTATGTTGGATGCTGCCGGCTCCCATCACCCTGTGCCTCTGGTTCCCTCATCCCAGATATGGTCTGGATTTTGTGGATACCCCCACTTTTCACCTGACTCTGAATGCAACTTTAACTGAAAGTGCACAGGTTCCTGCTAATCAGGTTCAGAGTGCCCGTTTCCACAATTGGCACACCTCTGACTAACTTGTAAGCCCCTTGTATAGGTACCAGCAGCACCAAGGGCATTGTGACAAGAGAGGTTCTCAGGGGTGCAGCATGTATTATGCCACCCTAAGATACCCCTCGCCAAACACATGCACACTGCCACCTGCATGCATAGTTATCAGTGTAGGAATACGTGTATGGGTTACATTTCCCAAAAGAAAGATGGAGGATTTCTTGAAAGAGTGGGTGATAGGGGCTCTCTTATGTCTCTATAGCACAGAGGTCAACGGAATGGTGGAGACATTTCTTAGGGTACTTAAAGAGATCATACAGCTAGCCAAGGTCAATGGAAACAAATGGATAGATTCTCAGTGAGATTGAAAGTTGGAGAATGACACCCTCACTCAGTTACTGGCAAAGGCCCATTCAAGCTATTTAGGGAGTGAACCCCAATTCAATATTGTGTGCTTCATGAGGGAGTAAGAAGAGTGGAATTATTGATACAAATGATGATTGGAGAGAGCAGAGATTATAAAATGGAACAAATGAACAGCTTGTTTGACAATGAACATGCTATGCAGACAATTACAGTAAACTCTGGGGCTCTGGTTAAGATAGGGCACCCCAAAGGCAAGAAAAATCACTCTAAGTTTAAAAATCCAACGTGGGTAATCAATTTTTTAAAGATTGCAGTAAAGACCGTGTTGGGTCTGTCCCTTTTTTATAGGGTCACCCCCAGATTTTTGCCTTCCATTACTGGTCTTGGTTGTGTTGGCATTAAGACTCTGCACCTTTTCCCTCCTAACCAGTGGTAAAGTGCTTGTGCCCTCTCCTTTATGGTAAAATTGCTATACACTCGATTGGGATATTTAATTTACATTTAAGTCCCCAGTAAATGGTACTACATGTCCCCAGAGCCTGTAAAGAAAATACTACCAGTGGGCCTGCAGCACTCATTGTTCCATGCCACTGCCACCCCAGCGCTCCGACCACCCTATTACAATTAGGGCGTGTCCTACTCTATATATACTTGGTCAAATATTACCATCATTGAAAGGCTCCATTATGCAGCCGATTTACCAAAAAGCACCACAATACCCCCCAGACACTTATCGGCTAATAACATTGCTAGATGCAGACAGGAAATTATTTGCAAGGCATCACAGACACAGCTGGGCAGAGCGATTTAAGAAAGTAACATTGAGTAAGACTTTCTTCTCCCCGAAATGTTCAACAATAGATAATGCTGAGGTCCTAACAATCTTAGCACATAGAGCTTCCACAAGTAAGACAACTCTTTTCGCATGTTTTGCCAATATTTCAACCAGGGCCGGCTTGAATGCTAGTGGTGCCCAGTGAGACAATCTTTTTTGGTGCCCCCCCTTGACATCTTTCTCCACAGATTCCCTCACTACCACTCACCAACAGTGTCTTTCATCTCTTCTTGCACATGCATGTAATTTGTTTCATAGTGCTACTCAAACCAGTGTAGAGTGTGAGAGCTCTTTACATCACACACACTTTATAGAGAGACAATGAAATAATATATGTGCAAATCAGTCTAGGAATTGTTAAATAAGACAATGAGAGTTAAAAGGTGTAGGAAACAATCAACCAATTAATATTTATAAAGCGTGGCTAATCACTTGATAGGGTATCCAGGTACGTGCAAGTCACGTAGACTTATTCGACTAGCCAGATCTTGAGGGCGATTTGGAATTCCGAAAGTGAGGTGATGGCCCACAAGTGCTTGGGGAGGCTGTTCCATATGCTTGCTGTGATGTGGGAGAAGGGCCATCCTTCACCTCTGCTTCGGTAGATGCAGGGCGTATGGGCAAGTGAAAGGGAAGTGGAGCGTAGTCTTCAACATTTGGTGAAAGTTCAGGCGGTGGTTAACGTATACAGGTCCTTGGTTGTGTAGAGCCTTGTGTTTGTGGATCAGCAGCTTGCATTGGCAGCTCTTTTGTATGGTGAGCCAATGGAGTAGTGGGAGGTGGGGTGGGATGTGGGTTATTCAGGAAGGCAGAGTCTGCAGTGTTCTGTATGGTCTGAAGTCTCGATACGAGGTGTGCGGCAATTCCTACATAGTGCCTTTGCCATAGTCACAGTGCATCGTGTGTGTAGGGGTAGCCACTTGAAGATCTTAGAGAATGCAAAGAGAGAGTAAGCAGGCGGAGGAGACCAGGTTGATCTGTGATTTCATGGTGAGGTTGTTGTTAATCATGATTCAGAGGTTTCTGGCATGGTTTGAGGGAATGGGTGCAGGTCCTAGGTCTGATGGCCACCTGGACTTTTTCCATGTGTTGCTGCTGTTGCCAAAGATCAGTAAGTACTTCCATCTGGTCTGTGTTCAGCTCAGTCAGTTGTTCTTCAACCAGTCTGCAATGTTTGTCATACATCTGTGGATGATGATTCTGATGGTGGTCAGGTGGTCGGTGAGTGAGAGGGTGAGTTGGGTGTCATCTGCGAATGAAATTATGTTGAGACCCTGGGATCTGACGATGTTTGCCAGTGGGGGCAAATATGCTTTTAAGAGCATGGGGCTCCGGGATGAGCCCTGGGGGACACAATTGGTGATCTCCTTGGGTTCAGAGGAGAAATGTGGGTGGTGGATCCTCTGGTTTCTTACGGTGAGGAAGGAGGTGATACATCTGACCGCATCCCCTTGGGTGCAGATGTCGTGGTGTCTTTCAATCCACATATGGTGGGATACTGTGTTGAAGGCTGCCTAGAGATTGAAGTGGATCAAAGCTGCTGTTTCTCCTCAGTTGAGGAGAGTTCAGATGTTGTCAGTGGCTCAGATCAGGGCGGTTTTGGTGCTGTGATTGCTGCGGAAGCTAAATTGGGAGTCGTGGAGTAGCTAGTTCTGCTTCAGGTGTGTCGTGACTTGCTTGTTGATGCTTTTTTTGAGTATCTTTGCTGGGAAAGGGCGATTGGCCTTTAGTTTCTAAGTTTGCTGCGGTTGGCGTTTTTTTTTCTGGGAGTAGTGGTCTTGCTTCGGTGTTTTTCCGGGCATCAGGAAATGTTGTTACGGTGATAGAGGTGTTGAGTAGGGTGGTGAGTTCCTGGTTGATCCTTTGGTTTCCGGGGTTGAAGATGTGGTGTTGGCATAGGTTTGTGGGAGCTCCAGAGTGGATGGATTTCATGGTGGAGGTGGTGTACTGGGTAAAGAGGATGCTCCAGGTGGTCATTGTGTGCCTTGTATCAGTTACCGTGGTGGTGTATCTGTCGAGGAAGTCCCTAGGTGAGGGTTGGGGTTCAAACTTTCTGTTTATGGTAGCAATCTTGTTGTGAAAGAAGTGGGTGAAGTTGTCGCAGAGCTCCTGTGAGGGTAAGATGCTGTTTTCGCTGACAGTCAGGTTGGAGAATTCCTTAATGATATTGAAATTTCCTTGGTGTTGTTGGCTTCTGGTTTTGATGTTTGCTGCCAAGGCTGTCTTCTTTGTTATCCTCAGCAGGCTGTGGTAGAAGTTGATGGCTTGAGGCTGCCCTGTTGGATGTGCCCTTGCAGGCGCGCCCTTACCCCCTCCAACTGTTTGCTGTTCCATTTCGCAGTTCTGAGTACTTGGGCCTGGCCTTTTTGGATAATTTTTACTGGATGTAGCTCTTGACGGGGACAATGCTGTCTGTACAATTGGTGATCTGGAAGTGTTCTCCCTATTACAGGATGGAGAGTTAGACTTCCTGGGTATCACGGAAACGTGGTTAGAGGACTCGTCAGTGCCAGATTTGGTAGCCTCCTTACCGTGTAATTTTGCATCATTCTGCCTTAACCGTGCAGACACCAAGAGAGGGGGGGGGGAGTAGCCCTGTTCTACAGTACACGCCTGAGGGGTGAAAGACTGTTTGCTGAGAACTTGGGAGGGGCAGAGGGTTTGGGCGTTACGCTCAGACTAGGGATGGTCTGATGGGTAGTTATACTAGTCTACCGTCCCCCCTGGGCGTTGCCGATCTTTCCAGATCTTTTTCTGGAACTGGCCCAGGATGTTCGATCCCGATATAACAACATCATTATTATGGGTGATCTAAACTTTCATTGGGATAAGTCCCCTAGGGAAGGACAAGCGAACCAGATAGACGTAGCGCTTAGGTCTCTTGGACTGGCCCAGAAAGTGTTGGGCCCTACGCATGAGAAGGGCCACACCTTAGATCTTGTCTGGATTACAACCCCAGAAAATGGCCGGGATCACGGACCAGCGGAGGCACAGCCCTGTGCTTGGTCAGACCATTATTTGGTGAAAGGCAGGATATCGGCTGCTGAACAGAAGGGGAAGCCTGGAGTAGGCTGGAAGGTTGTGAGGAAGTGGAAGCGCATAGACGGGGATGATATGGTAGCTCATCTCCGTGCTTGCCCTCTGATCGATAAAACAGTTCAGAATCCAGATGTTATCCATGAACACCTTACTGATAAATTAAACAGGGTTGTGGACCTTGTGGCACCGGCTCGACGAATGAAGCTGGCAGATAGAGGTGCAGGGGCTCCGTGGTATACTGAATCCCTTAGGGGGAAAAAGAGGGCATTACGGAGAGTGGAGAGAGCCTGGCGGAAGGGCTATAACCTCAACGCACGGAGTGCGTACGTGCAGGAACTTGCCGCTTACAAGCAGGCGATTTTGATAAGGAAAGCCGAGTTCTAGGAGGACAGGATCTCTAGAGCCTCTGATCCACAGAGAGAAACTTTTATGGTCCTTAACGAGCTCAGGAAAAACAAGGAACAGAGTCCGGATTTCAAGCAAGAAGATTGCCAAAAATTCCAGGACTATTTCTCCAAAAAAATCGAAGATCTCCTATCGGAATTTTCCACCACTCCGATTCTAGACTGCCCTCTGCAGATAGTTTCAGTCACTCATCCAGTTGACGACCCGTTGGCTATTCTGCCCTTGATTACAAAGGACAGATTGACTAATCTTGTGGGGCGGGTTAAATCCGGCTCCCGGGCCGACCCTTGTCCCCCGGAGGTTTTCAAACTAGCCTTGCCAGGCATTGAGGAAGACGTCCTAATGCTTCTCAATAGTTCCCTGCAACTAGGTCAGGTCCCCCCCTCCTTTAAGGAGGCCCGGTTGATCCCCCTGCTGAAAAAGCCGGGGGCAGACGTAAAGAACCTAAAGAACTTTAGGCCGATTTCTCAGCTTCCATTTTTGGCCAAGGTCTTGGAGCAGCACGTCCTTACGTCTCTGTCTGACCACATGGAGAAAAACGGCCTACTTGAGCAAAATCAGGCTGGGTTCCGTGCGCATCACAGCACAGAGTTAGTGATGTTATCCATCTTAGATGAGCTACGGAACAGAGCAGACAAGAAACTTCCTGGGGCCCTGGTGCTCTTGGACCTCTCCGCGGCTTTTGACACCGTGTGTCATAGCCAATTGCTGTTGCGGTTGAGGGACTCTGGTATCCAGGGCACAGTACTTGTCTGGCTATCCTCTTTTCTCCAGGGGAGAACTCAGAGAGTTCAATTGGCAGATCTAACTTCCACCACATTGCCAATTACTTGTGGCGTCCCACAAGGCTCTGCCCTCTCCCCCCTTTTATTTAATGTTTATTTGCAACCCCTGATATCGGCCCTTAACCAGATGGACTGCCAAGTCTATAACTATGCCGACGATACCCAGATCATAATACAAATGGAGGACTGCCCGGGCGCATATGAAAGAATGCAGAACATCCTAAGATACACCACTAATTGGATGTCTCTGAATTCTTTGAAAATTAACCCGGACAAGACAGAGGTGCTGCCGATTACAACTGCAGGCAACCCATGGAGCGATCGGTTCTGGCCAGAAGATCTTGGTACACCTCCAGAACCGGCAGCAGTTGTAAAAAGTCTGGGTATCTCCCTCGATGGCAGCCTGTCGCTGCAAAGACAAGTCTCTGGGGTGGTGGGCACTTGTGTAGGTTTGCTTCGACAACTTAGGAAAATCTCCTCACTCCTGTCCTTCACCACCCTAAGACGTGCAGTCTCTGCTATGATTCTAGGGAGGATAGATTATGGAAACTCACTGTATGCAGGGCTCCCTCAAAAGCAGCTGAGCCGCCTTCAGATCGTGATGAACGACGCGGCCAGGCTGATTTTTAGGAAACCTCGGAGATCGCATGCCTCCCCGCTATTGCGCGAACTCCATTGGCTTCCGGTTAAACAGAGGGTTCTGTTTAAAGGGCTTTGCATTACGCATAAAACCCTGTACGGGAAAGCGCCAGGTTACATCAAAGCTCGTCTGGCCTTATACAAACCCGGCAGACAGCTGCGCTCTACAGATGCCTCTCGTTAGTTCAACCGCGCTACAAACTATCCACCCTTGGGGGTCGCGCCTTTTCTAACATCTTTCCAGCTGTCTGGAACAACCTACCCATGGAATTGCGCAAGGAACCTAACTTGCTGCCGTTTCGAAAGAAACTAAAAACAGTGCTTTTTCAGCAAGCATGGGGTGTGCTGTAAATCTTGATTATTGGCGGTGGAATTTGTGTGGCACTATGGTACCTGGAAAGCGCTTAGAGACCCCGGGGTGATCATGCGCTATATAAATTAAATAAATAAATAAAATAAATCCAGGCATTAGAGTTTTTCACTACCTGTTCGAGGTTGGTGCTGGTAGCAGGGTTGGAGGTGTTGAAGGCGTTCGCCCAGATGTACTCTGAGATTTTGTTTCACCTCCGGTGAGGGACATTGTTCATCTTGGGTGTGGCAGTGGGAGGGCTGGAGATGCTGAAGTGGATGATGGAGTTATCAGGCCATGTGATTTCTGCGACATGGCTGTATATGATGAGGTTGCTGGAGGTGAAAATTGGGTCCGGCATGTATCCTGTCGCGTGTGTAGGGTCGTGGACGATCTAGGTCAATCCGAAACTGCTCATACTGTCTAGAGGTGTGGGGTGTTTTTGCCATTTGGTCGTTGATGTGGAAATTTAGGTCACCGAGGAAGATGTAGTCCTTGAAGTCTAAGGCTAGGAGTGCAATGAAGTCTGCAATGGTGTTGCAGAAGCTGGAATTTGTGCCTGGGGGTCGGTATCCAAGGGGGCCTCTGATGGCTGTCTTGTGCGTGTGGAGCTTGAAGTTGAGATATTCCATGGGGTGGTGGTCTTGCTGTGATGGTGGTATACTGTATGGTCTTTTGTGGATGATGGCGGTTCTCTTCCCAGCTTCTTGGTGCTGTCCTGGTGAGGGATTTTATGTCTGTCAGGGATCACTGTGGCAACATCTGGGCCGGATGTGGGGTTGAGCCACGTCTCACGAAGATGATGTTGGGTGCTAGGGTGGTAAAACGGGCCATCCTAATACTAGTAAGCAGTATATTTTAAGAGTGCTTGGTCTGGAGAAGCATACACTCTGGATATAACAAGCATTGGCATAGCCAATAGGTCTAATCTATGCAAGAGCTACTGACTTTGGCAATGTGTTTTAACCATTATGTACACCAGTGTGGCTGCTGTTCAGCATGGCTAAAAGTGCTGTGGAATGGTAGATTGGAGTGGGGTAGATTGGAGTAAGGTAGATCGGGTAGACTGGAGATAAGTGGAATGGAGTATATATTGGGGTAGAATGGAGTGGAGTGACCAGATTGAGGAAAAGTGAAGTAGATTGGGGGATTATATTAGGGTACAATGGAATGGAGTGGGGTAGATTGGGGTCGTTTGTAGTGAGGTCTATCGGGTGGAGCAGATTGGGTAGATTGAAGTGGGATATATTGGGGTAGAGTGGAGTGGGTTATATTGGGGTAGACTTGAGTGGGGTACATTGGGGTAAAGAGAAGTAGATTGGAGTGGAGTGGGATACATTGGGGTCGAGTGGAGTAGGGTAGGTTGGGGTGAGGGGAGGAAAAGTTGATTGGGCAGATTGGAATGGGAAAGGATGGAGTGAGTTATGGTAGGGTAGAGGGGTAGATAGAAGTGGGATATACTGAAGTGGAGTGAGGTAAATTGGAGTGGAGTAGAGTTGAATACAGCGGTATGGGGCAGATTGGGTTGAATTAGAGTGGAGTGGGATATATTGGGATAGACTAGAGTGGGCTAGATTGGGAAAGAGTGGCATGGGGTGGTTTGGTGTAGATTGGAGTGGGGTAAACTGGAGTGGAGTCAAGTAGATTAGAGTGGAGTTGTTTGGATTGGGGTAGAGTGGAATGGGGTAGATTGGGGAAGTGGGGTAGATTGGAGTGGTGTTGGGCAGATCGGGATGGGGTGGGGTGAGATAGATTGGAGTGGAGTGAAATAGATGGAGGAAGAGTGGAGTGGTAGATTAGGGTGGATTGAAGTAGGATAGATTGAGTGGGATAGGTTGGAGTGGAGAAGATTGAAGAGAGATAATTGCAGTGGAGTGGTTTGGATTGGAGTGGTGTTGAGTGGGGTGGGGTAGATTGCAGAGGGTTGGGGTGTGGTGGGGTAGATGGCAGTGGAGTAGATAGGTGTAGATTGGGGTGCAGTAGATTGGAATTCAATTGATCTAAAGCAAAGAGATGAGGACCACTTTGTGTAGGGACAGAATATAGTGTTATGAGATCTCTGCTGTTCTGGATAATGTAAAAATTCAAAACCTGGGTGCTACAAAGCTACGTGTCAAGAGTTACATCTTCAGCCAGTGTTGGCTTTAAAGTCAAACCCACTTTGTGTTCAAGATTGTTGAGCACATGATGACAGTATCAAAGGAAAAATGACAAGACTCCGAATGCACTGTGCTTCAGGATAAAAATACAGCATTGCGTGGAAAAGCACACTGTAGGGTGTCTCTGCAGTCTAGTTAAAACAAGCATTTGCAATGCAATAGGTCTCGCAATTGTTAAAGTTAGAGCAGCTGGTGTTGAAAATAACAATGTTTTTACTTTTGTTTTTTTATTTTCAGCAGTGTTATTATATTTGCATAGCGCTAGTTTAAATGGTATGAAAAAGCAAACGTAAACCAGCATTTGCAATGCAATAGGGCTCGCATTAGGAAAGTTTGAGCTATTGGTCTTGTAAATGACAATTTTTTTAATTTATGTGTTGGTTTTGAAAATAGCTAAATAATAGCGTTGTCATTTACAATGCCAATAGTTATAACTTTTGCAAATGTGACACCTATAGCATTTGTAATGCAACATGTTTTGTATTTACGTGACTTAGATGTATTGATATTACATTCGGGGAAGGTTAAAAACATTTACGCCTCTTTTTCTAAACAACCCGTGAGTGGCACTGAATTCAGGGCTGCAAGGACACCTATGGATCCGTGCAATACACTACAACTGTTTACGGTTATTCCTACTGAGAGCTTAAACAGGATCTGCCGCAGTGTCAGGTCCGGATCTCCCATTGAACCTGCGCCTCCTAGAGTGGTGTCGGGTGGTCTGTCAGTGCTGGAACCTTACATCAGGCATGTACTGCAGACGTCTTTCTCCACCCAACAGATCCCGGAGGACTGGAAGAAGGCGGTTGTGTTGCCTATTAGGAAAAAGCCCAACGTCGGTCTGGACGTGTTGGAGAACCTTAGGCCCATCTCGCTGTTTCCCTATCTGGCCAAAGTCGCAGAAAAGGTGGTGAACTCTCAATTAGTTGAACACCTTGAGAGAGCTAATATTCTTCACCCCTCCCAATCAGGCTTTCGAGCGGGCTTCTCGACGGAGACGGCCCTTCTGCGTGCAACTGAGACCCTTAGAGCTGGAGCGGATGCGGGGCACACTATGACCTTGATAATGCTCGACCTCAGCGCAGCGTTTGACACTGTAGCCCATTCCATCTTGCTACAGTGTCTAAACGAAGCTGGGGTCATAGGAGCCGCCCTGAACTGGCTGCAGTCGTTCCTGACGGGGCGCTGCTTTCAAGTTCAACAGGGGTCCTGCCATTCCTCCGAGGTGCCTCTAGACCAGGGAGTGCCACAGGGCTCAGCATTGAGCCCTACTCTTTTCAATCTTTACATGGCCTCCCTGGCCAAGGTTGTCCAAGCATTTGGGGTGGAGTTGGTGTCTTACGCCGACGACACTCAACTGCTTATCTCGCTGCCTCAAAACCCCACAGGAGCATCCTCCAATTTCAAGGCCTGCATGCAGGCCTTGGCCGACTGGATGGATGCCCATTGTTTAAAGCTCAATGGCTCCAAAACCGAGGTTTTGGTGGTGGGTGGGAAGAGCAGTAGCTGGTCAGCCGATTGGTGGCCATCCTGTCTGGGCGCCACTCCTGTACCAGGTGAGGAAGCAAAAAACCTAGGAGTGTGGGTTAATCCCACACTGTCCTATGAGGGTCACATTAGACGCCTTGTGGGGAAGTGCTTTGGGGTCCTGAAGGTTCTAAATAAGACTCTGGATCTGCTACCCCTGACTGCCAGAAGGACGATGACGCAGGCTTTGGTCGCCTCTCGGTTGGACTATGGGAACGTTTTGTTCCTTGGTACCACCGAGAGGAGTATGGGCCGCCTGCAGGTCATCCAGAACGTGGCTGCTCGCCTGGTGCTGAGGAGGCCGAGGAGAGCCAATTCACAGAAAGCGCTTGATGCTCTCCACTGGCTCCCCATAAAGAAACGTGTTCTGTTTAAATGCCTGCTTATGTGCCACCGGATTGTCTGGTTGAGGGCTCCCGCCTATCTTCGGGACCTAGTCTGCAGATACGAGCCGCCCAGGGCCTTGCGCTCGGGAGGTAAGGGGCTGCTGACGGTTCCGCGGATAAAGAGATCCAGAAGGGGAGGGCGGTCGTTTACATTACTGGCCGCCCAAAACTGGAACAAACTCCCGCTGGCTCTAAGGCTGGAGAGCAGAGAGGCAATATTTCGGTCTCTGCTGAAGACCCACTTGTACACACTGTGAGGCTCCGGTGAGGGGGTTTCCTAGTGAGTTTTTTTGTTTGCCACTTCTCCATTAGCGCGGGGACACACCGTGATGGCGTTACTGAGCGCTCTACAAAACCCTTTATTATTATTATTAAATAACAATGGCTTTTAATTTTTTTTAAATATTTAATACTTAAATAAAAGTGATTGTAATTTATAATGGCAATAGCTTAAACTTTTGTAAATAACTTTTGCGATTATGTTCAGTATATTTTATTGTGACGAAAATCCAAGAACAGAAGTGAAATATTAACATCTTTTTGTGACATTTGTAATAAAGCTTGAAACATTGAGAGAACATATTTGAACCATTTGTTGTTGAATGGTTGCACAGATTGATGCTGTGATGGTGCGAAGTGATGTTGTGGTGGCGACGAGTAATGCTGTGGCGTTCAGTGATGTTGTGGTAGCGCATAGTGATGTCGTGGTGCCCATTAGTGAGTGATGCTGTGGTGGCCCCGAGTGATGCTGGGGAGGCCGTGAGTGAGGCTGGGGAGGCCGTGAGTGAGGCTGGGGAGGCCGTGAGTGAGGCTGGGGAGGCCGTGAGTGATGCTGGGGAGGCCGTGAGTGAGGCTGGGGAGACCCTGAGTGATGCTGTGGAGGCCCTGAGTGATGCTGTGGAGGCCCTGAGTGATGCTGTGGTGGCACAGAATGATGCTGTGGTGGCACAGAATGATGCTGTGGTAGCGCATAGTGATGTTGTGGTGTTCCAGAGTGTTCCAGAGTGATGCTGTGGAGGTGCTGAGTGGTGCTGAGTGATGCTGTGGTGCTGCTGAGTGATGCTGTGGTGGCGCTGAGTGATGCTGTGGTGGCGCTGAGTGATGCTGTGGTGGCGCTGAGTGATGCTGTGGTGGCGCTGAGTGATGCTGTGGTGGCGCTGAGTGGTGCTGTGGTGGTGCTGAGTGGTGCTGTGGTGGTGCTGAGTGTTGTTGTGGTGGTGCTGAGTGATAATGTGGTGGTGCTGAGTGATGCTGTGGTGGTGCCGAGTGATGCTGTGGTGGTGCTGAGTGATGCTGTGGTGGTGCTGAGTGATGATGTGGTGGTGCGGAGTGGTGCTGTTGTGGTGCTTAAGAAGGAAGGGGTATGCAGTGAGCTTGAGTATGGCGATCGAAGCAGGCAGAGCGAGGGCTAGGAGGGTGCAATGAGGGTTGGACAGGGACAGAAAGGACTAAAGCGGGTGCAGTTAGAGCTGAGGCGTGCCAGTGCAGAGATCTGTCTAGAGGTCGCAGTGAAGGATTCAGTGAGTTCTGGAGGTGAGTGTGTTGCAGAGAGAGGCTTACTGAGTGCTGGAGAGTGAGCGTTGTTGCAGTGAGCACTGTAGTGACAGCTGGTAGTGGTAGGTGTCACAGAGACGGTTTTATGAGTGGTGGAGTGGGAGCGTGTTGCAGGAAGGGTTGTAGTGAGTTGCGGAGTGGGAGTGTCATGCAGTGAGTGGTTTACTGAGTGCAGGAGGCTGAGAGTGTTGCAGCGAGGGGTTAGAGAGTGAAAGAGATGCAGGGTGTTGCAGTGATGGTTTTACTGAGCACTGGTGTGGGAGTCTGGTGCAGTGAGGGTTGTAATTAGTGAAATTGCGTTTTAGTGAGGGTTCTAGTGTATGCTGGGTTCTAGTGTATGCTGGAGTGGGAAGATGTTGCAGTGAGGGTTGTAGTGAGGACTTGAGTGGGAGTGTGCTGCAGTGAGGGAGTTAGTGAGTGGTAGGGCGTTGCAGTGAGGGCTCTAGTGAATGCTGGAGTGGGAGGATGCTGCAGTGAGGGCTGTAGTGAGGTCTTGAGTGGGAGTGTGCTGTAGTGAGGGAGTTAGTGAGTGGTGGAGTGGTAGGGCGTTGCAGTGAGGCTTCTAGTGAATGCTGGAGTGGGAGGATGTTGCAGTGAGGGCTGTAGTGAGGACTTGAGTGGGAGTGTGCTGCAGTCGGGGAGTTAGTGAGTGGTGGAGTGGTTGCAGTGAGGCGGTAGAGAGTACTGGCGAGTTAGTGAGTCATAGTGAGGGAGTGACTGTGGCCTGACTTGACCACGATCGGTTGCACTCGAGCCTTGTTGCATTCAGTAATGTTCACTGCATAACCAGGTAAAACTTTGGGGCAAAATTGGTCTGTTGCTGTTTTTCTATAAAGCACCTTTCACCCCCCAAATGCCAATAAAAATATTGCAGTCTGTAAATAGATCTGGAGGCGTGTCGCGATAGCACTTAATCTCCACAGATTTAAGTAACAAAGCCAGTGACAATGGGACGTAGGCTCTCGTCCAAGCATAGCTGCAATGATAAAGGGGGGGGAGCTAATCGGATGGAGACTAACATGATAAGCAACGGAGAAGGAAGGAGGGCGAGGCGAGAAGGGAGAAAAGCTAATCGGATGGAGACTAACCTGACAAAGCAACGGAGTAGGAAGGAGGGGAAGGCGAGAAGGGGGGAAGCTAATAGGATGGAGGCTAACGTGAAAAGCAACGGAGAAGGAAGGAGGGGGAGGCGAGAGGGGGGAAGCTAATAGGATGGAGACTAACGTGAAAAACAATGGAGTAGGAAGGAGGGGAGGCGAGAAGGGGGGAAGCTAATGGGATGGAGACCAACGTGAAAAGCAACAGAGAAGGAAGGAGGGGGAGGTGGGAGGGGGAAGCTAATCGGATGGAGACTAACCTGACAAAGCAACAGAGAAGGAAGGAGGGGGAGGCGAGAAGGGAGGAAGCTAATAGGATGGAGACTAATGTGAAAAGCAACGGAGTAGGAAGGAGGGGGAGGCGGGAGGGGGGAGGCTAATCGAATGGAGACTAACGGGAAAATCAACGGAGAAGGAAGGAGGGGGAGGCGGGAAGCTAATCGGATGAAGACTAATGTGAAAAACAAGAAAGTGGAGTGGGAGGATGTTGCAGTGAGGGCTGTAGTGAGGACTTGAGTGGGAGTGTGCTGCAGTCGGGGAGTTAGTGAGTGGTGGAGTGGTTGCAGTGAGGCGGTAGAGAGTACTGGCGAGTTAGTGAGTCATAGTGAGGGAGTGACTGTGGCCTGACTTGACCACGATCGGTTGCACTCGAGCCTTGTTGCATTCAGTAATGTTCACTGCATAACCAGGTAAAACTTTGGGGCAAAATTGGTCTGTTGCTGTTTTTCTATAAAGCACCTTTCACCCCCCAAATGCCAATAAAAATATTGCAGTCTGTAAATAGATCTGGAGGCGAGTCGCGATAGCACTTAATCTCCACAGATTTAAGTAACAAAGCCAGTGACAATGGGACGTAGGCTCTCGTCCAAGCATAGCTGCAATGATAAAGGGGGGGGAGCTAATCGGATGGAGACTAACATGAAAAGCAACGGAGAAGGAAGGAGGGCGAGGCGAGAAGGGAGAAAAGCTAATCGGATGGAGACTAACCTGACAAAGCAACGGAGTAGGAAGGAGGGGAAGGCGAGAAGGGGGGAAGCTAATAGGATGGAGGCTAACGTGAAAAGCAACGGAGAAGGAAGGAGGGGGAGGCGAGAGGGGGGAAGCTAATAGGATGGAGACTAACGTGAAAAACAATGGAGTAGGAAGGAGGGGAGGCGAGAAGGGGGGAAGCTAATGGGATGGAGACCAACGTGAAAAGCAACAGAGAAGGAAGGAGGGGGAGGTGGGAGGGGGAAGCTAATCGGATGGAGACTAACCTGACAAAGCAACAGAGAAGGAAGGAGGGGGAGGCGAGAAGGGAGGAAGCTAATAGGATGGAGACTAATGTGAAAAGCAACGGAGTAGGAAGGAGGGGGAGGCGGGAGGGGGGAGGCTAATCGAATGGAGACTAACGGGAAAATCAACGGAGAAGGAAGGAGGGGGAGGCGGGAAGCTAATCGGATGAAGACTAATGTGAAAAACAAGAAAGTGGAGTGGGAGGATGTTGCAGTGAGGGCTGTGGTGAGGACTTGAGTGGGAGTGTGCTGCAGTGAGGGAGTTAATGAGTGGTGGAGTGGTAGGGCGTTGCAGTGAGGCGGTAGAGTACTGGCGAGTTAGTGAGTCATTGTGAGGGCGTGACTGTGGCCTGACTCGAGCACGATCGGTTGCACTCGAGCCTTGTTGCATTCAGTAATGTTCACTGCATAACCAGGTAAAACTTTGGGGCGAAATTGGTTTGTTGCTGTTTTTCTATAAAGCACCTTTCACCACCCAAAATGCCAATACAAATATTGCAGTCTGTAAATAGATCTGAAGGCGTGTCCCGGTAGCACTCAATCTCCACAGATTTAAGTAACAAAGCCAGTGACAATGGGACGTGGGCTCTCGTCCAAGCATAGCTGCAATGATAAAGGGGGGGAGCTAATCGGATGGAGACTAACATGAAAAGCAACGGAGAAGGAAGGAGGGGGAGGCGAGAAGGGAGGAAAGCTAATCGGATGGAGACTAACCTGACAAAGCAACGAAGTAGGAAGGAGTGGGAGGCGAGAAGGGGGGAAGGTAATAGGATGGAGACTAACGTGAAAAGCAACGGAGAAGGAAGGAGGGGGAGGCGAGAAGGGGAGAAGCTAATAGGATGGAGACTAACATGAAAAGCAACGGAGTAGGAAGGAGGGGGAGGCGTGAAGGGGGGAAGCTAATAGGATGGAGACTAACCTGACAAAGCAACAGAGAAGGAAGGAGGGGGAGGCGAGAAGGGGGGTAGCTAATAGGATGGAGACTAACATGAAAAACAACGGAGAAGGAAGGAGGGGGAGGCGGGAGGGAGAAGCTAATCGGATGGAGACTAACCTGACAAAGCAACAAGGTAGGAAGGAGTGGGAGGCGAGAAGGATGGAGACTAACGTGAAAAGCAACGAAGAAGGAAGGAGGGGGAGGCGGGAGGGGGGAAGCTAATAGGATGGAGACTAACATGAAAAGCAACGGAGTAGGAAGGAGGGGGAGGCGTGAAGGGGGGAAGCTAATAGGATGGAGACTAACATGAAAAACAACGGAGAAGGAAGGAGGGGGAGGCGGGAGGGGGGAAGCTAATAGGATGGAGACTAACCTGACAAAGCAACGGAGTAGGAAGGAGGGGGAGGCAAGAAGGGGGGAAGCTAATAGGATGGAGACTAACGGGAAATGCAACGGAGTAGGAAGGAGGGGGAGGCAGGAGGGGGGAAGCTAATCGGATGGAGACTAACGTGAAAAGCAACGTAGTAGGAAGGAGGGGGAGGCGAGAACGGGGGAAGCTAATAGGATGGAGACTAACATGAAAAACAACGGAGTAGGAAGGAGGGGGAGGCGGGGGCAGCTAATCGGATGGAGACTAACGGGAAAAGCAACAGAGAATGTAGGAGGGGGAGGCGGGAAGCTAATCGGATGGAGACTAACGTGAAAAACAAGAAAGTGGAGTGGGAGGATGTTGCAGTGAGGGCTGTGGTGAGGACTTGAGTGGGAGTGTGCTGCAGTGAGGGAGTTAGTGAGTGGTGGAGTGGTAGGGCGTTGCAGTGACACAGTAGAGAGTACTGGCGAGTTAGTGAGTCATAGTGAGGGCGTGACTGTGGCCTGACTGGACCACGATCGGTTGCACTCGAGCCTTGTTGCATTCAGTAATGTTCACTGCATAACCAGGTAAAACTTTGGGGCAAAATTGGTTTGTTGCTGTTTTTCTATAAAGCACCTTTCACCCCCCAAAATGCCAATACAAATATTGCAGTCTGTAAATAGATCTGGAGGCGTGTCCCGATAGCACTCAATCTCCACAGATTTAAGTAACAAAGCCAGTGACAATGGGACGTAGGCTCTCGCCCAAGCATAGCTGCAATGATAAAGGGGGGGGGAGCTAATCGAATGGAGACTAACATGAAAAGCAACGGAGAAGGAAGGAGGGGGAGGCGAGAAGGGAGGAAAGCTAATCGGAGGGAGACTAACCTGACGAAGCAACGGAGTAGGAAGGAGGGGAAGGCGAGAGGGGGGAAGCTAATAGGATGGAGACTAACGTGAAAAGCAACGGAGAAGGAAGGAGGGGGAGGCGAGGGAGGGGGGAATCTAATAGGATGGAGACTAACGTGAAAAGCAACGGAGTAGGAAGTAGGGGGAGGCGAGAAGGGGGAAGCTAATAGGATGGAGACTAACGTGAAAAGCAACGGAGTAGGAAGGAGGGGGAGGCGGGAGGGGGAAGCTAATCGGATGGAGACTAACGTGAAAAGCAACAGAGAAGGAAGGAGAGGGAGGCGAGAAGGGGGGAAGCTAATAGGATGGATACCAACGTGAAAAGCAACGGAGAAGGAAGGAGGGGAGGCGGGAGGGGGGAAGCTAATAGGATGGAGACTAAGGTGAAAAGCAACGTAGTAGGACGGAGGGGGAGGCTTCACTCTGCGAACATATTAGATCCTTCGCAGAATGGGTTCAGGCCCGGTCATAGTACCGAGACAGCGCTACTCTCTATGGTCGAACATCTTCGGACTGTGGTAGATTCTGGTCACACTGCGGCACTGGTGCTCCTTGATCTCAGTGCCGCATTCGACACGGTCTCCCACGCTGTTTTATTACAGCGGTTGGTTGAGGCAGGTGTCGATAATGCCATCTGAGCTCGGCCCGACCCCTATTCCTGTTACCGATGTTAAAAACCTAGGGGTCTGGCTTGATTCCCAACTTAATTTTGTCATCCATACAAAAAAAGTGGCTGCCACTTGTTTTGGCACTCTCCGCAGACTCAGATCTACCTTCCGATTCTTTGATGCTCCTACTAGACAGCTTATTGTACAAGCTACGATCCTGTCTAGATTGGATTATGCAAGCTCCCTTCTGCTTGGAGCTAATCAGGCTGAACTCTTAAGACTCCAACGCATGCAGAATGCTGCCGCCAGGGCTCTGGTTGGCCTACCGAGATTCTGTTCAGCCAAAAAAACTATTCAGAAGCTCCACTGACTGCCGGTGACCCAGCGAATTAAGTTTAAATCCCTCTGCGTTTCGTTTAATATTCTTAAACACTCATCTCCTCAGATTTTAGAGCACCTCATTTCCCCTTATGTTCCCACTCGCTCTGAGGTCTTCTAGTCTTCATTTGGCTACAGTTCCACGCTTTAAGAGGACCAGAACCGGCGGTCGCTCCTTTCGTGTGCTTGCTGCTAAGCTGTGGAACTCCCTCCCTGTGTATATCCGTGCTATTGATAGTCTTTTGGCTTTCAGGAGAGCTGTAAAAACTTTTCTTTTTCCACTGGATTTCTAAGGTTGTTGTGTTTGTTATTTTGGTATTACCTGTGTCCGGATTTCTGTTCTATCAGCGCCAGGACGCCCCTTTGCTGGGGCATCTGTGTGCTCTATAAATAAGGATAACATAACATAACATGGCCAAAGGAGGTCCCATGGGACCTCTGTGTGCCACATATAGCACTGCACCCTGCAGAGTTAGAGTCATTGGCATTCTAGATGCAAATGTTTTATACCTAACCATGTTCCATGGGGCAGTACCATATGTGGCCAAAAAAGGTCACATGGGACCTGTTTTGGTCACATATGGTATTACACCCTGCAGAAGATATGGTAAAGCCACCCTACCCATAATGCACTGCATGGAAGACCGTACCACAGGTACTTTCAAATAGCTATGTCCATATGTCTCGCATCTGTTAATGTTAAAGCTGTTGGCGTTGAAGATAACCATGTTTTTTACTTTTGTTATTATTTGCAGTGGAGTTATTATATTTGCATAGCACTGTTGCCAATAGTGTAAAAAAGCTAAAATAAAAAAAGTAATTTTCAATGCCAACAGCTCTAACTTACCACGAGTACAATCAATCAATCAATCATGGCACTTGTATAGCGCACTACTCACCCGGAAGGGTCTCAAGGCGCTTGGGGGAAGGGGTATGCTACTGCTCGAACAGCCAGGTCTTGAGTTGTCTCCTGAAGGCGAGATGGTCCTGGGTCAGCCGAAGGTGGATGGGGAGGGAGTTCCATGTCTTGGCAGCCAGGTAGGAGAAGGATCTTCCTCCGGCGGTGGCTCTTCGGATGCGTGGTACGGCGGCGAGGGCGAGGCTGGTAGACCGTAGCTGGCGGGTGGGCGTGTAGAAGGTCAGGTGGTCGTTGAGGTACTTGGGGCCCAGGTCGTGGAGAGACTTGTGTGCGTGGGTGAGGAGCCGGAACGTGATCCTCTTGTTGATGGGGAGCCAGTGCAGGTCTTTCAGGTGGCCGGAGATGTGGCTGCGCCGGGGGATGTCCAGGATGAGTCATGCGGAGACGTTCTGGATGCGTTGGAGTTTGTTCTGTAGCTTGGCTGTGGTTCCGGCATAGAGGGTGTTTCCGTAGTCTAGTCGGCTGGTGACGAGTGCTTGGGTGACAATCAAATAGCTAAGTCCATATATACAATTAGTAGCTTTGAAATGTGACAATATAATTATTAGTCCAAAGAGAAATGTTCCACAGCGGATCTTGTAGACAGCACCTCTATTTTCCAATGTCCCTCCAGTATCCAATTTGGTGTTGTGCTGATAACCTCCAGGACCTGCTGCGGTTTTGGTCCTACTGGAAATCCAGACAAAAATTTAAGAAACAGAACAGAGGCAGCACCAAGGATAAAGTAGCCAGGACCATGTAGTATCCAAAAATAAATTCTTTTATTTTCTTATTTATAGGACAGCCAACGCGTTTCGCTCCCCAACAGTGGGAGCTTCGTCAGGGCAAATATGTTGGTCAGAACTTGAAGCGACGAGAAATAACGTCAATGAAGTCGTCCGATCCAAACAGTACAGAAGCCTACTGGGATCTTTCGATATCCAGATAATATTTTAGCCACGTCAAGGGTATATATTTAAAAGACACAATTCGTCCAAGGAGTTCCAAAAATCAGTGTAAGATTTCTGGTATCCAAAGAAAAAGTAACTGCGCAGACCGTAATAAGCTGCCACCAGAATTGCTGAAAAGCCCCTTATCAGAGCGGTGTCCCCATGACGGATTCTATCGGCCGATAGAATCCACACCCCGGAGGTAAATAGACTGTGTGCAAGAGGTACATATTTAATTTAAGCGGTCAACAACCATTGGCAAAGCCAATATGTATTGCCTATTCAAAAGCTAGTGGTTTGGCAATGTGCTTTAGCCATTGTATAACAGCATGGCTGCTGTTCGGCATTGTTACAAGTTAGTGGTTTGGAGTGTAGTAGATTGGAGTGAGATAGACTAGAGTGCTGTAGATTGGGGTTGAGTGGAGTCTGGTAGCATGAGGTAGATTTAATTGGTGATAGATTGGAATAGAGTAGACTGGAGGTGTATGGGGTAGACAGGAATAGGGTAGACTGGTGTGGAGTAGATCGGAGTTAAGTTGGATAGATTTTGGTGGGTGGGTTGTGGTAGAGTTCGATGAACTGGGGTAGAGTGGAGCAAATTGAGGTACAGTGGAGTAGGGTAGATTGGAATAGCATAGATTTGAGTGGGGTAGATTGGAATAGAGTTGGGTGTATTGGGGTAAAGTGTAGTGGGGTAGATTAGGGTGGAGTGGGATAGATTGGAGTGGTATGGGGTGGGAGAGATTGGAGTGGAAGGGGTAGACTGAGGTACAGTGGAGTGGGGTAGATTGCAGTTGAGTGGGTTGGAGTAGGTATATTGGAGTGTAATGGGGTAGATTGAGGTGGAGTAAGGTGTGGTAGAGGGGTGAGATTGATTGGTGTAGAGTGGATAAGACTGGAGGGTGTGGGGTAGATTGGAGTGGAGTAGGTGAGTGTAGAATGAAGTGGTTTGGGACAGTTTAGAGTGGGGTAGACTGGAGTTGTATGAAGTGGACTGGAGTGGAGTGGGATATACCGGGTAGATTGGAGTGCAGTGGAGTAAGTGCAGCGAGGTAGATTAGGGTGGAGCAGAGTGGAGTAGAATGGGCGTACAGGGCTTGGGTAGATTGGGGTGCGGTAGATTGGAATACAGAGGGGAAGATTAATGTATTTTGGGGTGGAGTGGGGCAGTGTGGAGTAGGGTAGATTGGAGTGGAGTGTGATAGATTAGTGTAGAGGGGAGTGTGGTAGATTTAGTGGATTGGGGAGAGAGGAGTGGGGTAGATCAGAGTGGAATGAGCTAGACTGGTCCATTGGAGTGGGGTAGATTGAAGTCGAGTGGGGTAGGTTGGGCCCATTGGAGTGAGGTAGACTGGGGTAGAGTGGGGTAGGTTGGTTGGGAGTCATGTACATAGGGGTGAATTGGCGTTGGTTAGATTGGAGTGGGGTAGGTTGGAGTGGAGTCGGGTATGGTGGTGTGTATTGAAGTGGGTTAGATTGGAGTGGGGTAGGTTGGTGTGGAGTTGTGTATGGTGGTGTGTATTGGAGTGATTTAGATTGGAGTGGGATAGGTTGGTGTGGAGTTGTATATGGTGGGGTGTATTGGACTGGGTTAGATAGAAGTGGGGTAGGTTGGGTCCATTGCCATGGGATTGACTGGGGTAGGTGGGTGTGGAGTTGTGTAGATTGGGGTGATTTGGAGTGGGGTAGGTTGGTGTGGAGTTGTGTATGGTGGGTGAATTGGAGTGGGTTAGATTAGAGTGGGATAGGTTTGGTCCACTGGAGTGGGATTGACTGGTGTAGAGTGAGGTAGGTGTGTGTGGAGTCATATGTTGGGGTGAATTGGAGTGGATTAGATTGGAGTGGGGTGGGTTGGGTCAATTGGAGTGGGGTAGGTGGGTGTGGAGTTGTGTAGATTAGGGTGATTTGGAGTGGGGTAGGTTGGTGTGGAGTTGTGTATGGTGGGTGTATTGGATTGGGTTAGATTAGAGTGGGATAGGTTGGGTCCCTTGGAGTGGGACTGACTGGGGTAGGTGGGTGTGGAGTTGTGTAGATTGAGGTGAATTGGAGTGGGTTAGATTGGAGTGGGGTAGGTTGGTGTGGAGTTGTATATGTTGGAGTGCATTTGGAGTGGGTTAGATTAGAGTGGGATAGGTTTGGTCCACCGGAGTGGGATTGACTGGTGTAGAGTGAGGTAGGTGGGTGTGGAGTCATATGCAGGGGTGAATTGGAGTGGGTTAGATTGGAGTGGGATAGGCTGGGTCGATTTCAGTGGGTTAGGTGGGTGTGAAGTCGTGTAGATTGGGGTGAATTGGAGTGGGTTAAATTGGAGTGGGGTGGGTTGGGTCAATTGGAGTGGGGTTGAGTGGGGTAGGTGGGTGTAGAGTTATGTGTAGATTGGGTTGATTTGGAGTGGGTTACGTTGGATCCAGTGGAGTAGGGTATAGTGGAGTAGATTGGGGTAGGTTGGGTGTGGAGTTGTGTAGATTGGGGTGAATTGCAGTGGGTTAGATTGGAGTGGGGTGGGTTGGGTCAATTGGAGTGGGGTTGAGTGGGGTAGGTGGGTATGGAGTTGTGTAGATTGGGGTGAATTGGAGTGGGTTATGTTGGTTCTGTTGGAGTGGGGTAGAGTGCAGTAGATGGAGTGCAGTGGATAGAGTGGGGTAAATTGGAGTGGGTTACTTTGGGTCCATTGGAGTAGGGTAGTGTGGGGTAGGTTGGGAGTGGAGTTGTGTAGTTTAGGGTGAATTGAAGTGGGTTACGTTGGGTCCATTGGAGTAGGGTAGAGTGCAGTAGATTGGGTGTGGAGTTGTGTAGTTTGGGGTGAATTACAGTGGGTTAGATTGGAGTGGGATGGGTTGGGTCAATTGGAGTGGGGTTGAGTGGGGTAGGTGGGTGTGGAGCTGTGTAGATTGGGTGAAATGGAGTGGGGTAGGTTGGAGTGGGATAGGTTGGGTCCATTGGAGTGGGGTTGAGTGGAGTAGGTGGGTGTGGAGCTGTGTAGATTGGGGTGAATTCAATCAAAGCATTTATATAGCGCACTACTCACCCAGAGGGTCTCAAGGCGCTGGGGGAGGAGGGTCCGCTACTGCTCGAACAGCCAGGTCTTGAGCTGCTTCCTGAAGGCGAGGTGGTCCTGGGTCAGGCGGAGGTGGGTCGGGAGGGAGTTCCATGTCTTGGCGGCGAGGTAGGAGAAGGACCGTCCCCCTGTGGTGGCTCTTCGGATGCGGGGGACGGCGGCGAGGGCGTGGCCGGTAGATTGAAGCTGGCGTTTGGGAGCGTAGAAGTTGAGGCGGCTGTTGAGGTATCCTGGGCCTTGGTTGTGTAGGGCTTTGTGTGCGTGGGTGAGGAGTCGGAAGGTGATTCTCTTGTTGACCGGGAGCCAGTGCAGGTCTCTCAGGTGTCCGGAGATGTGGCTGCGACGGGGGATGTCCAGGATGAGACGTGCTGAGGCGTTCTGGATCCGCTGGAGTCTCTTCTGGAGCTAGGCGGTGGTTCCGGCGTAGAGGGAGTTGCCGTAGTCCAGACGGCTGGTGACCGTCTTCCTGGTCTCGGTGGGGATCCACCGGAAGATCTTACGTAGCATGCGCAGGATGTTGAAGCACGACGAGGAGACGGCGTTGACTTGTCTGGTCATGGAGAGGGAGGAGTCCAGGATGAAGCCTAGGTTGCGTGCGTGGTCTGTTGGTTTGGGTGCGCTGCCTAGGGCGGAGGGCCACCAGGAGTCGTCCCAGGCGGAGGGTGAGGATCCCAGGATGAGGACTTCCGTCTTGTCAGAGTTCAGTTTCAGGCGGCTGTTCTTCATCCATTCGGATACCTCTTTCATCCCTTCGTGAAGTTTGGCTCTGGCGGTGGCGGGGTCGTTGGTGAGGGAGAGAATCAGCTGGGTGTCGTCGGCGTAGGAGATGATGTTGAGGTTGTGTTGGCATGCGATGTCTGCGAGGGGGCTCCTGTAGACGTTGAAGAGGGTTGGACTGAGCGAGGAGCCTTGAGGAACGCCGCAGATGACTTCGGTGGCTTCAGATCTGAACGGGGGGAGGCGGACTCTCTGTGTCCTTCCGGCGAGGAAGGAGATGATCCACTCCAGTGCCTTCTCCTGGATTCCGACGTTGCTGAGTCGCTGCACTAGTGTACGGTGGCAGACAGTGTCGAAGGCCGCGGAGAGGTCTAGGAGGATGAGGGCTGCTGTTTCTCCGTTGTCAAGCAGTGCTCGGATGTCATCGGTGGCTGCGATCAGGGCGGTCTCGGTGCTGTGGTTGGCCCGGAAGCCGGACTGCGAGAGGTCGAGGGATCTGTTTGTCTCGAGGAAGGCGGCCACCTGCTTCTTGACGGTCTTCTCGATGACTTTAGCAGGGAACGGGAGCAGCGAGATGGGGCGGTAGTTCTTGAGGTCGGTAGGGTCGGCTGATGGTTTCTTAAGTAGAGCGCTGAGTTCGGCGTGCTTCCAGCTCTCCGGGAAGGTAGCGGTGTCGAGGGAGGTGTTGATGATGTCCCTCAGGTGTGGTGCGATGACCGCGTCGGCCTTGAAGATGTGGTGAGGGCAGGGGTGGGCTACGTTGGTTTCTTTGGAGTAGGGTAGAGTGCAGTGGATTGGGTGTGGAGTTGTGGAGTTTGGGGTGAATTGGAGTGGGTTAGGTTGGAGTAGATGAAGTGCGGTGGGTAGAGTGTGGTGGATTGGAGTGGCGTTGAGTAACGAGGAGTGCTCGCGCTGTGAAGGGAGGGGCATCGCGAAGGTGGTGAGACGAGCTATACGCAGGACTGAGAGCGGCCGCGGGTGGGAACTAGAGCCAGGATGAACTTGTAACATTATTGTACCCTCTTTCACGGAGTATCTGCTTCATACTGTGGCGGGCCACTAGATTGAAAGTCAAAGTCGGGGGCCCCTGTGACAAGTGCTGGACTACATGCTCACTGAAAGCACGGGTCAGACGCCAGCTACACCCGTGCCAGCCGCCCTGCCCCCAAACCTCACCTGTTCCCCCTTCCCGAGCAGCTGATGCCCCAGTGCAGTTTAGGGGTCATCAGCGAAGAGCTGGCACGCTGCTGTGTGCAGGGGCACGGTCTCCTCGGAAGGCACTGCCCCAGTCTATGGCCCTACCCATTGCCCTCCACCTACGGACAGGGAGGGGGTCTCCTCGGAGGGCACTGCCCCGCTACGCCTAGGGTGACCAACCGTCTGTAAATTTCACGGACCGTCCGTAATTGGGACCTCACGTCCGTTGTCCATTATACGGACGCCTTTTGTCCGTAATTTTGGCCAGCACAGGGAGCAGCGCTGCTCCCCTTTGAGAGGCCCCACCCCCCTGATGGATCCACCTCGCACTCTTCCTGGAGCAAAAGAGCAGCCCCACCCGCCCATTATCATTCTGTATGCCGGGTAATTGCCACATACAGAATGACAATGGGGAAGTCTGGGGTGTTAAAAGCATGTGGTGGCCTCCTCTTGCCTCAGTGTACAGCAGGGCATTCTGTTAGATAAAAGGTAAAACGACCATGCTGCAATGTTAGAGAACAGTTCATTTAAAGAAGCCTGTAAAACAAGTTAAAACAAGCATTTGCAATGCAATAGGTCTCGCATTAATTAAGTTTGAGCTATTGGCATTGCTAAACATTGCACCACCAATTGCAACAAAAGTCTATAAGTTGTAGGCCAAAAGAATGTGTATTTATTTTTGTAGCAATGGTGGCATGCTGTCTAAACTATCAAAACCAGAAGCATTTCTGACCACAAAAGTGTACTGAACCATACATGCATATTCTATTTTAGGTTTGGCTTGACAGTACAGCTAGAGCCATACCTTTTATGATAAACAGAAATAAGCTTTTAGAAGTACTACTGAGGAAGGGTGATAAGTTCTGCCCACTTGTTGGTTCCAATGCACACAGCATTTGGTTGAGCAGAAGATATGTGCTTCAACAGAAAAAGAATGCCTGTATTGCAGTTTTTGCTTTGTGGGAAAGCTATTGCTCGATACAGCTGGAACGAGTTGGTTATGGGGGCAAGTCAATGATCAAGGCTACATGCCTGATCCACTCATTATTCACAGTCACAATAAAGGCATGAGGTCTGACGTATTGACCAACAATAGCCATTGAAGGGTGGATTGCTGTACTTATTCAAGCCTGAAATGAGATACTTTTTACATTGAATCTCACATATTACCATAGTAGGAAAGTGCTTTGGTCGTGGTTACCACCTCTGATAAACAGTGGCAGCTGGCGACATTTGAAAGTTGTGAGGCTTAAAAGTTGTGGCTGAGTGCAGAGGGGTAGTGAGCGTAGCGGTCAAGCTTGACTGGCAAAAGAGGGTCCGGGGGGGGATTCTCCCCTGAGAAAATATTGAAAAAAGAGTGGGCTAACGGTGCATTTGCAAGCAAATTTGAGAAAGCAATAAGGTTAATAAAGCAATTGTGAAGGAACACATACATAGTCATAGCGCTTAACTACTTTGTAAAAATAAAATAGTATCAGTGCCCTAACTTTAGACCCTAAGGTTGTGAAAAGCAGAAAAGGAGGTTGGGTGCTATGCAACCGCTCTCTATCCAAAAATGATGTGCACTTCTTCAGGCTGTAACAAATGCAGAAAAGAAAATATTACACAATTAGCGGTGGCAATCATTTCTATAAGTGGCCTTGTGCCCATTCCATGCCCTCTAATTCTATTACATATGCAAATCACTCTTGACCCGGCTCCATAGGAGCAGCCCATCCTCGGAGAGTGAACACATCTGTTAATGCGCTGCACACTACCAATGCTTTAATATCTGACACTGGGATGATACATTTCCACTGTGAGGCTAGCAGAGCAAATTGATGTCACGAAAGCAGCCATGTCAAGTAGAAAAGTAAATAACTCTGGAAAGTACTTTTAATTGCTTACATTGTAGATGGAACGGGCCGAGTATGGTATTTGTCTGATCTTTTATGGTCGGGTGCCACATTTCTGGAGGGTCACAACATTTGACGATTCCATAAGGAGCAGACCTCGTGCAAACACAACGAAAGGAGAACACACTGCTACTGTTCGGAACTCTCAACCATTCGCTCTTGGAAGATGTGTATAGGAAACACCCTGCAGGTGGTCAAGGTAAAAACCAATACTGTATTTGCATAAAGATTGTGCTGGTATTTTATAAATCATGAACCTAGCTGGCAACATAAAAATGCAGCATTTCTGGGCGTCAGGGCGCTAGCATTTGGAGGGGACACGATTTAAGAATGGGGGAGCCATGGATCCCTTGGAAGATGAAGGTGATGTTGGCCCTTATGTGTGGATTATCCTTTCAAAGTGTTCTTATGTCAATTGGTGCCTGCACACAGGACTGAATTTCATCGCCTGTTCACAAAAGTGCACTCACTGCCCACTCCAGCTTTTGCAGACAGGTTCTCATAAATCAGTTGACATTAAATCCACAAGAGATGGAGCGTGCATGGCTTTTAAAAAGTGCCCCTGTACATAACGGTAACCAAAAACATGTACGTGGTAAGAGCTTAAGAAATGAAGCTTGGTGATGAAAGAGACAGTAGAGAAAGAAGGAAGCAAGAAGGACAAAAGAATAAGTGTTAAGCAGCTATAGAAAACGAGAGCCATGGCCCAGCAGAGAGAATAATAATCAAGAAACAATGGAAGAGAGGCCAGGAAAGAGAGAGCGACAACAACATGTTGAAGGACCCCTGCAGAAGTGGGGAGAAAGGATCAGAGAAAAGGGAAGAGACAGCAGAGATAGACAGAAAACAGAGAAAAAGAAGAGATGGTTGCTAGAGAGAGAACATCTGAAAGAGAGAGCGAAAGAGTGCAAGAAACAGAATGATCGTGAGGGGAAACTGGGGGGAAAATAAAAAGACAAAAAATATGAAGTTGAACTTGAAAGAGCTGAAGGGAATTCTGGAAAATGTAGTGAGGAGCTGCTGGAATAAGAAACCGAATATTAGTCTAGGAAAGAGCAGAGGGAGAGTGACCTAAAAGGAGATGAGAGAGGGTGTTTACCAACAAAAGTTCATTTCATAGGCCAGGGCTGGGCAGCATCGCTGTCTGAGCGTGGGTGAACCACGTTAATAATATTAGCAGAGGCACCTGAAACATTAAAGAGGAAGGACATAAAAGTGGGAGGAGTTTAAAATGAATGCCTAGCTTGACTGCCCCTGGTCAGTGAAGTTTCAAATTTCAAAGTACACAATATTCTGCATAGCCGTCCAAAGAGAGATCTGTCTTCAGTGAAGTCCTGATTGGTGTAGTGATATCACATTCTTCTGTCTTTGTACAGAGTCCATTCTATATCTTTCTAGCAATGTGACTCGGACTGTGCCACTTCTCGATGTGCATAGCAGCAAACAGTGACATCACTGTATGAAAGTAACATCAAACTGTGACGTCACTCCATGTGTATGACATCAAAAAGTAACATCACTGCAGTAAATTATCAATAGATTGTGATACCACTTCCTCTGCGTGACATCAAACTGTGGCATGACCCATGTGTATGTATCATGTCGGACTGTGACATCAGTGCTGAAAATTAACATCAGAGTGTGAATAGGTTGTGAAACATGTTTGGCACTTGACGTCATACTGTAACATTGTTGCTCTGAAAACCTTTTATGCAACTCTGAACAAATCAAGCATCAGACAGAATCACAGCATGACCTCAAATTGGAACAAAACTCCATGAATCTAACAGCACACTTTAACGTCACTCCAGAGTCCTGAGGTCACCTTTTGGTAACACGAGAATCTTGTGGCATGTCGGGAATGACATGATTCTGACGTCAAACTGTAACCAAAGTTCGGGAACCAGACCGAACACTGAGAAGTCGCTCTAAGAATACGAGATGAAACTGTGATGTCATTGCCGAATCTGACGTCAGCCTTTAACATAACTCCAGGAACCTCCTGTCAGACTAACATCGCTCTGGAAGTGTTGCGTCACTCCAAGAACCGGCTGTTATGGTGTGACATCACTTCAGGAACCCACTGTTTGACTGTGACATCAGTACAAGACCTACCAACAGACCATGACATCACTCAAGAATCAGCCTGCCTCTTCCACGAAAACCATTTCCGTTGTCATGTCAATAATACATTTGGAAAATACATAACGCTTCAGTGTTGAAACACAAAACCGACCTCGCCAGCGATGTAAAAAGCAAATCAAATAATGCATAGCTTAAAAAGTAAATACAAAAAGTCCGTACGGGTATCTATCCTGGGCAATAAAGCGCAGGGAAAAGTGTGTACACCAGAGGCAGGCCATCGTATCTTGGTGTTGCGTTTTCTGGGCTTTTGCCACGGTGCAGATGCTACACGCAGTGCGCTTAGACGTTTGCATCTAAATCTATGGTTACAATATTTGGAGAGTGTTAAACTTCCTATCAATGAATGAGTCTAGCACTGGCGTTGGAGCGGTGAAGTACCCTGCTCGGTGTGAGCAATGCGTTTGCAGTCCTGAGAGCCCGGCTGAAGGAGACGCAAATGTAGAGATGGTAAGGGCGACCTGCCCCATCACAGCGATGCCCCTGTGACTTAAAATGTAGAATCTTCTCTCTGCTTCACACGCTCCCCTATTTTCAAAAGTTTGGACTCATTAATTAAGAATGTTACCTAATTTAAATATTATATATGCAGGATGTGACATGCCTACACACTCCACGTTGTATTTCTATATCATTAAGCGTGGGTACATGTGATAGTGTGGTCTACGGCATCTCGGGATGAGGCTGTGACGAGACTGTGTGACAGAAAAGGGTATGATGACGCCACTGCAACACTGACCTCTGGGCAAGAGAGGAGGGGCGATGGGGGAGTGGGGGGCTGGAGTTCTATACTCCTATCACACTCTCGAAGATGTGTAGCGATATAAACCGCCAGCCACAGATATTCGTAAACATAATGGGGAGCAGGAGGTGCCTCAGCCTATTACAATTTAGTCCTGATGTATTAGAGAAAAAATCTCATTTAGCCTGTAATGCTGTCACCGACTGCCATACCATCAGACCCCACCTAATAAAAACATTCATATTATTACAAATAACAAAATCAGAATTAGAGGATGCTATGAGAATAAAAGAAATCAAATTAATCCAGAACACCAGTTTTATTTTAAATGCACACTTCAATCAAGAGAGACCTGAGGAAAATCACCTGGGGTTGAGGAACAGCAGAGACACAAAGAGAGAAAGGCGGCCGCAAAATGAAAATAATAAAAAAACAAGACAACGCCACTGGAAACGTAGCGAGTAGGGGTAGGGAAGTAGTGCTTTGGGTAGAGGCTAGAGTGAACAAGCGATGCGCGCTCTATGCTGGGGGAGGGGGAGGGTCATTAAAGGAAGGGGCGGAAAGGAGCTGAGAATTCGCAGCTGTGATCAAAGGAAGGGTGGGAGGGACATTGGCGAGCGAGCATATGGGGGTCGAGGGGTTGTGCAGCCTGGTGAGCTGAATACGTGTGGCAGCAGAGGCAGAGTGCAGCACATGCACAAAGTGTCTGGTGGCAAATGAAAGCTGTGCACAATGCGCGTGGTTGTGCTCACATGCACTGTACCCGATCCGCACTTTGGGTCCACTTTTGAAAGCCCTTACTTTAATCTCGCCAAATAAACCCTAACGGAATGGCTTCAGCGAGACCTAAAGAACGGGTTATCGTTCTTTGTCTCATCATTTAGAACTGAAGTATTTTCAATATAATATTCAAAAAAGCCATGGTTGCTGCTTTTTTATTTTAAGGAACTAGCAACCATTGACAAAGCCAATCGTCTTGGCTTGTTGTTAGTGTAATGATACTTGCTGTAATATATATCTGGATGCAATGACAGAAATAATATAATACCAGTCGGGCGCAACCCTATGCTAAGCGCAGATTTTTAGCCTAAGTGTTTTAAACCACGCTCTTAATTACTTCAAACACCCCCTTTGAAGAGACCCACCAGTTTTTTTACACCACTTAAAGCCCTGGAAACAACACCATGTCACAGTCACCTCACATCCTGGCACTGTGCATCATGCATGACTTCTATGTTTTCAGTTTGCCTATGTGCAGGGGCATAGTGAACTCTCCCCCACCGCACCCCTCCCCTTGCTTTAGGAACTACAGTGAGGGTGAAGTCCTTGATGGGCCTCTTCTGTCTGCAACTCTGCAGACAATGGCTCAGCTCATAATGTGAAAAGGTGGGTGAGTACATAAGTAAAGGAATGTGTGAATGGCAACCTCATCATCTTACACCGACGACACCCAGCTGATCCTCTCCCTCACCAGAGACCCCGACACCGCCAGAACCTGCCTACACGAAGGGATGAAAGACGTCGCCGAGTGGATGAAGGACAGCCGCCTGAAACTGAACTCGGACAAGACGGAAGTCCTCATCCTGGGATCTTCGCCCTCCGCCTGGGACGACTCCTGGTGGCCCCCAGCCCTGGGCACCGCACCCAAGCCAACCGACCACGCACGCAACCTGGGCTTCATCCTGGACTCCTCCCTTTCGATGACCAGACAAGTCAACGCCGTCTCCTCATCGTGCTTCAACACCCTGCGTATGCTTCGCAAGATCTTCCGCTGGATCCCGACCGAGACCAGGAAGACTGTCACCCAGGCACTCGTCACCAGCCGACTGGACTACGGAAACGCCCTCTACGCCGGAACCACAGCCAAGCTACAGAAAAGACTCCAGCGCATCCAGAACGCCTCCGCCCGACTCATCCTGGATGTCCCCCGACGCAGCCACATCTCCAGCCACCTGAGGAACCTGCACTGGCTCCCCATCGACAAGAGGATCACGTTCCGGCTCCTCACCCACGCACACAAGTCTCTCCACGACCTGGGCCCCAAGTACCTCAACGACCGCCTGACCTTCTACACGCCCACCCGCCAGCTACGGTCCACCAGCCTCGCCCTCGCAGCCGTACCACGCATCCGAAGAGCCACCGCCGGAGGAAGATCCTTCTCCTACCTGGCTGCCAAGACATGGAACTCCCTCCCCATCCACCTTCGGCTGACCCAGGACCATCTCGCCTTCAGCAAACAACTCGAAACCTGGCTGTTCGAGCAGTAGCATACCCCTTCCCCCAAGCGCCTTGAGACCCTCCCGGGTGAGTAGTGCGCTATACAAATGGTATGATTGATTGATTGAATGGCTGGATGGATTACTGAATGGATGAATGAAAGGGAGGAATGGATAGATAATGAAAGAAAGGATGGATGGATGAGTGAATGAGTGGAAGTATGGATGAGAGAAAAGGTAAACAGATGGATGTATGGGTGGATGGGTAGATGGATGGGTAAAAAGGCGGATGGGTGTGTGAAAGGATGGATGAGTGAAAGGGTAGATGGTGGGCGAGTGAATGGGTGGATGGATGAATTGTGAAAGGGTGAATGGATGGATGAGTGAAAGGGTGGATGTAAGGATTGATGAGTGAGTGAAAGGGGGTAGATGGACAAAAGGATGATAGATGAGTGAAGTGAAA
The DNA here is from genome assembly GCF_964261635.1 of Lissotriton helveticus. Lineage (NCBI taxonomy): Eukaryota > Metazoa > Chordata > Amphibia > Caudata > Salamandridae > Lissotriton > Lissotriton helveticus. Next base: position 1,832,878,242 of record NC_136068.1, on the reverse strand, counting down.
GGGTGGATGGATGAGAGAACGGATGGATGAGTAATAGGATCAATGGATGGATTCATGAATGAATGAATAGATGGGTGGGTGGGTGGATGGATGGATATGTGAAAGGGGGATGGAGAGAAAGGGAGGATGAATGACTGAAAGGGTGAATGGATGGAAGGATAAGTGACTGGGTGGATGGATGAGTAAGTGAATGGGTGGATGGATGGGTAAAAGGGTAAATGGCTGGATGGGTGAGTAAATAGATGGATGGATGGGTGGAAGAGTGGATGGATGACTACAGATGGATGGGGTGAAAGGGTGGGTAGATGAATGATGGATGAGTGAAAGTGTGGATGGAGGGATGGATGAGGGAAATGATGGATGGAAGGATATATGATGGATAGGTTTGCAAATGGTTGAATATGTTTTGATATAGATGGGCACATAGATGGAAGGACAGAATGAATGGTGAAAGACTGAATGAAGGATGAAAGACTCATTACACCTTGTAACCCCCATTATCTTAAGTAACATTTCCTATGCATTGACTTTCATGTTAATATGAGTCATTGTCTCTATATAATGTGTGTGTGATGTAACACACTCCGACACCCTGCCCCACATACTTGGGAGGAGTAACACTATAAAAGAAATTAAATGCACATGAGAGACTATCTAAGTGAAGATGAGGGGCGCCATTGGAGGGTGGTAGCAAGGCCAGACTGGCCTGACCGGGCATCGGATGTTTCCCTGGGAGGCTGGAAAGTGGAGGGTGGTGGTGTTGTTACTGGGGGCTGGCACTGAAAAGTTCCTTGTATATCCAGTAGTTTTCAATCAACAAAAAAGGCGGCCTCACTTATATTCAGGTGTGGTTCACCATTGTCCGGTGACTAATACCTGATGGAGCGAGATGCGAATTTTGAATCGTCCAAGGTAGCAAGCTGCGGCCATACTGAAAAACCGTGAAGTGCCCAATTGTCTCAACCTAATATAAACTTATTTAGACTTGTACTTAGGTGATTGTTTATTTACTTATATACTATTGCACAACCACCTCTGACGTGTCTGTAAAACGTACCATTTGCCCCGAAGTTTTGTCCTGAATTTTGACCTTTTGTCCTGAATTTTTGTCCTGAATTTAGTCCCTTTGTTCTGAATTTTTTTAACTCACAATTTTTTTTAATTTAAATTCTGGACAAAGGGACTAAATAGGGTGATTTTGCACCTATGCCACTTGGTCACCCTAGCTCCGCCTATGGTCCTACTATTCTGCACCCTACAGTGCACCGGTCTCCTCGGACTCGGAGGGCTTTGACACTGCTTCCAACACTGCCATGGGCCCTCGGCTGCGGACAGGTCGCCTCGGAGGGCCCCCCAAACTCACCCGTCTTCCGATCCCCGAAGCGGCTGCGTCGGCTCTGGGCTCCGCTGTGGGCGGAGGGAGCTCCACCGTGGCTGCCGAGAGGGACCGCATCACTTTGGAGGGCACTGCCGCCGTCCATGGTCCTGACCCGTGCCCTCTGGCTGTGGGCACAGAGAGGGTCACCTCGGAGGGCACTGCCGCCGTCCATGGTCCTGACCCGGGCCCTCTGGCTGTGGGCTCAGAGAGCGTCACCTCGGAGGGCACTGCCGCCGTCCATGGTCCTGACCCGGGCCCTCTGGCTGTGGGCACAGAGAGGGTCTCCTCGGAGGGCACTGCCGCCGTCCATGGTCCTGACCCGGGCCCTCTGGCTGTGGGCACAGAGAGGGTCACCTTGGAGGGCACTGCCGCCGTCCATGGTCCTGACCCGGGCCCTCGGGCTGTGGGCACAGAGAGGGTCACCTCGGAGGGCACTGCCACCGTCCATGGTCCTGACCCGGGCCCTCTGGCTGTGGGCACAGAGTGGTTCTCCTCGGAGGGCACTGCCGCCGTCCATGGTCCTGCCCCGGGCCCTCTGGCTGTGGCACAGAGAGGGTCTCCTCCGTGAGCGGTTCCATCACTTTAGACTCTGCCCGAGAAGGAGTTCGAAAGCTGCGGCTTTGGAGCTAGGGCGGGGCGATAGAAATGGAGGAGGAGGAGAGTGTGAGAAGACAGAAGAGCTCAATTAAGAAAGGTGGCAGGTGTAGAGAGCCACTCGGGCTCTCTCCTACATTGTATCCCTTTGCCTCCACGCACGCACGCACACCCCGGGGCGGGCTTGCGCCGGGGGTATAAATAAACATGCGGAAGACCGCTCGGGGTCTTTCCGGCTAACCACATAACTAGTGTGTGTGTCATCATTAGCTGTCCCACTCACCCACGTGTTGGGCCTTGTTGCAGCGCCACATTGGCGACGAGGCCGGCCGACCACCACGCGTGCCCTGCAGTGTCCTGTGGCACCGTGTCGCCTGCATCCAGCTGCGGTGCCCACCCGCGTTGCTGTGCCGACCCCAACTCCCGAGGCCCGCCCACGCGTCTCCTGCGAGGGAGCGCCTTCAGCCGGTGGGGCTCGCGGGGAGTCGGCGTGCTGTCAGGAGATCCTGCGGGTGAGTCTTCCATCTGCCCCGCCTGCGCGACACCCCTGCGTGTCCCTCCCCCGGCTGGCGTGGAGGCGTGCACCCTGGGACTGGCCCTCCGGCCGCCGCAAGCAGGATCTCCACACGCGGCTGCACCACGTGGCCCGGCGAGGCCTATCGCGGCCCAGCCTCCTCTGCAGCGAGGGCGTGCACAGCTCGCAGGAGACAGCGTCTATCCCCAGCCTCACCTCTCACCACGCCAGCCCAGGCCACAGCGTCATCGCGCGGAGCTGCTACGCGCATCAGTCAACACTGCCGGCTCCCAATGCAACAAGCACATGCAAAGGCAAATTGCCTCTTGGCCTCACTAAGCTTTCTGAGCAACCGGCCTGCAACGAACACAGTCAGAAGGGACAAGAGCCACATACCACGCCCAGTGGATCATACCACAAACAAGCATTGGCAATACCAAGTGGCAATACACAAAATACGAAGAAAGACAAAACTGACTACATAAGTGGCAGAGCAGAGTCATCACACAGCGACACGACACTGGAAAGTTCCAGAACAGTTATCAGAAGGCCACACAATGTCCGTAGTAGCGACAGGAGCGGCCCAAGACGGGGCGGGTCAAAACCCAACTCCAGCGGTCCAGCCACCACCAGTGATGCCCGCACCACAACCACAGACCCAAGCTCAGGCAGGAGCCCCCTTGCTAGCGGCACCCACCCACCTTCACTCCGGCACAGCGCCCATCCCTCCCTTTAGCGAGATGGCGGACCCGGCGACGGCGGCGCTCAGATGGAAAGCGTGGGTCGGGAGGCTCAACCTCAACTTTAAGGGCACAAGGGAAACGGACGGAACAGTGAAGAGGTCACTCCTTATACTATATGGGGGACCTGAAATCTACGAACTGTTTGAATCACTCCCCAACACGGGACCTGAGCACGACTACGATGCCGCGGTCGCAGCTTTAAACGCGCACTTTGACCCCCAACTTAATAATGACTTTGAAAAGTTTAAATTCAAACGAGCCTGGCAGATTGAATCCGAGTCGGCCGATATGTACTATGCCCGACTCCGCCGGCTGGCAAGCACGTGCCCGTTCACCAACCCCCGGGAAGAAATAAGGGACCAGATCATTGTGGGGTGCAAGTCAAAGCTGCTGAGAAAGCTAATCCTCAGACAACCGGGCATATCGCTTGATGAGATACTAATCCTAGCCAGGTCGCACGAATTGTCCGACGCCAGGGCGGAGGAGATGGAAGCAGCGCTACGCACGCCGGTGATTGCCCCGCCTACCGTGAAGACAACGCCGATCAAGGAAGAAAGAGTCGACGCAGTACAAAGGAGGTTCCCGCCAGCGCGATCACGAAACACCCCGCCGAGAGGAAACCAGTGCGGATATTGCGGAGAGGATCACCCGGCCACTGCCACATGTGGCGCGAAAGGAAAAACGTGCCTCAAGTGCGGGCGCATGAACCATTTTGCTGCCGTCTGTCGGGGAGGGAAATTCAGGTCAGCCGGTCCGCGCGCCAGGGCAGTGACGCAGCGCATCCGACAGCTGTCCCTCGACCACGAACCGCCTCCTCCGGACACTCAGGCCCAGGAAAGACGGCCAAGGTATGAGGACGATGAGGACGACGATGTGTACGTTGTCTCTTACGTAAGCAGAGCGTCCACAAGAAGGAGGCCACCGCCCATGTGCTCCATAGCAGTAGACGGCACCGAAGTCAAAGCCCTGATAGATACGGGGGCGTCTGTGAATGTCATGGATTCGGACCAATACGAGAAGATGTCTCCAAAGCACATACTGACACCCTCCGTAGCGAGGATCTACACCTACGGGGGCACAGAACCGCTACCACTAAGAGGAGTAATTCAGACGACGGTAGTCAACGGCGAGTACTCCACTGAAACTAAGTTCCACATCACTGAGGGAAAGAAAGGTACGCTTCTGAGCTGCCACACGGCAGAGGACCTTGGCCTGGTATTCTTCGCCAATCAAGTGCATCAGGCGCATGCGGATTTCATGCTGAAGGACTTCCTGGAGCTCTTCAAGGGCCTAGGGAAATTAAAGGGGCGAAAATTCAAGCTACACATAGATACGTCAGTCAGACCCGTGGCACTCCGGCACCGGAGGGTGCCCTTCAACTTAAGGCCACAGGTCGAAGAGGAGCTCCGGAAGCTCGAAGATCTAGGAGTGATCGAGAAAGTGTCGGGCCCTACACCCTGGGTTTCCCCGCTGGTAGTCGCACCAAAGCCGAAGCAACCAGGGGTGATCCGACTATGTGTGGACATGAGGCTGCCCAACACTGCCGTCAAACGCGAACGACACATCACTCCCACCATGGATGATATAGTGGCAGACTTAAACGGGGCAAAATGGTTTTCAAAGTTAGACCTCAACTCAGGTTACCATCAGCTCGAGTTGGAACCAACCAGCAGGTACATCACCACCTTTTCGACCCACGTGGGGTTGCGACGCTACACCCGGCTCAGCTTTGGTGTCTCCTCCGCGGCGGAGGTCTTCCAAAATGCCATTCGAGAAGTACTATCGGGACTGAAGGGGGTGATCAACCTCAGCGATGATATCTTGGTGTACTCCACGACCCTAGAAGAACATCACACCAATCTGAGGGCAGCCCTTCAAAGACTTTCAGACAGTAGACTGACCCTACACCGGGCAAAATGCTCCTTCTACCAGGAGTCAATAGACTTTTTTGGGTACATCTTCACGAGGGAAGGCCTGAAAGTAGACCCCAAGAAAGCGGAAACGATCAAGGCAGCCAGCACTCCCAGGAACCCCACCGAAGTGCGCAGCTTCTTGGGCATGGCCACTTACTGTGGTCGGTTCATACCCAACTTAGCCGCGATCGCAGAACCTCTCAGAGCCCTCACCAGAGCCGACCATATGTGGGACTGGACAGGAACCACAAACAAAGCTTTTCAAGCAATCAAAGCCAGCCTTCTCGATGATACCACCATGGCCTACTTCCAACCACGACGCAGGACCGAACTAATCGTTGACGCCAGTCCCGTGGGTCTGGGAGCGGTACTCCTGCAAGAATACGGACCCGAAGAGTGGAAGCCAATTGCATATGCTAGTAAAGCACTGTCAGACACCGAGACCAGATATGCCCAAATCGAAAGAGAAGTCCTGGCCATCAAGTGGGCGTGCCAGCACTTCCACCTCTACCTCTGCGGGCAAGAATTCACGGTGGTAACAGATCACAAGCCACTGCTACCCCTCTTTGCGGGGTCATCCCGGCTGGCACCCCCACGCATCGAACGCTGGGCAGTTCAGCTACAGGGGTACCATTTCAAAATCGTGTTCCGTCCGGGGGCCCACAACCCGGCCGACTACCTGTCCCGGCACCCGGACGTCGTCAACCAGTATCCGCCCAAAGACGAAGGTATGGAAGCCGAAGAGTTTATCCATATGGTCTCGCAAGCTGCGTGTCCGGAGAATATGTCACTCAAAGAAATTGGAGAAGCAACCGCCATGGACGAGACATTGGTGAAAGTTCGCCAGGCTCTGGAAGGAAACCGGTGGGCCCACTTCCTCGATGGTGCCTCGAGCCTCCGGCCGGAGGTGAGCCACGCACGACAACAACTGTGGCAGATACGCAACGAACTGAGCGTGGGGGATGAAGGAATCATCCTTCGAGGACACCTCATTGTCATACCGGAAAGTCTCCAACAGAGACCCTTAAGTCTAGCGCACGTAGGACATCAAGGCATGGCCAAGACAAAAGCACGCCTAAGGAGCAAGGTGTGGTTTCCCCGCCATGGACAACCAAGTAGACGCCATGATACGGTCCTGCCATGCCTGCACAATCACAAGCGGAGATCCAGCCCCAGCACCGGTGATCACGGAGGAAGCACATCAGACACCCTGGACACACCTCAGCATAGATTTTGGCAGTTTTCCGGACGGAAGACACATGCTAGTCCTGATCGACTCGTTTTCAAAATTTCCAATAGTTGAAGTCATATCATCAACTGCATTCTCGCAAGTCAAAAGGGTGTTGAGCCGCGTCTTCGCAACGATGGGGCTCCCGGAGGAAATCAAGTCTGACAACGGACACCCTTTTCAAGGGAGAGAATTTCAGTTATACCTGGAGAACCTGCGGATCAAGCACAGAAAGATCACCCCGCTGTGGCCCCAGGCAAACGGGGAAGTCGAAAGACTAATGCGAACACTGAACAGAGCACTCAGGATTGCAGTGGACAACGGGGAGGACCCAGAAATAGCCCTCGACCAATTCCTAGGAGCGTACCGACAAACACCTCACTCAACGACAAAGTGTGCTCCTGCCCATGTGCTGTTCAAGCGGGCACCCCGGGACAGCATCCCGACCGATAGCACTTGGATGCCAGCAGAGAGAGATGCCGAGACCATTCAAGCCAGGAGACAGAACACCAACACGAAGGCGAGTGAACATCATCATGCCAAAGAACCCAACTTGAAAGAAGGAGACTTGGTAGTTGTCAAAGACCGCCATCCGGGATGGAAATTCCGAACACCGTACGAGTCGGAAGTGTGGAGAGTGGACAAGATCCAAGGGACAATGGTAACGGCGAAGCGGAATGGACAAGTAGTGACGCGGAATGTGTCATGCTTTAAGAAAGTAACCGAGACAACTGGAAGACAGAGAACTGAAGAGGGAATGGAAGCGGGGGAGTATGACGACCTGGACCTCGGCAGGAGCCCGCCAAGGTCAACAGTGATCCAACAACGTGGTGCGAGTCCACCCAGACCGACACCACAGAACCTCGTCGCAGATCAAGGTCGACCAAGGGCGACTGGTGAAGATACTGGGGCAACCCCGGCCGGGGTTGTCGAGCCACCATGTGCCCGAAACCTAAGATACAGTCTGAGGCCCAACCCGAGACCTAACCTGCGTCTGAGAGACTTTGCCTGGGCATCTCCGTGAAACGAGGTCTGGCGTCTGCAGCGTGAACAGAACTAAATTAAAGGAGGGATGTAGAGAGCCACTCGGGCTCTCTCCTACATTGTATCCCTTTGCCTCCACGCACGCACGCACACCCCGGGGCGGGCTCGCGCCGGGGGTATAAATAAACATGCGGAAGACCGCTCGGGGTCTTTCCGGCTAACCACATAACTAGTGTGTGTGTTATCATTAGCTGTCCCACTCACCCACTTGTTGGGCCTTGTTGCAGCGCCACAGCAGGGTCGGTCGATGCCGGGGAAGCGAGAAGGGAGGAACTCGGTAAGCAGTGAGAGCTGGAGTTAGAAGAAAAGTAGGACCCGCACGGTGCTTGATGCGCAAGTGGGCTTTCCTGTGGTGACTGCTTCTCAAGACTTGTGAGCCACATCTCGTGCATGCGTCCACAGCGCGTGCGGCTTTGACGTAGTATGCTAATAGGAAGCAGCAGGGCTGGCCTGTCCTGCTCCACCCCCTTTGGAATCTCCGACTCTGCGAACTTCATTTAAGCCCACGAGGGCCTAGATCATCAGTGATTCGCTCCAATAACACAAACAATGTACATTTTAAATAATCAAATCCAGGGTAAACCTCCCTAGCACCGATCAGAGATGCATGAATCCACCTCGCTCTCGAGGGAGCTTTTGCTTCTTCTAAGTCGGGGTGCTGCATTAGACTTTTACAAACCCAACTCTTGATTCTGTGATGTCTCGTGTTTGCACTCATTTTTTCTGATTTAATCCTGCCCTTGCCCAAGGCTTTAAACAGGGCTTTAAGTGGGTCGGGTCTCACCGGTGCGGAAAGGGGAGCCTTGAATAAGGTCTCTATCTGGCTCTGTTTTGTGCCCTGGCTATCACTGTTGTCTGGAAAACAGTGCCATTGTGCCAAACAGAGCCCGATAGAGATCCGTTTCGAGACAGCAGGCACATCGCTGTGGCGTGCTCACACAGCTCACTTCGCACCAGCGGAGAAGTTACTTACAGCATGATGCATGATGTCATACCAGGTGGGACTTGTAGGGGAAGAGAAATCCTTTAACTCCTTCGCTGCGGCGGCAATTCCGCCGCAGCGATAGGGGGGTGGGGCGGCCGCGCGGCGCTCCCATGCTCGTGACGGAACCGCTCCGTCACGAGCCTCGGGTGCGCTGTGCTTATGACGGAGCGGTTCCGTCACGGCCCCGTTCGCTCAATGGAACATCCAGCGCAGGTGTGGAATCCGCGCCGTGCAGGCGCGCCGAGCGGGCCATGACGGAACCGGTCAGTCATCAGCACAGCGCGTCCGTGGCTGGTGACGGAGCGGTTCCGTCACCAGCATGGGAGGGGTTAAAGAGAGTCATTTTCTCTCTAGATTTCCCTTCTCTTTTTGAAACTTAGGAGCAGCAACATTGTCGTGATGTCACCAGGGCTTTAAGTGGAAGCTTTTCCAATATTATATACAAGCCAGAGTTGCTGCTTATTTATCTTATGCAACTAACAACCATTGACAAAGCCAATAGTCCTAACTTATTATAAGTATGATGTTACTTGTTGTGTCATATATCTGGATGCAATAACAGAAACAGCAACATACAAGTCGGGCAGCACACTATGCTATACACAGATTTCTAACGTACGTGTTTTTAAGCCACACCCTTAATTACATCGGCCACACCCCTTTGAGAGACCTCCCCAGTTTTTTCATCCCACTTAAGCCCTGGCTTTAAATGAGATTATAAAACTGGGGTGGGGGGATCCTAAAGGGGCGTTGGCAATGTAACCAAGGGTGTCATGATCGTGAGCAAGGTATTGTGATATACCGAAATGCGTAGATCTACTCTTGCCTGTATCCCGCTAATGAAGGATTAAAAAAATAATGTTTAAAGTGCAAAAGGATTGAGAGAGTACGTCCCGCTTGTCTCTCCGACTGGAAGGATTGTGTACGGATGTGGCGCGGCTTGGTTCTGCCGCAGGGAATAGCACCCACGAGGAGCACTGCACGTACCCGGTAACCAAGGAAGAGGTTCCACTGTTACGTGGTGTATATATATGCATATATATATATTCACTGAAAAAACATAGGTTTCAGGCATGTTATAGTTAGAAATTAACATTTAAAAAACCTTAGAAATTTGCTGAAAAAACCATAGGTGTTAGGGAAAGTTATAGTTAGTTGGACATTGCACTCGTACAAAACCCATGAAATTCCCCCGTTAAAGTTAGTTCAGCTAACTATAACTCGCGCCTCCGTAATGCACTGCTGATGACGTGATGCCAATTACATCACTCATGACATGGTTAGTGACATCACTGAAGACATCACTCATGACATCACAGATGACATCATCCAGTGACTGTGTGTTTCTGTAAAGTTTAAATATGTTTAATATATATAGGGAACGACATATTGAAGAATGACTGGGTGTATAAGTGTCTGAATGGATGTTTTACTAGGTGCGTGAATGACTAAGTGAGTGGTTAAACATGTTACTGAATGCATTGCTTAGTGACTAAACTGTGTGAATCTCTGTATCTGTCTGTCTGTTGATGTGTACGTGACTGCATGGGTTTGTGAATAACTACATAAGTGTCTATGAGTTATTGATTGGTTGTCTGAGTATCTGTATGGGTGCCTGAATGTTTGTGTGGGTGGGGTGTGTGTGACTCTGTGAACAGATATGTGAGTGGGTGATTCACTGGCTGCAGCTTGAAGTGTGCATCTGTGATGGACGGTATGGGTGGGTGAGTGTGTGTATGGGTGTATAAGTGAGTGAATGTATATCTCATTTGTACATGTGTAAGTAACTACATATATGAAAGGCAGTATATATGTGTGTTAGGGTATATAAATGGCTATAAGTGAGAGTGTGTGATTGTGAGAGAGGCTGCATCGATGAGTGTTTGCTTGTATAAGTGATTATGTAAGAATGTGCAAGTATTTGTATGACTAAGTGAGCTTGTGTGTATAACTATATAGGTGAGTAAATGGGAGTGTGAATAATTATTTGCATGACTGACTAGGTGTGCAAGTACCTCTATGGATGAGTGGCGGTGTGTGAGTGTCTATATAGGTGTGTTTTTTATACAAGCTATTTACAAGACCACAAGGGTGCATGTGGAAGGAGGGGGGGGGGTTATTTCAGTTGTGTTCCAAGTGTCAAGAACCATGTATGGATTATAGAATGTGTACAAAATGTGCAATGACAACTCCGAATGTAGAACTAGAGATGTAATTGCAGGAACATCCATATGATGTGATGTATATGTGTATCATGACACTTAAAATTAATAAAATATGTTTAAAAAAGTGTGTGTGTGTGTCTATATAGGTGTGTGAGTGCATATGATAGTCATGTACTGAGTGACCATAAGTATGAGTGAATGTATGGGTGAATGAGTGGATGTGTGTGTAGACCTAAAAATCAGTGAATGGATATGTAGTTATTGGTGTTGGAGTATCTATGGTTTTGAGAATGGCAGCCTGTAATTTAGAGTGGGTGTATGTAAAGTTAGGTTAGGGTGTGAGAAGGTGTATGAAATTATCACATAGATGATGTCGTCAGTGATGTAATTTGAGATGTCATCAGCAGTACATTACAGAGGCGCGAGTTATAGTTAGCTGAACTAACTATAACGGGGGAATTTCACAGGTTTTGTACGAGTGCAATGTCCAACTAACTATAACTTTCCCTAAAACCTATGGTCAGACATGAAGGAGGGGGGACATCAATAGACAGACCAGGAGGATGAGGAGCAGTACATGCACAAAGAGGAAAATCACGAGGAGGGCTAGGGGAGCGAGGACCCGAGATCAGGACTAGTAGATAAAGTACCAGTGCGAGAGGAAGACTAAGCTTCTGAGGAGGACCAAAGGATCAGGACAGGGCCAGAGTGTAGAGGAGGAGAGTCCAGAGGAGGGTTAGGAGGAGGTGGAAGAGGAGAGGACCAGAAGGAAGAGAACAAGCAAGACAATGATTGTGAATGGAAGAAGGAGAAAGACCTGGATGGGGAGATGCAGCAGGAGTAGGGGTGAAGATGAGAAGCAGTTGGAAGAACATGACCAGGAGGAAAGGTAGGAGGAGCAAGACGATTGTGATTCCACGCCTTGTTTATAAGACCAGGCTCTTAGTCTAAAGGTATTCATATTTACTCTTCTTTGGTCAAAGCTCCTTTAGAATCCCCAGTCTTTCCAGCCCTCTTAAATTACTTTCTACTCCCCGCCGCTGTCTTGTAATGTAATCCAAATCTGACCCATTAAGAAACCTAGAAAAGCGTTGCCTTAACATTTGCCTTTGATGCCAATTTTCATATTGTGCAAACATGATGGGTAGGCAATGAATGAGGGTATATGTTTAATATAAAGCAATGAGCATGTTCTCATCCAAGTAGTACAAGGTTTGGTATATTAAGTTGGAGTAAAGAACCAGATAGCTTACTTATTCTAGGTAACAATTTATTCTTACTATTGACATCCACAATCATTTGTAAACTGAGCCAGCTAAGAAGGGTTGATGCCCCTGTGGCACAAAGGTCTCTGGCTTTTTTAAGGCAATTGTGCCCATGGAATCAGAGGTATGGTCCAGGGTTTTAGGGTGGTATCAGGGATTCAGTCTGAAGATGTCCGAGGCGAGGGTCTTTGTGAGCCAAGGTCTTAATCGTGGTACGTCTGGCCCTGAAACATCTGGGAGCAGAGCTCAGGGTGGTCACTGCGGTCACCTGGATTAAATGGCAATCATTGCGCCGGTTGTCCAGTTCCTGTCTTTATATGGAGGTCTCCGCCCCAACTGCAGTCTCTCCAGTCGTTATTCATAAAATTACATTTGTAGATTGCAAATACCAAAAAAGAGTGAACTTGCACACAAGTGTAAGTTTACCTTTGTGAATCAGGCCCACAATGCCTGTTAGAAATAAAATTAAAGAGTGACATGTTAGAGTAAAAATAAACTCTAGATTTCTCCATCTTGGCAGCAATGACCATTGGTCAATTGTTGTTTACCACCTGTCTGCTGCTCCAATCAGCTATTTAGCTTGGTTTGTAAAAGGGGGAGGGAAGAAGAGAGAGGGAAAAAGAGTGAGGGAGAGAGGAAACAAAGAGTGAGAGAGAAGGAGAAAGAGGGAGGGAAGGAGGGAAGAGGGGGAGCAAGAAGGGAGGAGGGAGGGAGAGTGGATGAAGGAAGATTGTTATTTCCGTGTCTCTGCTTTAGGTTTAACATTCAGCAGTCCACGGTTGCTGCTCTGTTTACTTCGGCCTTCACCTGACCCCCAACCTCTTTCCAACCGCACATTCAACCTCACCCCTCAACTTCTTTCCAACCACACATTCAACCTCACACCCCAACCACACATTCAACCTCACACCCCAACCACACATTCAACCTCACACCCCCAAACGCACATTCAACCTCCCACCCCTAACTTCTTTCCAACCACACATTCAACCTAACACTCCCAACCTCTTTCCAACCACACATTCAACCTCACCCCCAACCTCTTTCCAACCACACATTGAACCTCACCCCCAACCTCTTTCCAACCACACATTCAACCTCGGCTCACACCCCTAACTTCTTTCCAACTAAACTTTCAACCTCACACTCCCTCAAACTTTCAACCTCACACTCCCAACCTCTTTCCAACCACATATTCAACCTCACAGCCCCAACTTCTTTCCAACCACACATTCAACCTGACACCCACAACCTCTTTCAACCACACATTCAACCTCACAACCCCAACCTCTTTCCAACCACAAATTCAACCTCACACCCCCAACTTCTTTCCAACCACACATTCAACCTCACACCACCAACCTCTTTCCAACCACACATTCAACCTCACACCACTAACCTCTTTCCAACCACACATTCAACCTCGGCTCACACCCCTAACTTCTTTCCAACTAAACATTCAACCTCACACTCCCAACCTCTTTCCAACCACATATTCAACCTCACAGCCCCAACTTCTTTCCAACCACACATTCAACCTGACACCCACAACCTCTTTCAACCACACATTCAACCTCACATCCCCAACCTCTTTCCAACCACAAATTCAACCTCACACCCCCAACTTCTTTCCAACCACACATTCAACCTCACACCACCAACCTCTTTCCAACCACACATTCAACCTCACACCACTAACCTCTTTCCAACCACACATTCAACCTCACACCCCAAATTTCTTTCCAACCACACATTCAACCTTACACCCCTAACTTTTTTCGAACCACACATTCAATCTAACATCCCCAACTTCTTTCCACGTTCTCTGATGCCGCTCATCCTAAGATGTTTTTTTGTTTTCTTGGTCCCTCTATAAACACACTACACATTGGCCGCTTTAAAGCATCAGGAAGGAAGGCTGCTGTCTGCTTGGGGAGCACTGTCTGGTCCCCTCCTTCTACTGCCTGGGTCAGATGCCCCCCCCCGCAGCCCCTGCAGCAGTGTACATCTGCAGTGATCTCTGGCCCTTGTGCTACTGGGACCAGTGTTTATGAACCTGGTATTTTCACCCCCACCCCCATACCCCCACCCCCACACCCCGAGACACTCGGAACAGCGGGTGCTGTGAGTCTACCTGGAGTTATGCCTCGAGGTGACATTCTTTCGGGTCTCGGAGGTCACAGGAGGCATTAAGATGGTCAGATCCGATGAGAGGCGAGCCTCGAGTGCCATCGGTATACGTCACGATGTAAAGAATAACAGCGCGTTCAGACAGAGCAAGGGTGCGAAGCAGACTCCTCCCTGAGGATATGTACATGAACCAGTTCTTACTGCCAGCATGTGACAATTACAGCGTTACGGACCCGCGCACGCGTGGACGCGCTTCACGAATACTCGTGATATTGGTGACTTGACCCCCGTCAGTAGTGGCTTGGTCCCCTCGAGTGCGCCCTTAAAAACAATTAATTTCTAGCGACACCGCTAGGGGTCTCTTAAGTAAGGATTTGGCAACCTGCACTCACGTGTTTTGTAAATGAATGCCTCCTGTGGTGAGGAGGCTTCAGGGCGCTATATCCAAGGCCAGTGGAATTATGAGATTTTACGCCTGTGATGTTTTCCACATAGTTATGGACTTGCCGCATTTGACAGACCTCTATTATCTGCTGCATGATCTGCAGACTCAAACAAAATAATGCATTTCTAGTTCAAAGTATCAAAAGCGAACAATAACGTGGTTACTGCTGTTGCCACAAAGTAGAGGACCCTTTGTAACGGTTGACTTGTCGCCTCACAGTTGCTTATTGTAGTATCTGGGTTCTAAACTGGTACTAATGAGTGAAAGCTTTGCCCAGACAGTGTCAGCAGGTGTAAATATAAGTAATACGATCACAAACGACTGATTGGTTGACAAAATGTGCTGCATAATGTGCCTTTTCTTGTCAACCCTGCCTCATAATTCCAGTGCCCCTGCCTACTTTACGCCCCGAGGCACATGATACTCGGACCCACTCTTTGGTTCCTCAGGCACAGTAAGGGTTACTTACCTCGACTCTCCCTGGGACTGTCCTGCTCACCTCGGGTGTTTCCTTTAGTGTTTGTCTAGGGCTGGGACCGCAGGTGCACAGGGACACAAGTGTTTGGACAAATCCAAGCTGGGCAGGGGGGGGCGCTCACACACACATACATACCTTGCGGCCTCTTTCTGATTTTCTCTGAGTCTTGGCCTTCGAATCACTTGCAATATTGGCCAGAGGGGCAGGTTTGCATTGCCAGTGACTGGAGATCTGTGTCAAAGTGGCACGAACCCCCGGCATCGGAATGGTATGAGCCGAGCTGACAACCCGAGGAGTGACTCACCCTGTGAGAAACACGGAAGTTGGATCAGCGCGGACCTGCACCCCTGGTGGATGGAACCTAGCCTCGGCCCTGCCACTAACACGACCCCCCGGCCCTCCCCAATGCTACCTCGAGGAGCAGAGGTGCTTGTGGGGTGGGGTGGGCCGAGGCAAGAGGGCGAGAGAAGAGGAGGGAGGTGAAGAAAAGGTAAGGGGGGAGGGGCTGTGAGGTAGTGGTGCACCGTCGCCGGGGAGAGTGGAGGCCAATGCACGGGGGGGGGGGGGGGCGTTAAGAAAGTAAGGAGGGAGCAGCATTAAAGGAAGGAAAAGTTGGGGGAGAAAATACATATGGAAAACAAAGAGGAACGCGGGGTAAAGGAGTTGGGGTGGGGTCAGACCGAAACTGATAGATCGTGCACAGAGGTTTCGGAGACAGAAAAAGGCAGAATACAAGAGGAGTGAAATAAAGTAAGAGAGGGGGAGAAACAGGGAAGACCTGAATATGGACAATAATGTGTGGAGGCGGCTGGAGGGAGGAGGGACAGGAGAGGGGGGAAGGTCATGAAGGGAGGCTGGGGCTCTTCTCGTTCCCGGGCCTCTGTGCGGCCGCAGTCCTCACTGGGAGCCCAACAGCTCCTTGAAGACCGAGTGACATTTCCTCTGCTGCAGGACACGGAGGAGCGAGGGGGGCAGGAGCCTCAACGAGGAGGACAGGAGCCTCAACGAGGGGGGCAGGAGCCTCAACGAGGAGGACAGGAGCCTCAACGAGGAGGACAGGAGCCTCAACGAGGAGGACAGGAGCCTCAACGAGGAGGACAGGAGCCTCAACGAGGAGGACAGGAGCCTCAACGAGGAGGACAGGAGCCTCAACGAGGGGGGCAGGAGCCTCAACGAGGAGGACAGGAGCCTCAACGAGGGGGGCAGGAGCCTCAACGAGGGGGGGGCAGGAGCCTCAACGAGGGGGGGGGCAGGAGCCTCAACGAGGGGGGGGGGCAGGAGCCTCAACGAGGGGGGGGGCAGGAGCCTCAACGAGGAGGGGAGGGCAGGAGCCTCAACGAGGGGGGGGCAGGAGCCTCAACGAGGGGGGAGCAGGAGCCTCAACGAGGGGGGGCAGGAGCCTCAACGAGGGGGGGGGGGGCAGGAGCCTCAACGAGGAGGGGAGGGCAGGAGCCTCAACGAGGAGGGGAGGGCAGGAGCCTCAACGAGGGGGGGGCAGGAGCCTCAACGAGGGGGGAGCAGGAGCCTCAACGAGGGGGGAGCAGGAGCCTCAACGAGGGGGGAGCAGGAGCCTCAACGAGGGGGGAGCAGGAGCCTCAACGAGGGGGGGGCAGGAGCCTCAACGAGGGGGGAGCAGGAGCCTCAACGAGGGGGGGGCAGGAGCCTCAACGAGGGGGGGCAGGAGCCTCAACGAGGGGGGGCAGGAGCCTCAACGAGGAGGACAGGAGCCTCAACGAGGAGGACAGGAGCCTCAACGAGGGGGGCAGGCGCCTCAACGAGGAGGACAGGAGCCTCAACGAGGAGGACTGGAGCCTCAACGAGGAGGACAGGAGCCTCAATGAGGAGGACAGGAGCCTCAACGAGGGGGGCAGGAGCCTCAACGAGGGGGGGGCAGGAGCCTCAACGAGGGGGGGGCAGGAGCCTCAACGAGGGGGGCAGGAGCCTCAACGAGGGGGGGACAGGAGCCTCAACGAGGGGGGGACAGGAGCCTCAACGAGGGGGGACAGGAGCCTCAACGAGGGGGGACAGGAGCCTCAACGAGGGGGGACAGGAGCCTCAACGAGGGGGACAGGAGCCTCAACGAGGAGGACAGGAGCCTCAACGAGGGAGAGTGGCAGGAGCCTCAAGGGGGAGGGGGGGGCAGGAGCCTCAAGGGGGAGGGGGGGCAGGGCCCTCAGCGAGGGGGGCAGGAGCCCTCAGCGAGGGGGGCAGGAGCCCTCAGCGAGGGGGGCAGGAGCCTCAACAAGGGGGGCAGGAGCCTCAACAAGGGGGGCAGGAGCCTCAACAAGGGGGGCAGGAGCCTCAACAAGGGGGGGGCAGGAGCCTCAACGAGGTGGGGGCAGGAGCCTCAGCGAGGGGGGGCAGGAGCCTCAGCGAGGGGGGGGCAGGAGCCTCAACGAGGGGGGCAGGAGCCTCAACGAGGGGGGGCAGGAGCCTCAACGAGGGGGGGCAGGAGCCTCAACGAGGGGGCAGGAGCCTCAACGAGGGGGGCAGGAGCCTCAACGAGGGGGGCAGGAGCCTCAACGAGGGGGGACAGGAGCCTCAACGAGGGGGGACAGGAGCCTCAACGAGGGGGGACAGGAGCCTCAACGAGGGGGACAGGAGCCTCAACGAGGAGGACAGGAGCCTCAACGAGGGAGAGTGGCAGGAGCCTCAAGGGGGAGGGGGGGGCAGGAGCCTCAAGAGGGAGGGGGGGCAGGGCCCTCAGCGAGGGGGGCAGGAGCCCTCAGCGAGGGGGGCAGGAGCCCTCAGCGAGGGGGGCAGGAGCCCTCAGCGAGGGGGGCAGGAGCCTCAACAAGGGGGGCAGGAGCCTCAACAAGGGGGGCAGGAGCCTCAACAAGGGGGGGGCAGGAGCCTCAACGAGGTGGGGGCAGGAGCCTCAGCGAGGGGGGCAGGAGCCTCAGCGAGGGGGGGGCAGGAGCCTCAACGAGGGGGGGGCAGGAGCCTCAACGAGAGGGGGGCAGGAGCCTCAACGAGAGGGGGGCAGGAGCCTCAACGAGGGGGGGCAGGACCCTCAACAAGGGGGGGGGCAGGAGCCTCAGCGAGGGGGCAGGAGCCTCAGCAAGGGGGGCAGGAGCGTCAACGAGGGGGGCAGGAGCGTCAACGAGGGGGGCAGGAGCCTCAACGAGGGGGGGCAGGAGCCTCAACGAGGGGGGGCAGGAGCCTCAACGAGGGGGGGCAGGAGCCTAAACGAGGGGGGGGGGTGGCAAGTGCCTCAACTGGGGGGGGGGCAGGAGCCTCAGCAAGTGTAAAACATACATATGGATTTTCCAATTGTTGCATAAAAAGTAGAGCTGGTAAACACTGTCTAAACTCATATTTACATAATAAAGGAACAATGTACCTTTTCTCTGATGTCTATGCAGGGGGCAAAAAACAGAATATGCAAATTTGACTGTATAGGCTTTTTATCACAAGGGTAAGGCGACAAATTATTCAGTGAATAGGAATTTGCAAGGTAGCACATCATGAGGGGTATGTTATTAAAGCGAAAGCATGATAGAATAAATTGATGCTGTGAGTTATCTATGAAGGTCAAATAAGAAAGTGCACTGTGCTTCACAGGGGATAACAACTGGCACAAGGCTACTGTACATTTGTTTTTATTTATAGCACACCTATCATTTGTTGCCTTAGCCAAGAACATTTCTTTTAGCTTGGTCTTAGGAAAGTTATCGCATAACATGGGGTATCGTAAAGATCGTGTAAACCCAGAGGTATGAGAGTGGTCTTCACATAACTCAACCATGGGATTCTTAAGTGCATAATCCATTTTTAAACAACCCCTTAACACTAATTAACTCAGTCACACTGTACCTTTTCAATACCGAATGCCACAACACTATGGGACCAATTTGATCGAATCACTAACATACAATAGCCCTAACCCAGAATGGCAAATGTGATTCGGGCAGGCTCGGATACAGAATGCATCCCCCAAAGCCCTCGATGAGACCGCCTGGAAATGGGACGAGTGGGCATACTTGCATGGAGCGTGTCGGGCACTGGGGGTCGGAGGGTGGGGGGAGGAGGGGGGGCAACGCGTTCATCAAAGCCATCCCTATCTTACGCTCGTTAATGATTAAAACCGGGCATTGCAAAAGGTCCCCGTCGGGCCCTGTATTCATCACATCCTTGACTTTACTGCCCAATAACGCTGATCAGTTTCTGAACAAGTCATGTGAAAAACCATTGGGGTCATCCAAGTCAGACATTTAGTTTCTGTTTATATTTCACATGTTTTAATTAATCTTCAACCAAAATACCAGTTGGTGGTACGATATAGAGCAGGTCACATAAACCCTTATTTTCATAGGTCACGCCCCCTTTGGAGGTACCCTGATCCGGTTTTGCACCCCAGTTAGACAGCTCAGAGCCCCTGCCGAGAAGTGCTGCGCTCACTTTAAACGCAAAGACCCCCGCTGAGCGGTACTGCGGCCGCTCCCTGTTCCACACAGGATAGTAATGATGGGACACTGAAAGCGCTGGACACACCCGCCGCCACTCTGCCCCCTCCTCACCTGTCCCCTGCAGCATGAGCAGCGGCCCGGCATGTTCAGCAGCTCTGGGGTTCACCGGGTCCCCATCCGAGGGCAGTGCCCCGAGGGCAGGGGCCGCAGACAGGGGCACGGTTTCCTCGGCGGGCACTGCCCCGCGCCCCAGTGGTGCGCCCGGCGGGGGCTGTGGGTGCAAGGGTGCGAGTTCCATCGTCCCCACGGCGGCGGGGAGGGTCTCCTGGGAGCGCTGCTGCACAGGTGGTGACTGCGCTGTGCACCCTTCTCCAGAGCACCGGGCGCACTCCTGCTTAAGTTCTGGGCTGGTAGCAACACCCACTTGGCACTTATCCGCCTGCATGTCATTTACCCGGTACAGGTGCACACGCCCTCTCGACTGGCAGGAACGCCTCCCCGTGCAGTCCCGGTCTCCCCCCTCTCTCGCGGCGGCTGCCTTGACGCGCGATGCCGACTCCAGCCAGAGCCCGCCCTCAGTCTCACTCTCAGCCTCTTCATTAATTATATCGCGCTCGGCCCCGGACGGGCCTCTGAGGCTCTTCATTAACTAAATATGCACGTGGTGCGCGCCGTTGTCTCCTCAGAGGGGCTCCCATCTCCCCCACAAAAAAACGTAGTAGCTAGAGACGGGAAGCACCCCTTACATCGGATACATCGCATCGCGCTGACATTGCAACGCGGCAATTACATCGTGCCCGTCATTACCTCGCATGTCATTAGGACGCATGCAAGTGCATCGCATTACCTAATACATCGTTAGCGATGACATCGAATTGACTGGGAAGCGAGCGAATAACATGACAGTGTTTACATGTAAAGAACACTGACGGGGGTTATTTTAAGAATATGACCTGAATATGAACTGACGGAGGTAATTAAGCAGCGTAAAAACGGTGCATATTTGGAAATATGATTACAAAACAATGTTTAATTAAGCATCAGCGTAAAAAGGGTGCATATTTGGAAATATGATTACAAAACAATGTTTATTTAAGCATCATTAGAAGAATGTTTATTTCTGACGGAGGTAATTAAGCTGCGTAAAAACGGTGCATATTTGGAAAACTGAGGAGGTAATTAAGCAGCGTAAAAACGGTGCATATTTGGAAATATGATCACAAAACTATGTTTATTTAAGCATCATTAGAAGAATGTTTATTTCTGACGGAGGTAATTAAGCAGCGTAAAAACGGTGCATATTTGGAAATATGATTACAAAACAATGTTTATTTAAGCATCATTAGAAGAATGTTTATTTAAGCACAATGACATAAACTGACGGAGGTAATTAAGCAGCGTAAAAACGGTGCATATTTGGAAATATGATTACAAAACAATGTTTAATTAAGCATCAGCGTAAAAAGGGTGCATATTTGGAAATATGATTACAAAACAATGTTTATTTAAGCATCATTAGAAGAATGTTTATTTCTGACGGAGGTAATTAAGCTGCGTAAAAACGGTGCATATTTGGAAAACTGAGGAGGTAATTAAGCAGCGTAAAAACGGTGCATATTTGGAAATATGATCACAAAACTATGTTTATTTAAGCATCATTAGAAGAATGTTTATTTCTGACGGAGGTAATTAAGCAGCGTAAAAAGGGTGCATATTTGGAAATATGATTACAAAACAATGTTTATTTAAGCATCATTAGAAGAATGTTTATTTAAGCACAATGACATAAACTGACGGAGGTAATTTCAATAGACATTAAAAACGGCGAGCATAAACAGAAACAAGCAAAGCGGTGCATATTTGGAAATATGTTTATTTCAATAAGCAAAACATCAACGTCAGTCACTGCAACAACATGTGGTCTAACGGAAACATAGACTGACTTTGGTGCTGACAGACACGGTTCGCGCCTGCAATCCTCCAATCATACCAAGATTATATACTTATTTTTTTTTCATATACTTATTTTTTACAACAAAATTTGATGGGAAGTTTATTTATCACACACATCCCCTCATATCAATATATCTGGTGGGTGCATGGGTGGCATGGGTGGATGGATGGATGGGTGGGTGGGTGGATGGATGGATGGGTGGGTGGGATGGTGGTGTGCGACATCCCCTCATATCAATATATCTGGTGGGTGCATGGGTGGCATGGGTGGATGGATGGGTGGGTGGGTGGATGGATGGATGGGTGGGTGGGTGGGATGGCATGGCTGGATGGGTGGGTGGATGGATGGGTGGGATGGGTGGATGGATGGATGGATGGATGGTGGTGGATTGGATGGATGGGTCGGTGGATTGATGGATGGGTGGGTGGATGGATGGATGGGTGGGTGGGTGGGATGGCATGGGTGGATGGATGGATGGATGGGTGGGTGGGTGGGTGGGTGGGTGGGTGGGATGGGTGGATGGATGGATGGATGGATGGTGGTGGATTGGATGGATGGGTCGGGGGATGGATGGATGGGTGGGTGGGATGGGTGGATGGATGGGTGGGTGGGTGGATGGATGGATGGTGGTGGATTGGATGGATGGGTCGGTGGATGGATGGGTGGATGGATGGGTGGGTGGGTGGATGGATGGATGGTGGTGGATTGGATGGATGGGTCGGTGGATGGATGGGTGGGTGGATGGGTGGGTGGGTGGGATGGGTGGGTGGGTGGATGGATGGGTGGGTGGGTGGGTGGGTGGGATGGGTGGATGGATGGATGGTGGTGGATTGGATGGATGGGTCGGTGGATGGATGGGTGGATGGATGGATGGGTGGATGGTTGGGTGGGTGGATGGATGGATTGATGCATGGGTTGGTGGTGACATGGGTGGGTGGATGGATGGGTGGGTGGGTGGGTTGGTGGTGACATGGGTGGGTGGTGACATGGGTGGGTGGATGGATGGGTGGGTGGATGGATGGGTGGATGTCATGCAACAACATAAATCAAGGTGATATGTAATGTCACTTAGAAAAATACACAATGATAACGTTTGTACATTTTTATTTGTCAAACACCATAAACACGTTTGTCCAGATTTGATTGTAAAAGACAATAAAAAGGGGGGAACGATTTAAACAGAGGGCATAAGACCACCCAAAACGAGGGAAACAGAGGGTGCAACGATTGAAAATGAGGGCAAAAGGCCACAAAAAACGAGGCAGACAGGACACCAAAAACGACGGGAACAGACAGCAGAAGGACACGAAAAACACGGGGGGCAGAGGGCACGAGAACCAAGGGAAAGGCGCAAAAAAAAGGGGGGGATCAATTTAAACAGAGGGCATAAGACCACCCAAAACGAGGGAAACAGAGGGTGCAACGATTGAAACTGAGGGCAAAAGGCCACAAAAAACGAGGCATACAGGACACCAAAAACGAGGGGAACAGACAGCAGAAGGACACGAAAAACACGGGGGGCAGAGGGCACGAGAACCAAGGGAAAGGCACAAAAAATAAGGGGGGAACAATTTAATTACAGCTGCAGAACCTTTCATGTTTGAAGAGCTGCATGCTCAAGACACAAGCACAAAATGCATTATTGCTTCATAACACGCAACACCAGTAAAACTGGATGCACTCGGAGGCAGGGTAATCTATCAGTTCGTCCTAACAGTCAATACTGGGTTGAAATGTGGTATAGTTCTTCACACAGTACCCTGTCTCTCTAATGCTGCATTCCTTCCTGCCCCATAAATGTTTTTTTCTACCATTTGTTCGTTGGTGTGGCACAGTTTCTCACATGGTAACCTGTCTCTCCCACAAGCCTGCTTTCTTTGTCCGATAAGTGGGTTTGTGTAACCATCAGTTGTGTTGCGTCCTGCAGACCTCCCAGCCTCCAGTCGGCACAACTTTGTTGCGAAGGAAATCTGGAGCCACAATAATGTAGCAAGGATATTTATTCAAAAACATAGCCCAATAGTGGTACCCCACAGGCCGGCCAGCTTACTGAACGATGCCTCAGAACTCCCCGAAGGAAAATACTCATAGCAAGCGGAACCTCGCAAAGTTCCTTCTTTCCTTAAAGATTGAACACAGATGCATTCTTTATTTAATGTAATTGTGTTTAACTTGATCTTGCACACAATTACTTCTTTTAAGATACAAGACTTGAGGTTGGCTAACATACCGACATGCTGTTCGCTGGGGGTATTCAGCTCGACTTTTTTACTGGCATCTACCAAAACGAGCGAAACACATGGCAGAAGGTCACTCAAAACGAGGGTAACATAGGGCAGGAGGGCACACAAAACGATGCAAACAGAGGGCAGAAGGGCACTCAAAAACGAGGGAAACATAGGGCAGGAGGGCACACAAAACGAGGCAAACAGAGGGCAGAAGGGCACTCAAAAACGAGGGAAACATAGGGCAGGAGGGCACACAAAACGAGGGAAACAGAGGGCAGAAGGGCACTCAAAAACGAGGGAAATATAGGGCAAAGGGGCACGAAAAACAAGGGAAACACAGGGCATTAGGGCACGCATAAAAGAGGGAAACATAGGGCAGGAGGGCACACAACAACGAGGAAAACATTGTGCAGAGGCAAGAAAAAACGGCGGCAAATAGTGCACACATCCCACGCTATCCATTATGTAAAGTGGTTGCACACTAATTTGCTTCAATGGCCGACACTAACCGTTGGGAGGTCTGAAAACTCAAATTTTGTGACTGGAGGGTAATGTATTTCAATGAGAAGTTCAGGGAGAGGCAAATGCCTGACTGGTGAAAATGCGCGTTTATTCCTCGACCGATTTTAGTTAGATTAGCATTTACGTGGATAAAGACAAGCTTTGCATGTTTTCCGAAACGGCTAACAAGGTGAGCAGTGTGCGCTACACTAAAATTAAGTGTTAAATTAAAGGCAATTATTTTGCGGCTTTACGGGAACATGAAAGGTGCCAGATATAGCCGTAGATCTTAATGCCAAGGTGCCAAGTAGCAAGACAAACCATGCATCGAACACTTTTTTTTTTATAAGGCTCAAACAGATCAAATTACAGCGTATTTCTCTAAGGGAAGAGCTAGGAGATACTGACTAAGTAAATCATTGCAACGCATCGCGTTTCCCCCATTCCTGCCAAGAGTTAATATTCTGCACCAGCTGCACGTGCCAGGAACTTTAGTTTTTAAGATAGAGCCGAAGGCAGGCACAGAGAATGAGGGGAACACTTACCGATTACAGGAGGCAGTCCACACGGTACCGGCACAGGGACAAATAGATTAACACACTGTGTGCAACACAATATATACCCCCCCCACCCCCCCCACCAACCCATTGGCGATGTAAAACATCGCGTTGTTAAGTCGCGCGATGTCATGTCGCCGATAGAACAGGCTATCCAAGGCTGTGCCCGCAGTTGCGTCGTAACGACGCGCGATCAAAAAAAGGCCGCTGTGATGTCTTCTGCGATGTTTTTCCCGCGATGCAAACGCCCGCGATGAGATTGCTTGCGATGGATAGTCATACAACCGCTAGAGACAGCAGTGTAGTGGTTCCTTCAAAGAATTTAACTGCCATTTTTCCAAAAAGACAACTTTTTTGCGCACTTCAAGGTGTACTTGTGTGTTGGAAAATGGTCTTTGTGCTTTCTTTTTTTCCGAATAGTTAATCTTTCGACATGTAGTTGATATGTGACGTTTGCCTTTAATAATGGAGCACAGTACCTTCTAAAATATCTTTGTCAATCAAACACTTATACTTAAATTAAGTATGCCTTGGCTATTTGAATTTTATTTGCAGTTTATGATTTTACCGACTGAGTTCTGAAGAGCATCAGTAATTTAAATGCAGCTTTAGGCAGCAGAACTCTCATTTTTTTTTAATGCTAAGAGCAGCTGATTACCTTACCTGGAAACAGTTATAGCCTAAAAGCAGGCCAGGCTCCGGTTGGAGGTCATCTAAATGATGGTGCGCAATAAATTAAATGGTGCACACGCACGCCTGGGCCCCAGCCGGGCCTCCTAGCCTCTACATTAATGAAATGGTGCTCGGGCCCCGGATGGGCCTCGCTCTGAGGCTCTTTATTAATGAAATGGTGGGTAGGTGAGTGGGTGCGCGCGGCGTGCTGTTGTCTCTGCGTCACCCGTCTGCGTGGTCTTCAGGGTGGGGTAGGGGATGGTGACCAATGCCATTTTGAATTTGTTGTCATGCGCATTGCGGAGGGCCCGCAATTAAAAGTGCGCATGAGACTTGTGAGGTGCACCAGAGACTGAGAAGAACCGTCATCGGCCATAATTTAAATTATTAGTAGCCCCTTCCTTCTGCTGCCCGCTCGCGCCTGCGTCTAAAGCTGCAGGCCAGGCCAGCCCTCAGGTCAGGTGAGTGCCCCGGCCGGCCTCGGAGGCTTTTCAGTAATAAGGAGTATGTTAAGAACAGTAATAGCCGTAGTAATAATAGTTGCGTACGTAGGTAGGGTACATGTCTTAGTCGTGCGGCTTCACAGCGCTGTGAAATACACTATTGGAGACTGCAGACCTCTAGCCTGTTTTACAACCTGGTTTGTCTACAGCCATTGTAAGCTGCAGGCAGTTCGCGTCGTGTACACCTCATTTCGAGTTTTAACCCTTTTCTCTACATTGAGCTGTGTTTTGCTTCATGCTTAAGATAAGGCACTTGATTTAAACGAGGTTGTTTTTTAGGTTGTATTGTTTACTACAAAAAAGGGGAGGGAGGGTCATAGGGGAATTTTAAAGACCTAGCCTAGGTTAAGCCCCCAGCTCAATACTTTAAACACAAGAAACCTTGGGGTCTATGATAGAGGGGTATCAAAAAACCCTCACTCCATAGCACAAGCTTAATGGAAGACGATAATAGGAGTAGGATAGAGATAACCTGAGATAAAAAGAAGTGTAAGTGATTGTAACACAGAACCCGCTTCGTTCTTAGGATACCCATCAAACAATTGTATGATCAATTCTATCATCTGGTCATCCTACAGAGGTAAGGAGTCTCTAGATCATTGAGACCCATGTATACCCTGTTGTAGAGCGGGGTCAGTGCCCACAAGCACCAAGTGACCAGTGACAGACACAGGATGGGTATAAGTGCAGTGCAAAAAGGAAAAGTGGTGAGAGTAAAACAGGATAGAGGGCAGGACAGTACTTTTATTAGAAATATGTCCTCTTCCTAGTTAAAAACAAAACGAACAGTGCACAAATGCAGTATGGAAGCAAATCACTGCATTAATGGCCAACATGTTTCAACCTAGCTGGGAAGGACCCAAGGCTTTCATCAGGACCCCTGTTCATAACAATGCTACTGCTTAGTGAAAAACAATATATGTCCCCCTTACTCAGAAACAGTCTGGGGCAACGACGGAGAGAGCGTGGCCTCCCCTCTTTCCTGAGTTTGAGTCCAGGTGAGGTGAGGTCTTCTCCCCGGCAGGGCAGGATCACATATTGGATCCATCTGCACGGCGGAGTTGTGAATCCACACGTCGTATCCTTTTTTGTTTTTTCACTGGTTTACATATATTGTTTTTCACTAAGCAGTAGCATTGTTATGAACAGGGGTCCTGATGAAAGCCTTGGGTCCTTCCCAGCTAGGTTGAAACATGTTGGCCATTAATGCAGTGATTCGCTTCCATACTGCATTTGTGCACTGTTTGTTTTGTTTTTAAGTAGGAAGAGGACATATTTCTAATAAAAGTACTGTCCTGCCCTCTATCCTATTTTACTCTCACCACTTTTCCTTTTTGCACTGCACTTATACCCATCCTGTGTCTGTCACTGGTCACTTAGTGCTTGTGGGCACTGACCCCGCTCTACAACAGGGTATACATGGGTCTCAATGATCTAGAGACTCCTTACCTCTGTAGGATGACCAGATGATAGAATTGATCATACAATTGTTTGATGGGTATCCTAAGAACGAAGCGGGTTCTTTGTTACAATCACTTACACTTCTTTTTATCTCAGGTTATCTCTATCCTACTCCTATTATCGTCTTCCATTAAGCTTGTGCTATGGAGTGAGGGTTTTTTGATACCCCTCTATCATAGACCCCTAGGTTGTATTGTTTACCAAACTGGTTTATCTATTTTCGTACAATGTAAAATGATTATAAACCGAAAGAAGCATCATTGTGACTGGTCCATACACCTGGCAGTTAAAGAAAAGAATGTACTACCTTTTATAGCAAACAGTAGGAATTCACCTTTGTACTATGTGCCGAGTCTGGTGTGATGTTGCAACCATGCTGTAAGACAACCCAGTAGGTAAACGTTCCTGCTACTGAGAACTGTTTCTGTAGGCACCGAATTCTGTGGGCATATGGGTGCCATGAGTATTTCAGCGGAGGGGACTTACGTTTGTAGGGAGAGTGATTGAACTAAAGGGGAAGGGAGCAGAGAAGTGGAGGGCAGTGTACCATCCGAGTGGCCTGTGTGCAATGAGGCAGTGTTCGTGCAAAAGGGCCAAAGAGACTAGAGGGCAGTGAGTGTGCAAAGGTTGCAGGCAGTACTGAGTGCAAAAGGCAGGGTGAGAGCTAAGTAGGCAATGTATATGCAGAGGGGGTCGGGAGTAAACTCCAGGGCAGGGTGCAGATGGAACAATGTGAGAGCAGAATGGGCTTGGAGCTGAGAAGGTAGTGTGTGAGCAGAGTTAGAGAGTAGGCAGGGTGGGCACGGAGCGAATGTGCAGGGTGCACAGCGGGTTATAGTGAGACAGAGGCGCAGCATCACAGGAGGGGTCCTACACAATGCAGCTTCAGGACCAGGTTCAGCTATTGAGACGCAAATCTAGGCACACAATAAATGCCCAGAATGTGACTGAAAACCATTTCCGGGGACCCGCTCCGTGTATATTGGTCCTGGTGTTTGTTTCTTCCATTAAGCATGTTTCAAAATGCTGACATAATGTCAGAACGGTGAATGGAGGGGCTTTGATGTGCACAGGATCGAACAATTTGTTAAAGTAGTAGACCCAAGAAGGCATTTCACTGCCATTTGTTGCAAAGACTTAGTCACCACCAGGTTGCCTTTTGGTGAATATACCATGAGACCTGGCACTTCTCCACTCCCATTTAGAAGTCACACAGTTTCCCTTTGGAGACTTGATATTATACGATACGATACCGGGTGCACAAAAAGCAGTCATACACCACTTACATCCAGCACACTGATGTCGTCCCTAGTCAAATATAATGTGGTACCTCAGACGTATTAGATTACAAAGAGCTTTAATGTCACATACGAAAATACATATCATACTGCATGACCATAAGGTTACATACCGTAACTCATCTTTAAATCGGTTGGTAGAGTTAACAATGTTAACTAACACAATTAAAAACATCAGCAGCAAATTCCGGCGATGACACTTAAAATGTTTGCTTCGAAAAATCATGCAAGTTGGTTTTAAAAGATACTATTTATCTGACATGGGGTTTGACTTACTTTTGCCTTGCACAGTGAATTTGGCAGACCAAGCAGACATAACCAGCGCAACCCTGTCTACACTGCACCTACTGCACCTTCTGCTTGAGGTGCTCCCCTTCCCCGATTGTGCGGAGGCGTAGGTGAGGTGGAAGAGGGAAGACTACACTTAAAAAGGTTTATGCAAGGCTGGATCATCTATTCCCCCTTTTAGGGCAAGGACAGAAATGTAACTATAGGGCCGGAAGTCCCCACACTCGAAATCGGTGAAACTGCGTCAGAGGAAAGCTGTGTGAGGCTGTTCATGTTTTAAAGCGGATAGCATAGACGCCAATGCCCAAAAATGCCAGGGATAGTGAAAGTGACATCAGACGCCCTTTGGCCTTGTGGTATGAGTGTTGACCAGCACTCCTACACGCTGTGGCTGACCCTCAACAGTCCCATATTTGCTGCTGGTGGGCGCAGATAGGCTGTCTGTGGCAACTGTGCCCTGCGGCCAGCCTATATGGTGTTTGCCTCGTCACTCTCCCCATTGGCTACGTCACAGTGAGTGTTACTGTCAAGAGGTGAAAGGCGTCCAATATGCAGCACTGGGCACCCTCAGGGGCCAAAAACAGGCCCAGCAGCCTCTGTGTTGTGGGTAGGACCCTGCGCTCCAGGGGCCCCTTCACTCAGCGGAGGCAGCAAGTGGCGTAGCTTATATGTTAAGAGGGTTTCCCACTTTCTCATTAGAACTTTGAGAAAAACAATATAGAGGCATTTTGTTTAAATGTTGGAGGTTTCAAATCAAAATATGCCAGATTTGTGGGCATTATGGCAAAGTTGTAGGTGGTGGGGAGCGGGCCGCCGGGGGGGGCCCTCCATGTGTTTTGCAGGGGGGCCCCCCTCAAGTTTCGTTACGCCACTGGCCAGAGCTAATAATAGCTGCCGAGGCTTCCGATTCATAGCAGGTGCATTTTCATTCTTTCACTGTAACTATGAGCGACATTTCAACGACTTTCAGTGACACTTTCTCGTGAACAAAACCAAGCAACGAAGACGAGGGAAACATGTCCAAGAATCTGAAACAGCAGCAGCTCGACGAAAGCGAAAGGAGGCGTTGGTCAATGTTCTTTCGTTTATCTGGCTGCACAATTATTGGTGTTGTTTTTTTATTTTGTGTTGTGTCTTAATTATTTACTGAAATGGTGTTTTAAATAAGTATGGGCGAAATTTGCGAATTCGCGGTCCGTGAATTCGTGCGAAATGGCAAAAAAAATCAGCGAGTTCGTGAATTTTCCCGCAAACTTGCGGATTTTTGTGCCATTTGCACAAATATGTGACCATGTATGACTAACTTTTCCAGTGCGCCAAAAAGCGCCGAGGTCCCTTGAGTGAGCTGGCCATTATAGTGGGGACGGGCGGGAAGACGTTTCATACCGCTACTGCACAGTTTTCCAAACTTTTCATGTTGGTGACACACCTTTTTGTGAAAACATTTTCAGGGACACGGTAACGTGAGGAAGCACAGCGAGCGAGCCCGAACGGCCTATGGTGGGTTCGGGCCCCACACCCCACACACACATACCCCAACCCACACACAACCCCCCACAAACACCACCCCACACACACCCCACACAACCCCCCATATACAACCCCACACACACCCACCCACACACAACCCCACACACACACACACACACGCAACCCCCACACACACCCCCCACACACACACCCCCCACACCCCACCCACACAACCCCCACACACACCCCACCCCACAGACACACCACCCCACACACACCCCCCACACGCACCCCACACACACAGAACCCCCCCACACACAACCAAACACACCCCCCCACACACACACACACCGGGGCCGGTTTGTTACTGGGGGCCGGGTTTGCAGCTGTGCTGCAATATTGCCCCCCAGGTTACAAAAGCAGCATACAAGCGTTTCCAGCCTGCCAGGGCAGGCAGTGCTTCCCCAGAGGCCAGGCAGCCAGCCAACCCAAAATATGAATTTGAGACCTTGATGCTAGTTGACCCTTGCCCACTAGATGGCAGAACGAGCAAATAAATCAGCGTTACGCATTTTGTTGCAAAGGAGCTAAACTAGGGCCAGATTTACAAAGCCGTTTTGCCTTTGCCAACTCTGCGACCTACAAAATCAAAGGGTTTGTTTTGCAGAACGGCTTTTAGCCATCATCTTACCCCTTTTTGAGAATCAGTAAAGCCGTTTCTAATTGCACTGTGCGTTTACGGACTCCTACCTATACTGCCAATTGCAACGAGGTTTATCAATAGTTTGTGAGCACAATCGTAGTTGCAATTCCATTAAAAAGTTACTAACTCCTTAAAGGAGGTGGGCCCCCAATTAACCTAAAGTCTCTGAATGTATGGTCTCAGGTTCCCTCACCACTACTAGGGCTGCCACCTGTCTCACGGATAAATACCAGACATATGTTTCTTTTTTTTAAGATTCTGCAAAGGTGAGGACACGATACCTGGACTTAACTTTATATAAAACCGTCTGTGTTCATTTTCACATGGCCTTTTTGTTTTTTTGTTTAATTTAATGATCAGTCGGTAATCACCAAGCAGCTGTAGAGCACTTTTTAAAGAGCTTTCTTTATATAGTTACTGTTTTATGTGGCAAATACTGGTTTGTGTGATTTTATGAATCCATGTATTGGCTGGGACATTAAAATACTGCTCATGCTAATAAAAAAATGCTAAGTAGCAAGTGCAACCCAAGTGGGGGCTGAATCTCCCCCCCCCCCCATTGGCATCACAGGGCTTCAGCCCCCCCTCCCCCTCCCGTCGTGTGTGGCATCCCGGGCCTGCTCACAGCCGCACCCCGAGCACTTCACAGGTCGTTAAAGACCTTGTGCATGTTAATGGGGCTTTGTTGTTGTTTCACCCCTTCTAAGAGCCCCTGCAGCCCCACTCTGCCGATTGCCGGCAGAAGTCATCTCATCCCGCGACACACTTACGGCTGGGGCGCGACACAGTAATGTGTCGCGCCACACAGTTTGGAAAGCTGTGCGCTAGTGTGTGGTGGATGGGGCCAAACGGGCGGGGCTTCTATGCAAGTTCACATGCATCTTGTTTATAAAGGGTCAGAGACCGAGCAGAGCAGCAGATTAGGATAAAGCAGCGTCCTGGTTACAGGAGCTACACAGGGATGGCGCTCGGGAAACTCATGGATGCAAATATACGTTTGGCACAGGACCCCAGAATCCTTCAGATGTCCAAGATAGCTCTGCTGCGCGTGTTGGTACAAAGCCATTCTGATCCTGCTCAGTGGGTTCAGGCGCATGCAGCTGCTGCTGCTGGACAGTGTCCCATCTCATACTAAACTGCCCCATACAGACATATGCTGGTGCTGGGCATAGGGTGCAGTGGCATGCGGGTGCTCCACGCCTGGTGCATGCGCATACTGATACCAGGGGGGACACGTGTTTATTGGTGCTGTGTAGCAAGTTATGGCTTTACATTTTGACTGCACCAGACAGTGGTACCACCTACACGGATCAGGAGCATCTAGGCACCAGACTTCATGGTGCAAGAGCATAATGGTGCTGTGCGGTACGGGTATATATGTGCAGGGGGGCAACTAGCACAATGTGTGCTCACACCCAGAGGGCTCCCAAGCAATTGAGCACGAATGATTTTCACACTGAGAGGGCTCCGGGGCAGTTCAGCAGCACGGGGGCTCACACCGACTGGGCCCCGGGGCAGTTCAGTAGCGCGTGGGCTCACAACCCCTGGGCAGATCAGCAGCACGGGGGCTCACACCCACAGGGCTCCCGGGCAGTTTAGCAGTGCCACCCTCTGGTTCACCCCTGCCACCCTCTGGTTCACCACTGACACCCTCTGGTTCACCACTGACACCCTCTGGTTCACCACTGACACCCTCTGGTTCACCACTGACACCCTCTGGTTCACCACTAGCACCCTCTGGTTCACCACTAGCACCCTCTGGTTCACCACTAGCACCCTCTGGTTCACCACTAGCACCCTCTGGTTCACCACTAGCACCCTCTGGTTCACCACTAGCACCCTCTGGTTCACCACTAGCACCCTCTGGTTCACCACTGCCACCCTCTGGTTCACCACTGTAGATTATGGGGAGAAAGCACACCTGCCCAGCCTCAACCGGGGGCTGGTTAATGTGTTACAGAATTTGAGCTTCAAGACCGGCACCTGCT
Organism: Lissotriton helveticus; assembly: GCF_964261635.1. Taxonomy (NCBI): domain Eukaryota; kingdom Metazoa; phylum Chordata; class Amphibia; order Caudata; family Salamandridae; genus Lissotriton; species Lissotriton helveticus. Next base: position 1,832,845,328 of record NC_136068.1, on the reverse strand, counting down.
TCCTTTTCTGTAAGTGCCTGGAGCATTGTGCCATACTTGTAACTATTCTCTGACCCAGCTCTGAGGGTCAGAGCAGGGTCAGAGAATGGTTGCAAGTAGGCAACAACTCTGGAGGCGCCGCTCACGAAGCACCTGTAAGTGCTTCATGTACTTCAGTTTTTGAAAATCCGTCCCCCACGCGATTTTGCGGATTTTTCTGCAATTTCGCGAGATTCGCGGAGCGCGAAATTGCAGAAAATCCGCAAATTCCACGAACGGAACGGATTTTACGCCCATGCTTTTTTAAAAATGCTTTACATACCTGTCTTTGAAGTCAAGCCTGTCTGCTCACAGCCACGTTACCAAGGGTTGAGCAAAGGAATAATTTTCCAAGACCTATGCTGAGTCATATCATGTGTTAGTGGTCTTATTGCCAGTGGCAGAGATATATTTGCCCCTACCACTAACCCACTTTCCAACATTTGGTGTTCAGCGTTGTAGATGAGGACTTGTGTTTAAAAAGTACACCTTTCAGTGAATAATTTAAGATTAAAAAAATCCTCTAAATTGCCTTAGAACAAAACTTTTTAATTAGATTTTTCGAATTTGGACTAAACTGTTAGAACAATTTGGAAAAATCAAAACAATGGATTAAGTCTATTGTGCCTAGTTTTTGGTGACCCAAAACTAGCGAACCATAGAGCCGGACCTGAAAAAACTGTCCCAGTTTAAGATGGCGGATCAGCAGCACGGGGGCTCACACCCACTGGGCCCCGGGGCAGTTCAATAGCGCGTGGGCTCACAACCCCATGGCAGCTCAGCAGCGCGGGGGCTCACACCCACAGGGCTTCCGGGCAGTTTAGAAGTGCCACCCTCTGGTTCGCCACTGCCACCCTCTGGTTCGCCACTGCCACCCTCTGGTTCGCCACTGCCACCCTCTGGTTCACCACTGCCACCCTCTGGTTCACCACTGTAGATTATGGGGAGAAAGCACACCTGCCCAGCCTCAACCGGGGGCTGGTTAATGTGTTACAGAATTTGAGCTTCAAGACCGGCACCTGCTTCCTTTTCTGTAAGTGCCTGGAGCATTGTGCCATACTTGTAACTATTCTCTGACCCTGCTCCGAGGGTCAGAGCAGGGTCAGAGAATAGTTGCAAGTAGGCAACAACTCTGGAGGCGCCGCTCAGGAAGCACCTGTAAGTGCTTCATGTACTTCAGTTTTTGAAAATCTGTCCTGCACGCGATTTTGCTGCAATTTCGTGAGATTCGCGGAGCACGAAATTGCAGAAATTCCGCAAATTCCACGAACGGAACGGATTTTACACCCATGCTTATTTTTAAATGCTTTACATACCTGTCTTTGAAGTTAAGCCCGTCTGCTCATAGCCACGTTACCATGGGTTGAGCAAAGGAATCATTTTCCAAGACCTATGCTGAGTCCTATTTATTTATTTATTTAACTTGTAACGCGTAACAGCTACCCGCAGTAGGTTTCCCGGCGCTAGGGATAGACTCAAGAAGAAAGAAGTATCAGGTAATATCGAGCAGACCTGTCTTGTGTTAGTGGCCTTATTGCCAGTAGCAGAGATATATTTGCCCCTACCACTAACCCACTTTCCAACATTTGGTGTTCAGCGTTGTAGATGAGGACTTGTGTTTAAAAAGTACACCTTTCCGTAAATAATTTAAGATTATAAAAATCCTCTAACTTGCTTGAGAACAAAACTTTTCCAAATTGTTCTTAGTCTATTGTGCCTAGTTTTTGGTGACCCTAAACTAGGGAACCATGGAGCCGGAACTGGCAAAACTGTCCCAGTTTAAGATGGCGGATCTTAGAGAAAAGTGTAGGCTTAGGGGGCTGCATCCTGCCAAGAAGATGAGAAAGGCAGGGTTGCTTAAGTCCCTAAAGGCCTGGGCCAGTGCAGCGGAGGAGAACCCAAGGGGGTGGGAAGATGTCGTCCCCCCCCCAACCTCACCCGAGAGAGGGGTGAGGATGAGACCTTTCCCATTGTGACTAGTGTTAGCCAGGTGAATCAAGGTGGGTGGCTTACTCGGGTACCACTACTTTCCCATGCAGAGAGACAGCTTCAGGCTCAATTAGAGTTGATAGCCTTGGAGAAGGAGAAATTCGAATTGGCTAAGAGAAAATGGGATAGGGAGGAGGAGAAAAGGAATGGTGGCGGCGAATATGCTGAGTAGTCCAGGGGTGGTAGATTTGAACCTAAACTTCCCAAAGGCATAGTACCCAAGTACACTGAGGGAGATGACATTGACAAGTGGCTAGCAGCTTTTGAGAGGGCCCTTAAAATGAGTAGGGTCCACTCTAGATATTGGGGTGCACTCCTGTGGGATTTGATTCCAGTAGCTGGGAGGGATAGGCTCCTGATCCTGAAGGGAGAAGACGCAGAATCATACCAGTAGATGAAGGCATGCTTAGTCAAGAGATTTGGTCTGACTCCAGAACAGTACAGGGTGAAGTTTAGAGGCACACAGAAATTGAGTTCAAAGTCTTGGGTAGACTTTGTGGATGTTTCAGTAAAGGCACTGGAAGGCTGGATTGTTGGTAACAAAGTTGACACATATGAGGGATTGTATAATTTGTTTTTGAAAGAACACATTTTGACTCATTGTGCAGAGGAGAAGTTACGCCAGTATCTAGTGGACACTAAGCTGACAGACCCCAGAGAGCTGGGGGAATCAGCTGATGAGTGGGTGAGAACCCGGGTTTCCATTCAGCATCAGGGGGGTGACCAGAAGAAAGGAGGACAGGTCCCTCCCCAGGGGAAATCCCAGGGAAATGTAGGCCCACAAAAACCTGCACAAGGAGGGGCCCGAGCCAACCCAAATTCAAAGGGGGGGGGGGGGGTTTCAGGGAAAGACTGGTAGTTTCTTTGATCCCTCAAAGGTGGGTAAGTGCTTTGACTGTAACCAGCCAGGGCATAAGCAGGGAGATGCTGTCTGCACCAAGAAGCAGGAAACCATCTCCCCATTTATTTTACTGTATATAACAATGTATTAATGGCATTTGTTTTATCATTTTTTATCAATATGTCAATGGTTTCATTTATGACACTTTTTATGAAAATGTATTAAAATGTACTTTTCATGCTAATTCAGTTTGTTACTATTAATTTTGCCTTTGTTAATTAATTGATCTGTGCCAGTTCATATGTGTGTTTGCCTGGGTATACTACTTTACATACATTATTTGCCCTGACCCAGGAACGTTATCTATATCAGGGGGTCCTTGTTATTTCTCATATTGCTCCCCCCCCTAAGGGGCCATCCACAGGGATTGCCAGTGTCAGTGTAGGGGTGGAGGGTGGTGTACGGAACAGGCAGGTGGTGGAAGCAACCTTAGTGTCCCTGGGTGGGGTAGTATTGCCACCCTTGCTGTCTTACCTCCAAACATGAACAAGTACAGGCAGAGGCCTAAAGTGAATGGGACTGAGGTTGAGGCTTTCAGAGACACTGGGGCCAGTGTAACTATGGTCCTGGATAAACTGGTGCCGCCAGAGCGGTTGTTACCTGGTGAGATTCACCAGGTGACATATTCAGACAGCACTACCAAACTCCATCCCATGGCTGTGGTGGATTTGGAATGGGGAGGTGTGACAGGCGCTATGAAGGTAGCTGTGTCAAAGGTGCTCCCAGTCCAGTGTTTACTGGGCAATGATCTTGAAGCCTCTGCGTGGTCAGAGGTGGAGAGAGGACTCCATATGAAAATATTGGAGCTCCCTGAGTGGGTATGTCCTGTGACTAGGTCACAGACTACCCAGAAGGGAGGGGCTGGACACTTGGACCCTGGAACAAAGGGCCAAGCATCCAAGGACCAGGGCACTGGGCATGGTGAGCCAGCCCTGGGAACTCCAGAGGTACAGGAAGAATCTAACCCTGATTGGGAGGATATGGCCTCTGAGGGAGGAACTCCATCCCTGCCAGAGCTGTCAGATTTGGCAGAACTGACAGGATCAGGTGGACCCTCCAGAGAGGAATTCAGTCAGGGACATCGTGACTGTCCCACCCTTGAGAGCTTGAGGCAGATTGCTAATAAGCAAGGGGAGGGGGATGACAGTGGGTTTCACAAACTCTACTGGGAAGATGGACTGCTTTATACTGAGGCCAGAAACCTCAGGGAGGGGGCCACCAGGAGATTGGTGGTGCCCCAGAAGTACAGAGAGTTCATCCTGACTTTGAGTCATGATATCCCCTTGGCAGGACATTTGGGACAGACAAAGACATGGAACCGGTTGGTGAACCATTTCTACTGGCCCAATATATCTGAAAAGGTAAAGGAGTTTTGCAGCTCCTATGTCACCTGTCAGACCAGTGGCAAGGCAGGGGGCAAGACAAAGGCTCCCCTAATACCACTGCCAGTGGTTGCGGTTCCTTTTGAAAGGGTGGGCATGGAATTGTTGGTCCCTTGGACCCACCTACTGCATCAGGGAATAGGTATATCATAGTGGTTGTTGACCATGATACTAGCTACCCTGAAGCCATACCTCTTAGAACCATTGATGTACCTGCAGTGGCTAGAGCACTGCTTGGCGTGTTCACCAGAGTGGGTTTACCAAAAGAGGTGATGTCAGATAGGGGCACAAACTTCCTGTCCATCTATCTGACTGCTATGTGGGATGAGTGTGGTGTCAACCACAAGTTCACCACCCCCTATCACCCACAAGGAAATGGTCTTGTTGAGAGATTCAACAAAACCCAAAAGGGCATGATAAATGGGTTGACAGAGAAACTCAGGAGGAGATGGGATGTTCTCCTCCCATGCTTACTGTTTGCCTACAGGAAGGTGCCACAGAAAGGGGTTGGTTTCAGTCCTTTTGAGTTGGTGTTTGGACACCCTGTGAGGGGCCATTGAGTCTGCTAAGAGAACCTTTAGAGAAGCCTCTTAAAGAAGCTAAGGACAATGTGCTTGATTATGTGCTAGGCCTGAGATCTAGAATGGCTGAGTACATGTACAAGGCAAACCGGAAACTGGAGGCCAGCCAGGAACTCATGAAGCACTGGTATGATCAAAAGGCTACTATGCCTGAGTATACCCCAGGACAGTTGGTGTGGGTGTTGGAGCATGTGTCTCCCAGAGCCCTTCATGACAAGTGGAGTGGGCCCTATCCAATCTTAGAAAATAAGGGTGAGGTTACCTATTTGGTTGACCTTGGCACCCCCAGGAACCCTCAGAGGGTCCTGCATGTAAATAAATTGAAACCACACCATGACATGGCAGACATGACCATGTTACTGGTTACTGATGAGGGTATGGAGGAGGAAACTGAGCCTGTGCCCAACCTCCTCTCCATTTATGTGCAAGATGGGTCAGTGGAGGCATTTGTACTCTCTCCCAAATTGACAGACCAGCAGCACAGAAACTGTAAGCAGGTGCTGGAGCAGTTTGCTGGCCTCTTCTCTTTGACCCCATTGGTAAGGAGGGGTGGGTAACCCAATATAACCTTGCGGGCTCGGGCAGACAATATGTATAAATAAAGGTACCAGAAAGGTTTTGTTTTTAAATTAAAGATTACAGCATCAAACGTCTATACCACTAGGACTCTTGAACTGAAAATATCAGTTGCTGCCGTTGTTTTATCACACCCTGGAATTGATGGGAAAACCTAAAAAGCTACCACACTAGCTCTAGGGAATCAAAACAATTCAGAAATGAGAAGCAACAAAAAAGTTCATATTTCAAAAGACTTATTATTTATATATTTGAGTAAAACTTATCTATTAGAAGGGTACACAATCAACTGAATTGATACCAGATCTTTGGTATGAGGAAACAGACATTCATTTCATTAATACAATAGATAAAAAATCCAGTTTGTATGATTAGTAAATGTGACTTCTTGTTGAAATAACCAGTACATCAGATGAAAGTATATGCAGACATGGACTGGTATGTCGACGTTTTGGTCTTTTGCGGTATTATCCCAAGACCATCATCAGGACGGAGGGTTAATATGGTATAGTTGACCCCTAGAGGATGACATAACATGACATTAACATGCTATCTCCATGTGTGTTGCTAACATAATGAAATCTTATACACTTAATATATACACATTCAGAATCAAATGAACATGTCTCTAAAATCATAGTTTAAAAACGTATATTGATGTCGGTGTGGCGACAAAAATAACTAACATTTTAGATGTAAGTTTGGTCGAACAAAACTATGTTTTTCTTGTAACCATCAATTGTTTAAACTCATTTATTAAATTCTATATTCTACTTACTTGTAGAAATGATTACACTGTGTGACTTTTATGGAATGGTACAATTGTAGTTGTTGGTGTCACACTCTGAAAAGGGACAGAGGTAAAACTGTTTAAGATCACTGACTGAGCTTGAGCACTAATCTATTTTATGTGGATAAACATTTATACAGTTATTTACTTTGGAGATCACAAGTGTCTCTCTTTAACGGTGTTATGTCGGAAGTACAAGGCCGGGTTATAATTCTTTATAATGGAATCGAAGTTCAACTGTAAAAATGGATGAACAACGAAGATTTAGTGACAGCATCAAAGGTACATTGTGATTCATGTTTTGGTTTCAATTGTTTTTTCATACTCTACAGAGAAGTTACTACTGTCCGGAGTCATCACATTCACTTTATACAATTACTCATGATGTGCAAATGTTGTATTATATCTTATACTGGAGTTTTCACAAGGATAGGTACCCCATAGAATCTATGTACCACATCCTCATTTTGTTTAATTTGGTAATTTTTGTTCATTGCTGGCATTGGGGCTGTACAGGTCGTCTGACCATGTCAGAGCCAGCATTAACGCTGAGGTTGCTAAGATGCTGGAGCTGGGGGTAATTGAACCGTCAGAGTCCATGGGCCAGTCCAGTGGTACTGGTACCTAAACCTAATCCTCATGGGGAACCCAAGGAGTTATTGTTCTGTGTGGACTACAGAGGTTTGAATGCAGCCACAAAGACGGACGCTCACCCTATACCTAGAGCTGATGAGCTCATTGATAGGTTAAGGGCTACTAAGTACCGGAGTACTTTTGATTTGACTTCAGGTTACTGGCAGATTACCCTCACTGATGGAGCAAAGGAGAGGTCAGCATTCTCCACACCAGAGGAACAATATAAATTCAAGTTAATGCCCTTTGGATTAAATAATGCACCTGCCACCTTCCAAAGGTTGGTGAACAGGGTCTTGTCTGGTTTGGAACAGTTCAGTGCAGCTTACCTGGATGATATAGCTTTATACAGTTCTACCTGGGGGGATCACTTAAACCACCCAAGGGAAGTGATTCAGGCCATGCAGAAGGCAGGCCTGACTATTAAGGCAAGCAAGTGCCAAATAGGGGAGAGTTCTGTGGTGTACCTGGGCCACCTGGTAGGTGGGGGCCATGTACAGCCTCTCCAAGCTAAAATCCAAACTATTTTGGATTCGACAGCTCCTGTTACCCAGACTCAGGTCAGGGCATTCCTTGGACTGACAGGGTACTATAGAAGGTTTGTTCAAAATTATGGGACCATTGTGGGGCCCCTAACAGAACTGACTTCTATAAAGAGGCCCAAAAAGGTGATTTGGACCCAGAGTGTCAGAAGGCTTTTGACACTCTGAAAGCTGCTATGTGTTCAGCACCAGTGTTACTGGCCCCTGACTACACAAATTTGTAGTTCAGGCTGATGCTTCAGAGCAAGGGATTGGGGCAGTCTTATCACAGCTAAATGAAGGGGGCCTTGACCAGCCAGTTGCCTTTATTAGCAGGAGGCTTCTTCCCAGAGAGCAGAGGTGGAGTGTCATTGAGAGAGAGGCTTTTGCTGTGGTGTGGTCACTGGAAAAGTATTTCTTGGGACTCATTTTCGTGTTCAAACTGACCACAGACCTCTCAGGTGGTTTATGCAGATGAGAGGGGAGAATCCTAAGCTGTTAAGGTGGTCCATTTCCCTACAGGGAATGGACTTTACAGTGGAACACAGACTTGGGGTTCCCCATGCCAATGCAGATGGACTTTCCAGGTTTTTCCACTTAGCCGATGAGGAATACCAGGGTGTAGGTTAGTAACCCATCACCTTTCGTTTGAGGGGGGAGCTATGTTGCAAAGTCATCCTGTGCCCTGGGCACCCCCAACTTTTTGCCGACTGGAACTGGTGGTAACTGACTCTGACTGACCCTGGGCTCTGTTTAACCAAGCCCAGTGCCAAGCTAATGGAACACATTAAAATACAGTTAAGATACCCAAAATACACTAGGGTACACTATGGTATGGTGGGGTACCCCTGTAATTGGCATGACCTACCCCATAAGCCCCTAGTATGCAATAGGGCAGGGGATTGAAACTACCTAGAAGTCTCCAGTATCCTGGGGCATAGCAGTTTAGAGGCCAGCAGATTTTCTGCCCTAGCATGTGTGCAGTGCTGATGCCTGAGGTCAGTTTAAAAGCATCCCTGGTGGCCAGGACAGCTTTTAAACATTAAATTGTGCCCAAACTCGACTTTGGGGGTAGGGGCCCTTAAAAATGGAAACCCTTCAAATTTTTGCATATTAGGGACCCCCCGGCTCACCCCTAGGTATCCCAGGGGTGGGGGGACAGTTATCTATAAGGAGCACTCTTATAAAATGAGGTTTTATATGCCTGGGTAAAGTGACATTTTACATTTCACTCCCCACATTGTATTAAAGAGCTGCTCAAATTCGACTTTGATGCTACAAGAATTGGGTAAGGATGATCTGCAATATTTCTGCATATTCAAAACCCCTGAAGTCTCCCCTAGTTGCACAGGGGGTGGGGGCCCTGTACAAATTAGGGAAATACTTATTAAATATGGTTTTATAAGCCCTGGTTCTTGAAAAGTGGCCCAGGTCATTTTCCCCGTTGCAAATCCCATGGCCCATAGGTTAACATGGTAGGAAGTGATTGATTAATTAATATTGATAAGAGAGGACTAGCCGGACCATCCAAAGACTTCCCAGAATGGTAGTAGTAAATCCAACAATATTATATTGTTGAATTTCTCCTAAAGTGTACATACAATAAGTTATGAGACTTTCTTGTTTGTAAGTCCAAATTCAGCCTTTCAGTGGTCTGCCCTGATTGGTCAGAGTTAAGTGGATTAGCCAGGTTGCTGGGAGGGCAGTGTGCTGGTCTATAGGAATGCCAGGCCAGAAGGTGGCGTTGTAAACTATGCTCTTCAAAGGCAGAGTGGAGGTCTGGGTTTCAGTCTACTATGACAGTCTTGACCCAGAGTCAGGGCTAGGCTTAAGGAACGTATGTGCAGATGGTAAGGGGAAGAGTCCATGGAAATAAGATATCCCAGGGGGTGTGTTTAGCCAGCTCTTACCTCCTTGATGGAAAATCAGCCATTATGGATTTGGAAGAATGATGCACTCTGGGACAAACTAATGCCACACTCCACAGGATGTGGTCATAACTATGAGGAGTTGCCCTGCTCTCATTGGTCAGCAGTGACCTGGTGCTTGACCCAGAGAATTTTGAATAAGTATCTGAGAGGGGCAGAACCCTCTAGACCTGCTGCTCGAAACTGAATGAAGCAAGAAGTGCACGGCTGGAAAGATTTTGCTGTGCAAGGATCTCTGTGGCCTGACCTATGAAGACTACACCATATGAAACGACAGCCCTGTGGATTACCTTGCTGCCAAAGGACTAAGAGTGGACTCCCTGTAAGCCACAGGTTAACAGAGCTCGCCTGGACAGCCCCACAAAGAATTCAAAGCCTGGAGTACCAGTGGATTTGTAAGGGTTTGGTTCAAGTGGATTGCGGAATTGAAGTTTCACACTTTCAAGGACCCTCTTGGAAATTCCAGAACCTTGGATTATGTGTTGGATACTTTGGGACCCGCAAGCAGAACACCAGGAAGGTGTTCGAACTAGATCCAGCTTGCTGAAGAACACTGCCCACTACAGTGGTGAGAATTCTTCAGAACAATTTATAAAGGTGTGTCCCTGACAGAGAAAACGAAATGACTTAAGGGGCACTGTTAGTTTCTAAACACTAAAAAGTGACTAATCGTTAAAAATTCATATCTCTGGTTCCCTTTAGTGGATTATTTTCGTTTTGGTGTCATTTAAAAGATAAACATATTACCTATTTTTATAAATTGGTGTTGGATTTTTATTTTGTGTTGTGTCTTAATTATTTACTGAAATTGTCTTTTTAAATGCTTTACATACCTGTCTTTGAAGTTAAGCCTGTCTGCTCGCAGCCACGTAACCAAGGGTTGAGCAAAGGAATAATTTTCTAAGACCTATTCTGAGCCCTATCATGTGTTAGTGGCCTTATTGCCAGTGGCAGACCTACATTTGCCCCTACCAATAACCCACTTACCAACAGTCACCAATAATAAACGTATCCTGTCCTCTAGTTTTGCTTAATGTTTTTATTTTATAAGTTTACATTGGTTTTGAACTTGGCCCTTATGTTAGCCCACGACAACAATGAATCACTATGTGCAATATACTATTAGAAGGAGCCCACTTTCTCCCATTTTTAATTTTATTTTTCTTATTGTAAGCTTATGACCAGCATGTTTAGGAAGCAGATTATCTTTTTTAAACATTTATTACTATTATTCTTTTAATGTATCCTGCAGATTTGTTGTTTGTTTTTATTGTGGTTGTGTAATTGGGTGAAAACAAGAATGAATCAGTGGGCAGAGCAATGAATTTATAAGTGTAAGTATGAGCTACAGTGCTTGTGTATTGACTTATTGTGTCTCTCTACTCATCAATGATTGGAGAGTCACTTTGCTTTATGCGCCAGCCATATTGGCATTGCCAAGGCTTGTTTCTTTTTTCTGAAGCACTCCATGAGAGTGCGTTGTATCCAGATATCTCGCTTGTATGCTTCTCCACCATCCCTGCACCCCACCATGTCTCTGCGTTCCACTTACTGTCTCGCCCGAGTTTCTGTGCCCCTCCTGCCCCACCCATATGGCTCTCTCTAGGACATTGAAGTGCTTTATGTGAACACTAGTGACAATCCACCAGTTCAGATCCATTTATTCGGCACAGGGAGATCAGGTGACGTGCTCCGGGTCAGAGGATGCTGAGCCCTCGTTGGGACTCGAACCGGTTTCTCGGTTATAAACTCCACCACCTCCTCCCTTCTGTAAAAAACCAAGAGTCTTGGTTATTTTTCGGTCTTCTTCTTTTAGGCACTGCTGGCAAAGAAGTGTAACTGCCCCCGGCCCAGGCCCGGACTGTCCGTTGCAGGCACCGGGCAATCCCCCGGTCGGCCGCATGGGTGGGGGCCGGTTTTGGGCCCCAGGGGGCCGTTTTTGTTTCAGTACCGTTTTTTGCAGCATAGCTGCAAAAACGGCCCTGTAACAAAATTGGCCGAAAACCGGCCCTGGCAAAGAGTGCGGTCGCACCCCCAGGGTAGGGGGGGGGCCGGCTGAGCACTTTGCCAGGGCCGATTTCGGGTCCCAGTCCCTCCTTTCATTATCTTGCAAGGAAAGAAGCGATCAAACCTTGCAACACAAGGGTCTGACAGGGATCATTACAGCATGGGCATTAACATATGACTGTTTGTGTTAGGTCACATATGGAGCCAGTTGTTGCTGTTTCACATTATTGTCAATATGGGGTTTAACATTACTCGAGTTAACAGGACTTAGGGGTCACTTTATTACATTCTCATGCAAAGCAGCAGCGAAATATGATGGGCTGTGTGAGAAGCAGAGAGCAGGACAGCGCCGGAGCTACAGAAATACGGCACTCTCCTCCTCTCTCCCTGGTGCCGGCGCACAAGCAGGCTGCCGAGCGCCGTGCACATGTCTGTGCACCGTATGCAAAGGTGCCTGCGTGAGAAGGAGAGCGCAGGACAGAGGTACAGAGATACGGCAATCTCCTCCTCTCTCCCTAGCGCCGGCACACAAGCAGGCTGCCGAGAGCCACGCACATGCCTGTGCGCCACATGCAAAGGTGCCTGCGTGAGAAGGAGAGCACAGGACAGCGCCAGAGCTACAGAAATACGGCAATCTCCTCCTCTCTCCCTAGCGCCGGCGCATAAGCAGGCTGCAGAGAGCCACGCACATGTCTGTGCACCGTATGCAAAGGTGCCTGCGTGAGGAGAGCGCAGGACAGCGCCAGAGCTACAGAGATACGGCTATCTCCTCCTCTCTCCCTAGCGCCGGCGCACAAGCAGGCTGCCGAGCGCCATGCACATGTCTGTGCACCATAGTGCAAAGGTGCCTGCGTGAGAAGGAGAGCAGGACAGTGCCAGAGCTACAGAGATACGGCAATCTCCTCCTCTCTCCCTAGTGCCGGCGCACAAGCAGGCTGCCGAGAGCCACGCACATGTCTGTGCACCACAGTGCAAAGGTGCCTGCGTGAGAAGGAGATTGCAAAAAACACAGTTGATGGACAGAATGTAGAACAATGTTATACATTCACCCCAGTACAAGGATCTGGGCCTAAATCCATTGTTTTATTTGCACTCCACACCACCCTGGGTTAGACACTGGCTATATGCAAATCAGCTCTGACCCTGTGCCTCATGGGAACAGTCCAGTCCGAACTACCAAGCCATGTCTTTCCCAGACTGGAATCAAGCATCCAAGGGCCGGTTTCTGGCTATCAGCCTTCATCAGCCTGGATAGCTTGACTCTAGTGGTGTGGAGAGCCTGGGACTCACGTCTGAGCATACCCAACCCAGCTTTGTTCGCCCTAAGTGTGGCAGGGTATGCTCAGACGTGAGTCCCTTGTTCACTTGGCCACTGGATTCAAGATAGCCTGGCTGATGAGGATTATGAATCCGAAACCGGTCCCAGGATGCTTGTTTCCGGTCCAGGGAAGACATGGCTTGGCAGTTTGGGCTGGACTTTTCCCACAAGGCACAGGGTCAGACTGATTTGCATATAGCCATGTCTGAACTGGGGTGGCTGAGTGAACTAAAGAATGGTGATGGATTAAACCCAGATCATTTGACTGGGGGTGAGTGTTTGATTTGTTCAAACGCTCCGTCCATCATCCCCTTTTGTATCTCTTTGTTCGCCCTAAGTGTGGCAGGGTATGCTCAGACGTGAGTCCCTTGTTCACTTGGCCACTGGATTCAAGATAGCCTGGCTGATGAGGATTATGAATCTGAAACCGGTCCCAGGATGCTTGTTTCCGGTCCAGGGAAGACATGGCTTGGCTGTTCGGGCTGGACTGTTCCCACAAGGGACAGGGTCAGACTGATTTGCATATAGCCATGTCTGAACTGGGGTGGCTGAGTGAACTAAAGAATGGTGATGGATTAAACCCAGATCATTTGACTGGGGGTGAGTGTTTGATTTGTTCAAACGCTCCGTCCATCATCCCCTTTTGTATCGCTTTGTTCGCCCTAAGTCTGGCAGGGTATGCTCAGACGTGAGTCCCTTGTTCACTTGGCCACTGGATTCAAGATAGCCTGGCTGATGAGGATTATGAATCCGAAACCGGTCCCAGGATGCTTGTTTCCAGTCCAGGGAAGACATGGCTTGGCAGTTCGGGCTGGACTGTTCCCACGAGGCACAGGGACAGAGCTGATTTGCATATAGCCAGTGTCTAACCCAGGGTGGTGTGGAGTGCAAAAAAACGATGGATTTAGGCCCAGATCCTTGTACTGGGGTGAATGTATGACATTGTTCTACATTCTGTCCATCAACTGTGTTTTTTGCAATTTACACACCGAGTGTGCTGGGGATGCTCAGACGTGAGTCCCAGGCTCTCCACACCACTGGAGTCAAGCTATCCAGGCTGATGAAGGCTGATAGCCAGAAACCGGTCCTTGGATGCTTGATTCCGGTCTGGGAAAGACATGGCTTGGTAGTTCGGACTGGACTGTTCCCACGAGGCACAGGGACAGAGCTGATTTGCATATAGCCAGTGTCTAACCCAGGGTGGTGTGGAGTGCAAAAAAACGATGGATTTAGGCCCAGATCCTTGTACTGTGGTGAATGTATGACATTGTTCTACATTCTGTCCATCAACTGTGTTTTTTGCAATTTACACACCGAGTGTGCTGGGGATGCTCAGACGTGAGTCCCAGGCTCTCCACACCACTGGAGTCAAGCTATCCAGGCTGATGAAGGCTGATAGCCAGAAACCGGTCCTTGGATGCTTGATTCCGGTCTGGGAAAGACATGGCTTGGTAGTTCGGACTGGACTGTTCCCACGAGGCACAGGGACAGAGCTGATTTGCATATAGCCAGTGTCTAACCCAGGGTGGTGTGGAGTGCAAAAAAACGATGGATTTAGGCCCAGATCCTTGTACTGGGGTGAATGTATGACATTGTTCTACATTCTGTCCATCAACTGTGTTTTTTGCAATTTACACACCGAGTGTGCTGGGGATGCTCAGACGTGAGTCCCAGGCTCTCCACACCACTGGAGTCAAGCTATCCAGGCTGATGAAGGCTGATAGCCAGAAACCGGTCCTTGGATGCTTGATTCCGGTCTGGGAAAGACATGGCTTGGTAGTTCGGACTGGACTGTTCCCATGAGGCACAGGGTCAGAGCTGATTTGCATATAGCCAGTGTCTAACCCAGGGTGGTGTGGAGTGCAAAAAAACGATGGATTTAGGCCCAGATCCTTGTACTGGGGTGAATGTATGACATTGTTCTACATTCTGTCCATCAACTGTGTTTTTTGCAATGCATGAGAAGGAGAGCGCTGGACAGCGCCAGAGGTAGAGACATACGGCAATCTCCTCCTCTCTCCCTTGTGCCAGCGCACAAGCAGGCTGCCGAGCGCCATGCACATGTCTGTGCACCGTATGCAAAGGTGCCTGCATGAGGAGAGCACAGGACAGCGCCAGAGCTACAGAGATACGGCTATCTCCTCCTCTCTCCCTGGTGCCGGCGCACAAGCAGCCTGCCGAGAGCCATGCACATGCCTGTGCACCATAGTGCAAAGGTGCCTGCGTGAGAAGGAGAGAGCAGGACCGCGCCAGAGCTACAGAGATACGGCAATCTCCTCCTCTCTCCCAAGCGCCGGTGCACAAGCAGGCTGCCGAGAGCCACGCACATGTCTGTGCACCGTATGCAAAGGTGCCTGCGTGAGAAGGAGAGCGCAGGACGGCGCCAGGGCTACAGATATACGGCAATCTCCTCCTCTCTCTCTAGTGCCGGCGCACAAGCAGGCTGCCGAGCGCCACGCACATGCCTGTGCACCGTATGCAAAGGAGCCTGCGTGAGAAGGAGAGCGCAGGACGGCGCCAGGGCTACAGATATACGGCAATCTCCTCCTCTCTCTCTAGTGCCGGCGCACAAGCAGGCTGCCGAGCGCCACGCACATGCCTGTGCACCGTATGCAAAGGTGCCTGCGTGAGGAGAGCGCAGGACCGCGCCAGAGCTACGGCACTCTCCTCCTCTCTCCCTAGTGCCGGCGCACAAGCAGGCTGCCGAGTGCCATGCACATGTCTGTGCACCATAGTGCAAAGGTGCCTGCGTGAGAAGCAGAGCGCGGTACAGCGCCAGAGCTACAGAGATACAGCAATCTCCTCCCCTCTCCCTAGTGCCGCCGCACAAGCAGGCTGCCGAGAGCCACGCACATGTCTGTGCACCACAGTGCAAAGGTGCCTGCATGAGAAGGAGAGCGCAGGACCGCGCCAGAGCTACAGAGATACGGCACTCTCCTCCTCTCTCTCTAGTGCCGGCGCACAAGCAGGCTGCCGAGCGCCACGCACATGCCTGTGCACCATATGCAAAGGAGCCTGCGTGAGAAGGAGAGCGCAGGACAGCGCCGGAGCTACAAAGATACGGCACTCTCCTCCTCTCTCCCTAGCGCCGGGGCACAAGCAGGCTGCCGAGAGTCATGCACATGTCTGTGCACCATAGTGCAAAGGTGCCTGCGTGAGAAGGAGAGCGCGGTACAGCGCCAGAGCTACAGAGATACGGCACTCTCCTCCTCTCTCCCTTGTGCTGGCGCACAAGCAGGCTGCCGAGAGCCATGCACATGCGTGTGCACCGTATGCAAAGGTGCCCGCGTGAGAAGCAGAGCGCAGGACCGCGCCAGAGCTACGGCAATCTCCTCCTCTCTCCCTTGTGCCGGCGCACAAGCAGGCTGCCGAGAACCATGCACATGCCTGTGCACCATATGCAAAGGAGCCTGCGTGAGAAGGAGAGCGCAGGACAGCGCCAGAGCTACAGAGATACGGCAATCTCCTCCCCTCTCCCTAGCGCCGGCGCACAAGCAGGCTGCCGAGCGCCATGCACATGCCTGTGCACCATATGCAAAGGAGCCTGCGTGAGAAGGAGAGCGCAGGACAGCGCCGGAGCTACAGAGATACGGTACTCTCCTCCCCTCTCCCTAGTGCCGGCGCACAAGCAGGCTGCCGAGAGTCATGCACATGTCTGTGCACCATAGTGCAAAGGTGCCTGCGTGGGTCTAGCATAGGGTTTTCCCTTGCACCAGCCATGGCATGCATCTTGGAGCTAAGTAATTCAGAGCAGCACGAGGTGAATTTCCCGCGCAAAACAGGCTTTGCAGTGGAAAGTAAATTGAGGCGGAGGGGGTGGAAGATTTTGCATGGATTTCCATCACTTGTGGCGCCAACATGGTGCAAACTCTTAGTAAATAAACCCTTTACTGGGGAGCAGTTAAAGGGGCCACTGCAGGGTGAACAGGGCTGTCATGTACATTCACTGTCCCAGGACAGTGGCCTGTAGTCCCCTGTTCATTCAGGCTCAGCCCTCCAATCCGCAACAGTTTAACAATTGTCTTCTTACATGGGTCGGATTTCAGAAGCGGGTCTTGGTTCTTGCTAGTTTGATTTTAGGTGCACACCCTTAAAACAGGTATTCAGTGTGCATGGGACAGAGCAGGATCATATCTATGTGTAGCTGCTTCACACTATATCATGGTCACTTTCACTTCTGAACGCTTTATCACTGCATTATGAAGCACTATTACTGCGACAGGAATAACCCTAACCAGAATTGCACGTTCCCCTCTTCTAGGGGTCAGTGTACCCATTAATCTGTATCTGGGGGTCATGGATTTTCATTGGCCGGGGGCTCAGAGCACACAGGCCATGTATTGTAACACTTTGGTCTTTGAACGGACAAACATTGTCAAAGCCAGTAGGTCTCGCCTATGTGAGATCTATTAACTTTATCAATGTTTTTTCTAAGCCATGCGGTCCAGCAGCATGGATGAAAGTAAAAATACACACAGTATATCACAGTTCGGATTGGCCATGGCAGAGAGCCTCTTTTTCTACTTTCAGCCTTGCTGTAGAACATGGTAAACATATTCACAAAGCCAAAAGCTCTCAAATAGGTGAGACCTACTGGCTTTACAAATGCTTGTTGATATAAGGGACATCCAAGGAAAATAGGGGCTGCCACGACCTAATGTTGGCCCTGGCCCAATCAAGGTCATCTTTTCATATGGCAGAACCCACACCACATTCTGAACATCAGGTTTCATTGGCCTGGAGCCCATAAATGGATCTGGATATTGAACGAGTGCAATTTCAGCGCCTGGGGCATTTTAGCAAATGTATGTGAAAATTGTGCTTTAAAATGCTGTATTTCACCCTACGGCTTGAGTGCATGTATCATGTCCCAGAACTTTAAAGATCACGATACCACATCAATGAAGGCGGTATCTTAAACAGACATTAGTCCAAGCTCTGTTATACTAATCACGCAGTTATTAGGGACCTTCAGTGATGTCAACTGTTGTGATGTTATCATGTGACATGCCTTCCTGGAAGGAATCAGGGTCAAAGGTTATATCTTACTTCCTGTGATGTCATTATGGTTAAAGAAAATGTGATGTCACTTCTTTTACCCCTGGCATTTGGTGAATTGACACCCATATCTATACTGAGATTGTCCACGTAAACCATTTATTTTCCAAAGTATGTCTGGAGGTTTTTACCCTTAAATGTAAGATGCAAAGGTGAGCTTTTATCATTTGGTAGCCTGTGGTTATCAATCTATGACGATCCACACTGCAGTCATGAGTATTTTGTAGCGCTCAATACAAACAGAAGTGTCTGTGGGCGCTTTAGCGTTGTGACTCAGTGATACTCCTATTGACCTCAGAAGAGTGAAAAGCTTCCTTTATGATATGTCTCAAACTTCGATCCTGCAGATTCCCAGGGACTCCCAAGCCCTGTGGCGTCCCAAAGGCCTTGATGAGAGCACTGAAAATGGACGAGTTGGCACACTTGCATGGAGTGTGTCGGGCACGGAGGGTGCAACACGTTCATCAAAGCCATCCCTATCTCTGACCCTCAGGGGCGCAGCTAGACCCGAACTTCGTTTGGGGGGGGGGGAACACACTCAATCAGGGCTGGCTCTAGCACAGGTCGCGCATGGTGAAACAGTCTTTTTTGGCACCCCTTCCCTCATTTCCGCCTTCTCCATGAATTCTGCGACTACCACTCGCCAACAATGTCCTCATCTCTCCATAGCACCTTTCTGACAAACATTTAATTTTTTCATAGCGCTACTCATAGTTTACCCAGACTTAGTTCTGCGATCTGCGTGGTACACGTTCTTTGTAGCAGGCACATAAACCCTCTGCGCTGTGTGGGTGGCAGGAGTGCCCATGTGAGTGCACAGTGAGCGATGGCACAGTGTGAGAGTAGGGTAAGAGGAGTGACTGCAGGGTGAGTGAGGTGAACATATGATTTTGGGTGCGGATGTAAGTGCAGAGTGGGATGAATAAATGTTATATTAGTGAAGGGCTTGTCTGATTGCAGATTGAGCAGGGAGGGTGACAGGTGAGTGAAGTGTCACATAAGTGCAGGGTGAGTAGTGAGCTCGTGTGACTGCAGGGTGAGGTACACTGCCCTGCCCGGCCCACAGCAGCTCGAGCTGCAGCAGCCTGGGCTGAAGCCCTTTTAGCCCTTTGGGCATTGCAGACCTGTTAGTTAATAAAAACGGGCATTTAAAAAAGGTCTCTATATTCATCACATCCTTGACTTTACTGGGAAATCCCATTGATTGATTTCTGAACAATCCATGTTTAAAAAAAAAAAAAAAACAGTAGGGTAATGCATGTCAGCAATTTAGTTTATAATTATATTTGACTTGTTTTACTTAAACTTGTACTAAAATACTACTTGGATGGCACACTATAGAGATTCCACGCCCTTGTTTTCATAGGCCACACCCCTTTTAGAGCTCTCCTCACCCAATGTTTGCATCCCGCTTAAACGCATATTAAAAGTGCCGGTACTTGGTGTTAAACGTGCGAAGCCCCCTGAAGAAAAGTGCCGGTGTTCGGTGTTAAACGTGCAAAGACCCCTGATGAAAAGTGCCGGTGCTTGGTGTTAAACGCACAAAGACCCCTGATGAAAAGTGCCGGTGCTTGGTGTTAAACGTGCAAAGACCCCTGATGAAAAGTGCCGGTGCTTGGTGTTAAACGCACAAAGACCCCTGATGAAAAGTGCCGGTGCTTGGTGTTAAACGCACAAAGACCCCTGATGAAAAGTGCCGGTGCTTGGTGTTAAACGTGCTAAGACCCCTGATGAAAAGTGCCTGTACTTTTTGTTAAACGCATAGAGCGCCTGCTGAGAAGTGCCGGTGCTCTCTGTTCTGGGCACTCAAAGCGCTGCTGCGGCGGACGCCGGCCACACCCGCCCCCTCTCCTGCCCCCTCCTCACCTGTCCCCTCTCCTGCCCCCTCCTCACCTGTCCCCTCCTCACCTGTCCCCTTCAGCTTGAGCAGCGGCCCGTCATGTTCAGCAGCTCTGGGGTTCAATGGGGCTGCGGTCGGGGTCTCCTGGGATGGCACTGCCCCGAGGGCAGGGGGCTCAGACTGGGGCACGGTCATCTCGGGCAGCACGGCCTCGTGCCCTAGTGATGCACCTGGCGCAGTCTGTGGGTGCAGCAAGGGTGGTAGATCCATCCAGTCCGCTGCTGCCCCGTGCCCAGGGGCTGCGGAGAGGCAGAGGGTCTGGTTGTTTTACTGCCCTCAAACTCCACGCACTGCCTTGCTGCGGTGACTGCCCGCTGCGTCTGCTGCGCCTCCGCCGCGCGTTCAGCCTTTTATACTCCGTGTTTCAGCTCTCTAACTGGGAGGGACTCCTCATCGCGCGTTCAGCGTGTGTGCTTTTCGCATCTCTCCGGACCCGCCTTCTCCGCCTGGTGCCGTCCGACCTGTCCTACCTGCCGCTTTTCTAACGCGCCGGGGAGAGAGCGCCCGGAGTGACTCGTGACTTCCGAGAGGGCGTCGTCTTTGCAAAAGTAGAGTCCCCGGCGGCTCAGAGCCGGCACAAGCGCTGTGTGATCGCTGCCTCCAGCAGTTTTCAGACAATAAACATGTGAACATAACATCGGCGATTCACGGAGCTTCAGGACACAGATAAGGGGTTTGTCGCGCGGAAGTTTGGCTCATTATGAATCAGGCAGAGGGCTACCATGCCTACCTTAGGCCCATCACAGGAGTGCGCATATTATGAATAGCTCAGTGGGTTACTGCTTTTGTGGAGAGATCCTTTTGTTACTTGCAGTTTATAAATTAAATATCATATAGAACAGTGAGTTATTTACGGTCATCAAAGAGCATCATGGAAACTGCAAGGTATAGCTTAGAGCGTTATGATTCCCCCCCCCCCCCCATTCTTTCATTATCCTAATGTTACAAAAAGGGTTCATTTGGGTAGAAATCAATTCTTATTAGTAAAGACCAGGCCCGCAACACCCATTCGGCTCACGGGGCTTCAGCCCCCCCCTCCCACCCCTCGTGTGTGTCAGCCCAGGCTTACACGGCTTTGCGGGCTGGCGAGCATTTTATTGCAGCCGCACCAGAGTACTTAACAGGTCTTTAAAAGACCATTTACTTGTAAATGAGGCGTTTGTTGTGTTTTCACCCCTTCTTGCAGCTACTCTGTCTATGGTTGGAAGTATTAGCCCACCCCGAAATATTTTTCAGCCCCCCCTCCCCCCTGAAATTTGGCTCTAGTTGCCCGCCTGGTTAAGACAACCCCCAGCCATGGTGATACGTTTTAAATTCTGAGTTTGTGCTTCTCCAGACCAAGCACTCTTAAAGTGTACTGTCTACCAGTATGGATGACACGTGACTCCTGCACCTTGTACTCCTCTGTCTTATGTAACGTTTCCTATACACTGATTTACACACGTATGGTTGATTTTCTCTGTGTGACTTGTGTGTGATGTAAAGTGGTCTGACACCTTACACTGGTATGAGTGGCGCTATAAAACAATATAAAAGTATGTGATAGAGTGGTTATGGAGACTTGAGGGACACGGTTAAAGGGTGGTAGTGATGGAATCCATGATGGAGGTGGTCATTGGGGGGGCGCCAACAAACATTATTGCATCAGGCGCCACCATCGCTGAAGCCGACCCTGGACCCGCCTTTTATATTACCCACCTCCACAGAACAAACAATCCTACTAGAACTTCCCACTGCCCGCCTCTTACTCAGCGTACCATCCTTATGCGTGATATTATCAACATGCACAGAACGATCCACTAGCAGCATCTCTACCTCTGCTTTCACTGGAATAAAAAGCACAGCCAAAGAAAAGAAAAACTAGTGAGGTTTCAGCTCTGGCTTGAGCACATGAGACCAGTGAGCCTGTTTTCAGCCAGTTTCTCCGCTTTGTTTGTTGCCGCCACAGGGGTCAAGACAACAAGACGCAGAAACTCCGGGTGGACTGCAGCCTCCACGTCATCGTTAGCGCCAGGAGGCGCTAAAAGTTCCAGCGTGGGCTCCCGCAGCGCGGGTGTGCCCAGGCAAAGCCTGGGTCAAGGGCGGGCCTGTCTGCGCCCGTCCGCGACTGACCGTGGCTGGGCCAATTCTCTTGGCTGCACACTTTGGGATACCGTGTGTTGGACACGGCCTCGTGGCGTGGGCCTACCCCTCCTGCATGGCGGGCCCAGGACGACATCGGCCCTCCGTCGACTCGCTGTCGACCCCCCTGACACGAACCTTCACGAAACCCCGACGAGAGCAGCCCCCCTGGCAACCTACAGCTCTCCCCCCCCTGGGACACCGGCGGACCCCGCTCGCCAACACTGCCGGTCTGGCGACCATGCCAGGCCACCATGTCCGGCCCGACTCCATCTTGGGCCCATCACGTCCCGGACACGTGGCCGCAGCCATCCCTGGCCCCGGCCTCAGCGAATCCCCGACATCGAGGCACCAAGATCCTCCCGGGTGGGCGAGTGGCCACTTGACAGATCCGAGAGGCGGGAAGTTTCGATGGCCCTCCAGCCGTCCCCGGACGCCTGGTATCGATCGCCCTTCAGCCTCCCTGGGCGCTGGCTCCACCCCCCTGCTGGGTGTCTGGACACCTTCATCCTGGCCCCTCTGACCCCCAGGCGCGAGGGTCCGGACATCAAAGACCTCCAGTCCTATATCTGGGCCAGCCCTGGATTAGGACGCCAGTTGTATCTGGGAGTCGAAGCCCTGCTGACCTCGTCGCGGCTGATCCTGATCCGAACTCTTGCACCTGGAACCTTCGAGGCCCTGCTGACGCTGTCGTGGCCTGACCAAGCGGAACCACCTTCGAGGCCCTGCTGACGCTGTCGCGGCCTGACCAAGCTGAACCATCTTCGAGGCCCTGCTGACGCTGTCGCGGCCTGACCAAGCTGAACCACCTTCGAGGCCCTGCTGACGCTGTCGCGGCCTAACCAAGCTGAACCACCCTCGAGGCCCTGCTGACGCTGTCGCGGCCTGACCAAACTGATCCACCTTCGAGGCCCTGCTGACGCTGTCGCGGCCTGACCACGCTGAACTATCCAAGCACCAGTTGGTGCCAAGACTGTCCCCCTACCCCCTATCCCCGAAACCAAGACTTTACGGATCCCTCGATCCTTGCCTGCTAACCGATCAAGGACTTGCCTTAATTGCCTATATAAAGATTCTTGTGAATATTCCTCCTGTGTGGTGTCCTTCTGTAAGTAGTGTGATTGCTCAAGCTGGTACGATTGTAGGAGAGGAGCCTCGCCAAGGAGGCCTCCCTACGGCGCTCGGCCTATTCCATAGAGAGAGGTGGGTCTCGGGGCGGACAGTCAGACATCTTCTGTCTCCCCTGGGGTCGCCTTTCCAACATTGGTGGCAAGCGACGGGATCCGAGCCCGCGCAAATCGTACAGCGAGTAACTCGCCACTACTAATAGAGACACACAGCAACCATGAGTACTAAGGAAGTCGGAACGACCGCAGAATTCCAGAAGGAGCGACTAGAGGAGTACACCCATAAAGAACTCAAACAATTCTGCAAAGCCCTGGGTATCGCTACCACCGGACTAAGCACAAAAGACGATTTTAAAGAGGCACTACAAACATGGGTGGAGACCGGAGCGACCCCACCCCAAGCCAACGAGGACATTGTCCTAGAGGTACCCGTGAGTACCATCATAACCCCAGTGGAAGAAAGGACCGTCAACAGAGAACCGGGCCTCTCCCACGAAGACGCCCGGGAACGAGAGAGGAGTCGGCTCCATGAACTGGAGCTCGCCCGACTCCGGCTGGAAGGAGAACTTCAGTTAGCAGAAAAGAAAATGGCCATTGAGCAACTACGATTAGAGGGAGATCTGGAAGAGAGGCGAAGGCAAAGAGAACTGGAAGAGAAAAAACTCGCGTATGAACACGAGCGTGGCCTCAAAGAACTAGAGATCAAGGCCAAGATCGAAGAGGCTGGCGCCGCAGTAACCCGGAACCCTCCACCTCCTGCCGACCCGAAGGTCCACATCCCGAAGGATATCATCAAGGAATACTACAAAAATGACAATATCCAGCAATGGTTCAAGGTGTATGAAGTGGCCATGACCGCACACCGCATCCCGCGAAAAGACTGGGGTGACGGCTTATGGGGGAGGTTTGTCAGCGAAGGCAGAGACACCCTGCTAGAGCTGGCCGAGGACGTGATGTCCTCCTATGATCACATGAAGGACGCCCTGCTCATCCGGTATGGCCTCACCCCCGAGATGTACCGGCAGAGATTCAGAGACTGCAAGAAAATCCCCGGTACCACGTGGGTCGAGTACGTGAACTTTTATAGCAGGGCCCTGGAAGGATGGATCAAGGGCAGCAAAGTGTCCACCTACGATCGAATGTTCAACCTCATCGTTTGGGAGCACCTCTCCAACAACTGCTTTGCCGAGCTCAGACAGCATCTCCTCGACAGCAAGCTGACCGAGCCACGGAAACTCACCATCGAGGCCGATCGATGGGTGAGCACCCGGGTCCCCCGGGCCCCGATCGGAGAGGCGGAACGGCCAGGGGCACCCCCGCCAGCGTGGTGGCGGAGGGGGCCAGAACAGGAGCCGAGACTTTCCGTCAGCCCCGGGCCGGAGTCCGCCTCGGGGGTCCCCCCAAAATAACACTTCACCATCCCTGCTCAGAAGAGAGCCCCCCCCCAGCACGGCCGGGGCCCCGCCCGAACATTACTTGCCACAGATGCCAGCTGCCAGGTCACTATGCCAGTGACCCCCTCTGCCCCATGAACCAGCGTCCCGGCACCACTGGGCCTCCGACCCGCCAGGTTGCTGCTGCCGCCCTGGGAGAAGGGGGGAGAAGAGGACGAAGAAGTCTTTGATGAGGATCAGACAGAATATGTACCGGCCGCCATGGCCCTGGCCTGCCTGGGCCAAAGAGACATGGTCCCCCAAGCCCCGCTACCAAGCAACACTCGGAAATACCGTCAGTGGGTCCACATCAATGGACGACGGACCGAAGCCCTCCGAGACACGGGGGCCAGTGTGACGGCTGTCCGCTGCCACTTGGTGACCCCCCCAACAGATCATACCGAACGTGCGGTGCCCCGTGAGGACCGCCGACAACTCCGAGACTCTGTGTCAGATGGCCCGAATACCCTTCGAATGGGGGAGGAGTGTCGGGTACCCTCAAGGTGACCGTCCGGGACGACGCCCCCGTAGACTGTCTCCACGGAAACGACCTCGAGAGCTCTCCCTGGGCCCAAGTCGAACGGAGAGAGCATCTAGGAATGATGGGACTACCAGAGTGGGTCTGCGCGACGACCCGATCCATGACAGCCCGAGCCTCGGCGGCGACCGAGGCCGCCCTGACCGAAGAGCCGGAATGGCCTGCGCCACCACCACCCGCCGACAATGAAGAGGCCGACTCCGAGCCCAGGCCATCGGAGCCCGACCACGAAAGCAGCCACGAGCTCAGCGACATACCTGAACTAGCCCAATGGCGCCAAGCGGGTGGCTCCACCCGAGAACAGTTCCGGCAGGAGCAGAAGGCCTGCCCTTCCCTCGAAGGGACCCGACAACAAGCCACCGCCCAAGCTACCGGGGACACCTCAGGGTCCCACTGGGACCACGGCCTCCTATACAGTGAACAGAAAATTGCCGAGCTAGGGGCCAGCCGAGTGTTAGTGGTCCCCCTACGATTCAGAGACTTCCTTTTGAACCTAGCACACGATGTGCCCCTCGCCGGGCACCTGGGGCAGGACAAAACTTACAGCCGCCTGGTGACCCATTTTTATTGGCCGAAAATGCGCAACGATGTGCATAACCACTGCCGCACCTGCCCGACATGCCAAGCCAGCGGAAAGAGCGGGGGGAAGGTGAAGGCCCCGCTTCAACCTTTTCCAGTAGTGACCACCCCCTTCGAGCGAGTGGGGATCGACATTGTGGGGCCCCTGGACCCCCAAACCTCGCAAGGGCATCGCTTCATCCTTGTCCTGGTGGACCACGCCACCCGCTATCCTGAGGCCATCCCCCTCAGAACCATCACGGCTCCCGTGGTGGGCCGAGCCCTGATGGGGATCTTCTCCAGAGTAGGATTCCCCCGAGAGGTCGTAAGTGATCGGGGCACAAACTTTATATCGAAGTATATGCGGTCCCTGTGGCAACAGTGCGGGGTCACATATAAGTTCACCACCCCGTATCACCCCCAAGGAAATGGACTTGTGGAGCGGTTTAACCGAACACTCAAGGGGATGATCCAGGGCCTAGAAGAGCCCCTACGCCGCAAGTGGGACGTCCTGCTGCCCTGCCTCTTGTTCGCCTATCGGGAGGTACCGCAGAAGTCCCTGGGGTTCAGCCCCTTCGAACTCTTGTACGGACACCCTGTCCGAGGTCCCCTCAGCCTGGTCAAAGAAGGCTGGGAAACTCCAATCCAAGACGCCCCGCCGGATGTCTACCGGTACCTCCTGACCCTCCGCAACCAGACCCGGAAGTTCCGGGCCCTTGCCGAGGCCAACCTGGAGGCCAGTCAGGAAGACCTGAAGCGCTGGTATGACCAAAACTCTTCATCCATCGAGTTCGAGCCGGGCCAGCAGGTCTGGGTCATGACCCCGGTCGAACCGTGTGCCCTCCAGGACAAATGGTCGGGCCCCTTCAAAGTGATCGAGCGCAAGAGCCCTGTCAACTATCTCGTGGACATGGAGTCACCCCGAAACCCCCTCCGGGTTCTGCACGCTAACCGGCTCAAGCCGCATTTTGCCCGCACAGAACTGAGCCTGCTGCTAGCTACCGACGATGGAACCGAAGACGACTCAGAGTCCTTGCCCGACCTCCTAAAGTGCGCGGAGAAAGACGGCTCCGTCGAGGGGATCTCTCTCTCCCCTGACCTGACCCCCACACAGCGCCGAGACTGCCAAGAGCTGTTGGGGCAGTTCACCGACCTGTTCTCCCTCACTCCCGGGGTTACCCAGTGGTGTGTCCACGATGTCGACACCGGGGACAGCCAGCCAGTGCGACACCGGGCTTACCGAGTCCCCGACCGAGTTTGGGCCTGCATCCAGACAGAAGTTACCAAGATGCTGGCCCTGGGGGTGGTCGAACCCTCCGACAGTCCATGGGCCAGCCCCGTTGTCCTGGTCCCCAAAGCTGCCGCACCTGGCACCCCTCCAGAACTCCGGTTTTGCGTCGACTACCGGGGACTGAATGCGGTGACCCGAACAGACGCACACCCCATCCCCCGGGCCGACGAACTCATCGACCGCCTGGGAGCCGCCAAGTACCTCAGTACCTTCGACCTCACCGCCGGGTATTGGCAGATCGGCCTCACCCCGGGCGCCCAGGAGCGATCGGCCGTCTCAACACCCGATGGTCACTTTCAATTCAAGGTGATGCCCTTCGGCATGAAAAACGCCCCGGCCACCTTCCAGAGACTAGTGAACAAAGTGCTGGCGGGGCTAGAAGAATTCAGTGCCGCCTACCTAGACGACATTGCCGTGTACAGCCTCCACTGGGCCGGGCACCTAAAACACCTCTGGGAGGTCCTGACGGCCCTCCGACGGGCCGGACTAACTGTGAAAGCCAGCAAGTGCCAGATAGGTCACGGACCCTTGACCTATCTGGGACACCAAGTGGGGAGCGGCCAAGTGGCTCCCCTCCAACCAAAGATTGACGCCATCCTGGCCTGGTAGTCCCCGGTCACCCAGACCGCCGTCCGAGCCTTCCTGGGGCTCACTGGAGATTATCAGCGCTTCATCAAAAACTATGGGAGCATGGTGGGGCCCCTCACAGAATTAACCTCAAAGAACCGGCCACAGAAAGTGCAATGGACACCCGCTTGTCAGGTGGCCTTCGAGACGTTGAAAGCCGCCATGTGCACCGCCCCTGTGCTCCAAGCCCCTGACTACAGCCGGGAGTTCATAGTCCAGACCGACGCCTCTGAGCAAGGCATCGGGGCGGTCCTATCCCAGATTGACCCCGAGGGGGTACACCATCCGGTGGCCTTCATCAGCCGGCGGCTGCTGACCAGAGATGGAGCACCATCGGGAGGGAGGCCTTCGCCGTCGTATGGGCCCTCAAGAAACTCAGGCCCTACCTCTTCGGCACCCACTTCCGGGTGCAGACCGACCACCGGCCACTACGGTGGCTGATGCACATGCGTGGCGAAAACCCAAAGCTGCTGCGCTGGTCCATCTCCGTCCAAGGGATGGACTTCACGGTGGAGCATCGCCCTGGCAACGACCACGCCAACGCGAATGGCCTGTCCCGCTTCTTCCGCCTCGACGAAGAGAGTCCCCAGGAAGATGGGTGACTCTCCCCGCCTTCAGCTGGAGGGGACGTGTGTTGGACACGGCCTCGTGGCGTGGGCCTACCCCTCCTGCATGGCGGGCCCAGGACGACATCGGCCCTCCGTCGACTCGCTGTCGACCCCCCCTGACACGAACCTTCACGAAACCCCGATGAGAGCAGCCCCCCTGGCAACCTACAGCTCTCCCCCCTGGGACACCGGCGGACCCCGCTCGCCAACACTGCCGGTCTGGCGACCATGCCAGGCCACCATGTCCGGCCCGACTCCATCTTGGGCCCATCACGTCCCGGACACGTGGCCGCAGCCATCCCTGGCCCCGGCCTCAGCGAAGCCCCGACATCGAGGCACCAAGATCCTCCCGGGTGGGCGAGTGGCCACTTGACGGATCCGAGAGGCGGGAAGTTTTGATGGCCCTCCAGCCGTCCCCGGACGCCTGGTATCGATCGCCCTCCAGCCTCCCTGGGCGCTGGCTCCACCCCCCTGCTGGGTGTCTGGACACCTTCATTCCGGCCCCTCTGACCCGCAGGTGCGAGGGTCTGGACATCAAAGACCTCCAGTCCTATATCTGGGCCAGCCCTGGATTAGGACGCCAGTTGTATCTGGGAGTCGAAGCCCTGCTGACCTCGTCGCGGCTGATCCTGATCCGAACTCTTGCACCTGGAACCTTCGAGGCCCTGCTGACGCTGTCGCGGCCTGACCAAGCGGAACCACCTTCGAGGCCCTGCTGACGCTGTCGCGGCCTGACCAAGCTGAACCACCTTCAAGGCCCTGCTGACGCTGTCGCGGCCTGACCAAGCTGAACCACCCTCGAGGCCCTGCTGTCGCGGCCTGACCAAACTGATCCACCTTCGAGGCCCTGCTGTCGCGGCCTGACCACGCTGAACTATCCAAGCACCAGTTGGTGCCAAGACTGTCCCGCTACCCCCTATCCCCGAAACCAAGACTTTACGGATCCCTCGATCCTTGCCTGCTAACCGATCAAGGACTTGCCTTAATTGCCTATATAAAGATTCTTGTGAATATTCCTCCTGTGTGGTGTCCTTCTGTAAGTAGTGTGATTGCTCAAGCTGGTACGATTGTAGGAGAGGAGCCTCGCCAAGGAGGCCTCCCTACGGCGCTCGGCCTATTCCATAGAGAGAGGTGGGTCTCGAGGCGGACAGTCAGACATCTTCTGTCTCCCCTGGGGTCGCCTTTCCAACACCGTGAAAGTTCACTTTATCGCCAACGCTGCATGCCACTTAAAGGGGTTGTTGCCGGTCTTTCGTACTTGGACCCCACCGTGAGTAATCCTTCTTTCTAGCCACTCGTTTTTGGAGCTTGTGTGGAACTCTAATATAACTTTGAATCTGCTTCTTTGCCGCGCTCCCTGTTTCTTTCTGGTTTTTGGCTTCTTTGTTGTGGGGATTCGATTAATCCAGCAAAATGGGAAAAAAGAAACCCAGCCAACGACCCCCACGGGTCAGCCGTGTCACACCATCGACTCTATTTTGGCAAAGGCTGTGGGGGCTTTTAGCAAGGAGATGGTTAGGGCTGAGAGGCGGCTTTTCACTAGCTATAGGGAGGGGGGGGGGAGTCGAGGGTAAGCTTGCCACCTACAATGTTCAAGTTCAGAGATTTGTATAGCGCACTACTCACCCAGAGGGTCTCAAGGCGCTTGAGAGGGGGGGTGCTTTACATATCGAAAAAGACCCCTATGGACCAGTCTCAGCCCACCCCTTCCCCGGCTCCAAACCTGGTACCCATTGAGGCACGCTCACCCGAGCCTCCTGCCTTGAGGCCTGAGTTTTCCCCTTACCGCCACCGCCTATTGTATCTCATGACCCAGTGAACTCCCTCCGTCCCAAACGGAAACGGAGGGCAAAGAAGCCTGTGGAAGCTGCTCAGATAACACGCCAGGGACAGGCGATTGCTGCTAATGGGTTGTTTGTGGAGGAACTGTTGACCTGCCTGGCCCAAGTCCAACATAATATCACAGAATCTTTTATGGACCTTTTATCTCCACTCTTGAACAGAGTGGATAAACTGG
Organism: Lissotriton helveticus; assembly: GCF_964261635.1. NCBI lineage: Eukaryota > Metazoa > Chordata > Amphibia > Caudata > Salamandridae > Lissotriton > Lissotriton helveticus. Next base: position 1,832,815,406 of record NC_136068.1, on the reverse strand, counting down.
AGGTAGCAACGAGGGACTTGGCAAGCAACATGGATTTTGTTTTGTCATCTAGGAAAACATGCACCTTGTTATCGACCAGTGTGCCCTCCACCAACTGATATTATGCCCCTTGCTACGCCCTTGTGTAATAGTGGTGCTCCACACGTTAATGTTCTTCCAAAGTCCAAGGGAGTTGTGGCTCAATCTACAATGCTAGGGTCTGGTGGCTCTAGTATCCAGGGAGATGGCGCACCCATCGCTGTGCGGGCCCACCAGGGCCTAGGTTCTGAAGTCGCCCCCTACATAGGGACGCAACTATCTAGGGTTTGCCACTCTACTGTGATCGACCTTCCCCCAGCATGTGCTCCCTATTCTGTGGGCTTGTCAGGGGTACCCGGCCTATCTGCTCATAAGGAGGAATCCACGTCTCCTCTAATTAATAAAGTCTCCCATTGGTTGGACCTGCATTCCGGGTATTCCATCAGGGATCCCAAGGATATCTTGATGGCGTGGAGGGTGGCGTGGATAGGTTCATCTAGGAAATCCTTTGAGGTACGCTGCATTATAGTCTCAGTACGGTACCATGAGTTAGCACGTAAAATCTTGTTTGGTGCTTCTAAATCTTTTTCCCTAACCTCCTGCATTAAATTGCTCCCACTGGGCTTTTTCCTTAGACCACCACTGAGCAGCCCTGGGGTGGGGGGGGGAGGGGGGGTTTGTCCGCGAGGGGTAGGCCTGTTGAGGGAGGTTTGGGACGTTTGTTACCCCTGCAAACTCTTTTGCCCCCCTTGCTGACTTCAACGAGCTGGATTGACTCCAGGAGGATTGGGGAGTGAAGAAAGGAAGGAGGAAAGGTCATCAGGAGAAAGGAGGTTATATAGAGAGGGAGTAAAGGAAGGAAAGGCTGGGGTGAAAAAAATGAAATAAGAATTACCGCAGGGCAGAGGAATGCGGAAGTGCAGACTTAAGCTGATAAACGGAGAAAAGAAGAGGCTTCTGAGGTCAGAGAAAGAACCACGGTAGAGGAGCGAGTAAAACCAGTGGTCGAAGTACGTTAAAAAGTAAGGTAACTATGACGCTGTGCACAATTGGGGGCTGTGCAAGGGGGCGGGGCAAAGGCGCCGCTACAAAAAAAAATATTCTCTAACTTTTTCGGTCTTTCACCTTCAGGTGTGTACATATAAAATATCACAGTTTATATGTAAAAAAGTGCAATCAGTGAAAATCGCACTACTGTAGTTTATGAAACCTCCATTAGAGACCTGTGTTTGTAACCAGAGAGCCACAGAACTGAATCCTGGTTGGAGCAGTGATGGGTTGCACCGACCGCAGCATCCCCTGTGTTACACCCCTTTAAGAAGCACACACTTCACAGCTCAGCTGGTCAACAGCGACCACTGAAAAATAATGCATCTGGTTCATCGGAAGTGTAAAGTGATTCCATTATTTAACCCCTCGAATGCTTGCGACGGCCGCTGGCCGTCACGCATCACGGTGGGCGTGTGCGGAGGATGGCCGGGGGTCGTCCAAATCCCGCCCACTAAATAAAATGCCAGCACAGCGCAAAAACTTGCGCTGCATGCAAGGGGTTAAAGCCAATATTGGCATTCTGACCTCCCCTTACATGTGCAGATTGACCTGTTGTACAAATTTACATTTCTTTCAGGTAAGCAGGCACCCGGGCAAGAAGGCTTGTTTATCTGTCTGCTCGCCTTCGGTTTGCTAGCACAAAAGGCTCCCTACATTACACTGCAGCTGAAGCATTTTAAGCTCTCGGAATTAACCATCTCTTTTCACAAAAAGTTGGGGAACTGTTCTGCTTAAATTAAAGTATGGGCACGTGGTGTCCCTCCGATCCCACCCCCTATGATCACTGATTAAAATAGGGTAAGAGAGGAGGGGGGGGGGGAAACAGGAGATCAGAATACAGATAATGTGTGGGGAAGGGACGGGAGAGAGGCAGCAGGAGGAAAAGGAAAGAAGAATGGGGAGAGGGACATGAAGGGGGGCTAGGGCTCACCTTCTGCTTCCCGGGCCTCTGCGGCCGCAGTCCTTACTGGGAGTCCAACAGCGCCTTGAAGACCGAGTGACATTTCCTCTGCTGCAGGACACCGATGGGTGAGGGGGGCAGGATCCTCAACGAGGAGGGCAGTAGCCTCAGCGAAGGGGCAGGAGCCTCAACGAGGGGGGCAGTAGCCTCAGCGAAGGGGCAGGAGGCGCAACGAGGGGGGCAGGAGCCTCAACGAGGGGGGCAGGAGCCTCAACGAGGGGGGCAGTAGCCTCAGCGAAGGGGCAGGAGCCTCAACGAGGGGGGCAGTAGCCTCAGCGAAGGGGGCAGGAGCCGCAACGAGGGGGGCAGGAGCCGCAACGCCACCGGTGGTAAGAGGAGCGCAGATGCGCGCTTACTGTTTACTGCGGCCTTCTTTACTTTAAAATAGAGGCCTCAGGTATAGCTCCTGGAAGTCTGTGAACACTGCGTAAATAAAGATCTGGGAGGTCAATTTTAAATACAGTTCCGCCACCTGGTGTTTGTAAGCACAAATTTGCTGTAGTTAAGTTAATTTCGATAGAATGTTGTAAGACTCCTTAATGTTCAAACCCAGTTTGGTGTTTTTTATGTTACTGCAAATACCTACATTTAATTTAAAATGGCAACAAATCCAAGTAGTGGTTAGAGTGTGATGGTTGTCATGCAAATATTTACTTGGATTTAAAAAAATCTCAAACTTCCTTTGCAACTTTGAATAAACCTCACCTAAAAATGTGTTCTCTCATAAACATAGAGATGCTGCGACCCATGGCACTCCAGGTCCTATCCTCTCGTCTCAGAGTTGGCAAAACTGTGGGAAGAACACCGGAGTGGCTCTGCATGCTTTACTTTCAGTCAGTTTTATATTATACTGATAGTCAGGGATTTAAGTGGGCCGTGTCCAGGCCCGGACTGGCCGTTGTGGGCACCGGGCAATCCCCCGGTCGGCCGCAAGGGTGGGGGCCGGTTTTGGTTCCCAGTTTGGCCCTGGCCGTGTCTCACGGGGCCTGAGCACCAGCAGTTTTTTTAAGGGAGCCTCGAAACGGGTCTCTATCGGGCTCTGTTTTGTGCCCTGGCACAGGCGGTCTGTTTTTTCCCGAACTGCAGTGACAGCAGGAACATCCATGTGCTCGTGCGCACAACTGCTCACTTCTCACTGGTGGAGATGTTACGGCATGACATTATGCCAGGTGAGCGTTGTAGGGGGAAGGGAAATCCATTAACCCCTTCGCCGCGGGGCTAATTCCCACGTGGGAGGGAGGGAGGGAAGGAGGGGGTGCGCGCGGCGCTGCAGTGCTCATGACATGCTCCGCCCGTCATGCAGCACTGTGGCGCTGTGCTCATGGAACGCCCAGCACAGCAGGGGAATTATCCCCGCGTGGGCGTTCCGTAACGATCATGACGAGCTCAGCTCATCATGAGCACAGCGCCACCGTGCTGCATGACGAGCCGAGCTGAGCTGAGCTCGTCATGGGCACCCAAGAGGTTAAAGAGAGTCATTTTCTCTCTGGATTTCCTTCTTTTTTAGGTCTCGCCTGTCGATGCGCATGCGCATCGAGCTTGCGAGCCTATTGCGGCTTAAACAACCTTTAACTAAGAAGCAAGGAATCGTGGCGATTCCTTGCAGTGCCCGTGACTTTTAAGCTCAATGCGCATGTGCATTGAGCTTAAAAGCGCGTGCACATCAGTTCCCTCAGCCGCAATCGCCGTCTGTTCCCTCACCCGCATTCCTCCGACACCTTTTGAATTGAAGCTTATCTTCACTTCAAAGGCCCCGGCTTCTTCACACTGCCTTCCAACCTCATGGTTGAAACTTTAGTCACCATCTCCTGTTTGTCGTACCCCAAGCAGCGGTGCCCGCACTACCAATCCTTCTGTTATGCCACATCTCTCAGCTTACAGATTCCTTCGCTCTTTCTTTTACTCTCCACGTTTCTGCCTCTTTCACTCTCTCTTCCAACTCTCTCCCCCCTCTCCATTTACTTACACAAATCTCGCAGATACCCCAAGCAGCAGTGCCCGCACTACCAATCCTTCTGTTATGCCACATCTCTCAGCTTACATATTCCTTCGCTCTTTCTTTTACTCTCCACGTTTCTGCCTCTTTCACTCTCTCTTCCAACTCTCTCCCCCTCTCCATTTACTTACACAAATCTCGCAGATACCCCAAGCAGCAGTGCCCGCACTACCAATCCTTCTGTTATGCCACATCTCTCAGCTTACAGATTCGCACTTTCTTTTCCTCTCAACGATTCTGCCTCTTTCACTCTCTCTTACAACTCTCTCCCCCCTCTCCATTTACTTACACAAATCTCGCAGATACCCCAAGCAGCAGTGCCCGCACTACCAATCCTTCTGTTATGCCACATCTCTCAGTTTACAGATTCCTTCGCACTTTCATTTACTCTCCACGTTTCTGCCTCTTTCACTCTCTTCCAACTCTCTCCCCCCTCTCCATTTACTTACACAAATCTCGCAGATACCCCAAGCAGCAGTGCCCGCACTACCAATCCTTCTGTTATGCCACATCTCTCAGCTTACAGTTTCCTTCGCTCTTTCTTTTACTCTGCACGTTTCTGCCTCTTTCACTCTCTCTTCCAACTCTCTCCCCCCTCTCCATTTACTTACACAAATCTCGCAGATACCCCAAGCAGCAGTGCCCGCACTACCAATCCTTCTGTTATGCCACATCTCTCAGCTTACATATTCCTTCGCTCTTTCTTTTACTCTCCACGTTTCTGCCTTTTTCACTCTCTCTTCCAACTCTCTCCCCCCTCTCCATTTACTTACACAAATCTCGCAGATACCCCAAGCAGCAGTGCCCGCACTACCAATCCTTCTGTTATGCCACATCTCTCAGCTTACAGATTCGCACTTTCTTTTCCTCTCAACGATTCTGCCTCTTTCACTCTCTCTTACAACTCTCTCCCCCCTCTCCATTTACTTACACAAATCTCGCAGATACCCCAAGCAGCAGTGCCCGCACTACCAATCCTTCTGTTATGCCACATCTCTCAGCTTACAGATTCGCACTTTCTTTTCCTCTCAACGATTCTGCCTCTTTCACTCTCTCTTACAACTCTCTCCCCCCTCTCCATTTACTTACACAAATCTCGCAGATACCCCAAGCAGCAGTGCCCGCACTACCAATCCTTCTGTTATGCCACATCTCTCAGCTTACAGATTCCTTCGCTCTTTCTTTTACTCTCCACGTTTCTGCCTCTTTCACTCTCTCTTCCAACTCTCTCCCCCCTCTCCATTTACTTACACAAATCTCGCAGATACCCCAAGCAGCAGTGCCCGCACTACCAATCCTTCTGTTATGCCACATCTCTCAGCTTACAGATTCGCACTTTCTTTTCCTCTCAATGATTCTGCCTCTTTCACTCTCTCTTCCAACTCTCTCCCCCCTCTCCATTTACTTACACAAATCTCGCAGATACCCCAAGCAGCAGTGCCCGCACTACCAATCCTTCTGTTATGCCACATCTCTCAGCTTACAGATTCGCACTTTCTTTTCCTCTCAACGTTTCTGCCTCTTTCACTCTCTCTTACAACTCTCTCCCCCCTCTCCATTTACTTACACAAATCTCGCAGATACCCCAAGCAGCAGTGCCCGCAATACCGCACTACCAAGCCTTCTGTTATGCCACATCTCTCAGCTTACATATTCCTTCGCTCTTTCTTTTACTCTCCACGTTTCTGCCTCTTTCACTCTCTCTTCCAACTCTCTCCCCCCTCTCCATTTACTTACACAAATCTCGCAGATACCCCAAGCAGCAGTGCCCGCACTACCAATCCTTCTGTTATGCCACATCTCTCAGCTTACATATTCCTTCGCTCTTTCTTTTACTCTCCACGTTTCTGCCTCTTTCACTCTCTCTTCCAACTCTCTCCCCCCTCTCCATTTACTTACACAAATCTCGCAGAAACCCTAAGCAGCAGTGCCCGCACTACCAATCCTTCTGTTATGCCACATCTCTCAGCTTACATATTCCTTCGCTCTTTCTTTTACTCTCCACGTTTCTGCCTCTTTCACTCTCTCTTCCAACTCTCTCCCCCCTCTCCATTTACTTACACAAATCTCGCAGATACCCCAAGCAGCAGTGCCCGCACTACCAATCCTTCTGTTATGCCACATCTCTCAGCTTACATATTCCTTCGCTCTTTCTTTTACTCTCCAAGTTTCTGCCTCTTTCACTCTCTCTTCCAACTCTCTCCCCCCTCTCCATTTACTTACACAAATCTCGCAGATACCCCAAGCAGCAGTGCCCGCACTACCAATCCTTCTGTTATGCCACATCTCTCAGCTTACATATTCCTTCGCTCTTTCTTTTACTCTCCACGTTTCTGCCTCTTTCACTCTCTCTTCCAACTCTCTCCCCCCTCTCCATTTACTTACACAAATCTCGCAGAAACCCTAAGCAGCAGTGCCCGCACTACCAATCCTTCTGTTATGCCACATCTCTCAGCTTACATATTCCTTCGCTCTTTCTTTTACTCTCCACGTTTCTGCCTCTTTCACTCTCTCTTCCAACTCTCTCCCCCCTCTCCATTTACTTACACAAATCTCGCAGATACCCCAAGCAGCAGTGCCCGGAATACCAATCCTTCTGTTATGCCACATCTCTCAGCTTACAGATTCGCACTTTCTTTTCCTCTCAACGATTCTGCCTCTTTCACTCTCTCTTACAACTCTCTCCCCCTCTCCATTTACTTACACAAATCTCGCAGATACCCCAAGCAGCAGTGCCCGCACTACCAATCCTTCTGGTATGCCACATCTCTCAGTTTACAGATTCCTTCGCACTTTCATTTACTCTCCACGTTTCTGCCTCTTTCACTCTCTCTTCCAACTCTCTCCCCCTCTCCATTTACTTACACAAATCTCGCAGATACCCCAAGCAGCAGTGCCCGCACTACCAATCCTTCTGTTATGCCACATCTCTCAGCTTACAGATTCCTTCGCTCTTTCTTTTACTCTCCACGTTTCTGCCTCTTTCACTCTCTCTTCCAACTCTCTCCCCCCTCTCCATTTACTTACACAAATCTCGCAGATACCCCAAGCAGCAGTGCCCGCACTACCAATCCTTCTGTTATGCCACATCTCTCAGCTTACATATTCCTTCGCTCTTTCTTTTACTCTCCACGTTTCTGCCTCTTTCACTCTCTCTTCCAACTCTCTCCCCCCTCTCCATTTACTTACACAAATCTCGCAGAAACCCTAAGCAGCAGTGCCCGCACTACCAATCCTTCTGTTATGCCCCATCTCTCAGCTTACATATTCCTTCGCTCTTTCTTTTACTCTCCACGTTTCTGCCTCTTTCACTCTCTCTTCCAACTCTCTCCCCCCTCTCCATTTACTTACACAAATCTCGCAGATACCCCAAGCAGCAGTGCCCGCACTACCAATCCTTCTGTTATGCCACATCTCCCAGCTTACAGATTCCTTCGCTCTTTCTTTTACTCTCCACGTTTCTGCCTCTTTCACTCTCTCTTCCAACTCTCTCCCCCCTCTCCATTTACTTACACAAATCTCGCAGATACCCCAAGCAGCAGTGCCCGCACTACCAATCCTTCTGTTATGCAACATCTCTCAGCTTACAGATTCGCACTTTCTTTTCCTCTCAACGATTCTGCCTCTTTCACTGTCTCTTACAACTCTCTCCCCCCTCTCCATTTACTTACACAAATCTCGCAGATACCCCAAGCAGCAGTGCCCGCACTACCAATCCTTCTGTTATGCCACATCTCTCAGTTTACAGATTCCTTTGCACATTTTTATTTACTCTCCACGTTTCTGCCTCTTTCACTCTCTCTTCCAACTCTCTCCCCCCTCTCCATTTACTTACACAAATCTCGCAGATACCCCAAGCAGCAGTGCCCGCACTACCAATCCTTCTGTTATGCCACATCTCTCAGCTTACATATTCCTTCGCTCTTTCTTTTACTCTCCACGTTTCTGCCTCTTTCACTCTCTCTTCCAACTCTCTCCCCCCTCTCCATTTACTTACACAAATCTCGCAGATACCCCAAGCAGCAGTGCCCGCACTACCAATCCTTCTGTTATGCAACATCTCTCAGCTTACAGATTCGCACTTTCTTTTCCTCTCAACGATTCTGCCTCTTTCACTGTCTCTTACAACTCTCTCCCCCCTCTCCATTTACTTACACAAATCTCGCAGATACCCCAAGCAGCAGTTCCCGCACTACCAATCCTTCTGTTATGCCACATCTCTCAGTTTACAGATTCCTTTGCACATTTTTATTTACTCTCCACGTTTCTGCCTCTTTCACTCTCTCTTCCAACTCTCTCCCCCCTCTCCATTTACTTACACAAATCTCGCAGATACCCCAAGCAGCAGTGCCCGCACTACCAATCCTTCTGTTATGCCACATCTCTCAGCTTACATATTCCTTCGCTCTTTCTTTTACTCTCCACGTTTCTGCCTCTTTCACTCTCTCTTCCAACTCTCTCCCCCCTCTCCATTTACTTACACAAATCTCGCAGATACCCCAAGCAGCAGTGCCCGCACTACCAATCCTTCTGTTATGCCACATCTCCCAGCTTACAGATTCGCACTTTCTTTTCCTCTCAACGTTTCTGCCTCTTTCACTCTCTTACAACTCTCTCCCCACTCTCCATTTACTTACACAAATCTCGCAGATACCCCAAGCAGCAGTGCCCGCACTACCAATCCTTCTGTTATGCCACATCTCCCAGCTTACATATTCCTTCGCTCTTTCTTTTACTCTCCACGTTTCTGCCTCTTTCACTCTCTCTTCCAACTCTCTCCCTCCTCTCCATTTACTTACACAAATCTCGCAGATACCCCAAGCAGCAGTGCCCGCACTACCAATCCTTCTGTTATGCAACATCTCTCAGCTTACAGATTCCTTCGCTCTTTCTTTTACTCTCCACGTTTCTGCCTCTTTCACTCTCTCTTCCAACTCTCTCCCCCCTCTCCATTTACTTACACAAATCTCGCAGATACCCCAAGCAGCAGTGCCCGCACTACCAATCCTTCTGTTATGCCACATCTCTCAGCTTACAGATTCCTTCGCTCTTTCTTTTACTCTCCACGTTTCTGCCTCTTTCACTCTCTCTTCCAACTCTCTCCCCCCTCTCCATTTACTTACACAAATCTCGCAGATACCCCAAGCAGCAGTGCCCGCACTACCAATCCTTCTGTTATGCCACATCTCTCAGCTTACATATTCCTTCGCTCTTTCTTTTACTCTCCACGTTTCTGCCTCTTTCACTCTCTCTTCCAACTCTCTCCCCCCTCTCCATTTACTTACACAAATCTCGCAGATACCCCAAGCAGCAGTGCCCGCACTACCAATCCTTCTGTTATGCAACATCTCTCAGCTTACAGATTCGCACTTTCTTTTCCTCTCAACGATTCTGCCTCTTTCACTGTCTCTTACAACTCTCTCCCCCCTCTCCATTTACTTACACAAATCTCGCAGATACCCCAAGCAGCAGTGCCCGCACTACCAATCCTTCTGTTATGCCACATCTCTCAGTTTACAGATTCCTTTGCACATTTTTATTTACTCTCCACGTTTCTGCCTCTTTCACTCTCTCTTCCAACTCTCTCCCCCCTCTCCATTTACTTACACAAATCTCGCAGATACCCCAAGCAGCAGTGCCCGCACTACCAATCCTTCTGTTATGCCACATCTCCCAGCTTACAGATTCGCACTTTCTTTTCCTCTCAACGTTTCTGCCTCTTTCACTCTCTCTTACAACTCTCTCCCCCCTCTCCCTTTACTTACACAAATCTCGCAGATACCACAAGCAGCAGTGCCCGCACTACCAAGCCTTCTGTTATGCCACATCTCTCAGCTTACATATTCCTTCGCTCTTTCTTTTACTCTCCACGTTTCTGCCTCTTTCACTCTCTCTTCCAACTCTCTCCCTCCTCTCCATTTACTTACACAAATCTCGCAGATACCCCAAGCAGCAGTGCCCGCACTACCAATCCTTCTGTTATGCCACATCTCTCAGCTTACAGATTCCTTCGCTCTTTCTTTTACTCTCCACGTTTCTGCCTCTTTCACTCTCTCTTCCAACTCTCTCCCCCCTCTCCATTTACTTACACAAATCTCGCAGATACCCCAAGCAGCAGTGCCCGCACTACCTATCCTTCTGTTATGCCACATCTCTCAGCTTACAGATTCCTTCGCTCTTTCTTTTACTCTCCACGTTTCTGCCTCTTTCACTCTCTCTTCCAACTCTCTCCCCCCTCTCCATTTACTTACACAAATCTCGCAGATACCCCAAGCAGCAGTGCCCGCACTACCAATCCTTCTGTTATGCCACATCTCTCAGCTTACATATTCCTTCGCTCTTTCTTTTACTCTCCACGTTTCTGCCTCTTTCACTCTCTCTTCCAACTCTCTCCCCCCTCTCCATTTACTTACACAAATCTCGCAGATACCCCAAGCAGCAGTGCCCGCACTACCAATCTTTCTGTTATGCCACATCTCTCAGCTTACAGATTCCTTCGCTCTTTCTTTTACTCTCCACGTTTCTGCCTCTTTCACTCTCTCTTCCAACTATCTCCCCCCTCTCCATTTACTTACACAAATCTCGCAGATACCCCAAGCAGCAGTGCCCGCACTACCAATCCTTCTGTTATGCCACATCTCTCAGCTTACATATTCCTTCGCTCTTTCTTTTACTCTCCACGTTTCTGCCTCTTTCACTCTCTCTTACAACTCTCTCCCCCTCTCCATTTACTTACACAAATCTCGCAGATACCCCAAGCAGCAGTGCCCGCACTACCAATCCTTCTGTTATGCCACATCTCTCAGCTTACAGATTCCTTCGCTCTTTCTTTTACTCTCCACGTTTCTGCCTCTTTCACTCTCTCTTCCAACTCTCTCCCCCCTCTCCATTTACTTACACAAATCTCGCAGATACCCCAAGCAGCAGTGCCCGCACTACCAATCCTTCTGTTATGCCACATCTCTCAGCTTACATATTCCTTCGCTCTTTCTTTTACTCTCCACGTTTCTGCCTCTTTCACTCTCTCTTCCAACTCTCTCCCCCCTCTCCATTTACTTACACAAATCTCGCAGATACCCCAAGCAGCAGTGCCCGCACTACCAATCCTTCTGTCATGCCACATCTCTCAGCTTACAGATTCCTTCGCTCTTTCTTTTACTCTCCACGTTTCTGCCTCTTTCACTCTCTCTTCCAACTCTCTCCCCCCTCTCCATTTACTTACACAAATCTCGCAGATACCCCAAGCAGCAGTGCCCGCACCACCAATCCTTCTGTTATGCCACATCTCCCAGCTTACAGATTCGCACTTTCTTTTCCTCTCAACGTTTCTGCCTCTTTCACTCTCTCTTACAACTCTCTCCCCCTCTCCATTTACTTACACAAATCTCGCAGATACCACAAGCAGCAGTGCCCGCACTACCAAGCCTTCTGTTATGCCACATCTCTCAGCTTACATATTCCTTCGCTCTTTCTTTTACTCTCCACGTTTCTGCCTCTTTCACTCTCTCTTCCAACTCTCTCCCCCCTCTCCATTTACTTACACAAATCTCGCAGATACCCCAAGCAGCAGTGCCCGCACTACCAATCCTTCTGTTATGCCACATCTCTCAGCTTACAGATTCCTTCGCTCTTTCTTTTACTCTCCACGTTTCTGCCTCTTTCACTCTCTCTTCCAACTCTCTCCCCCCTCTCCATTTACTTATTATTTATTTTTTATTTATTTTGTCAATTTATAGGGCGCAACAGCTACCCAAGAAGGGTTTCCCGGCGCCTAGACACAGCTAGAGATGAAAAGACAGAATCGGAGGGAGACTTTGAGGGATTATTGTTCGTACAGCCAGGTCTTTACAAGCTTTCTGAAATTGTGGTAGTTATCTTCCTTCCGAATGCTTGGAGGAAGCGTGTTCCACAGCGACGGTCCGAGATAGGCAAAAGATCGGCCCCCTGATCTTGTACGTTTAAATCTTGGTATGCAGAACCATGCTGCTGTCTGGGACCGGAGGTTTCTCTTTGGTGTATAGAGGCAAGCAAGGGATTGGAGGTATTTAGGGGCTCCTCCTGTTTTTATTTTGAACATGTAGTTCAAAGCCTTGAAACGAACTCTGTTCTCTATCCTGAGCCAATGAAGGTCCCGGCGATAGTTCGAGACTCCAGCGTTTCTGGGAATCTTACACAGGAGTCTGACCGCAGCGTTTTGTGCCACTTGTAGTCGTCCAATGACGGATTTATTTGCGCCTAAGTATAGGATGTTGCCGTAGTCAAGCCTTGATGTGATAAGGGCATTGACTACGGTCTTCTGTGTTGACATAGGCAACATCCATAGGATTTTCTTCAACCATCTGGTTATGGTGAGACATAATCCCGTAACTTTGCTGGCCTGCTTATCCATGGATAAGGCGTTGTCTAGTATAAAGCCCAGATTTCGAGCGTGGGACACCGGGGTCGGCAGGATGCCCATCTGTTCTGGCCAATGCGCGGGGTTCCAGAGTTCTTTGTCTTTTCCCAAGATCAGAATTTCCGTCTTTTCCCCGTTCAGTTTTAACTGGTTTGTTGTCATCCAGTTCAGTATTTTTAGCAATCCTTCCTTGAGTAGCGACGGGGAGTGGGGACAAGAATTAGATAGGGAAAAAATGATTTGGGTGTCGTCGGCGTAGTTCATGAGTGTTAGCCCTAGTTTCTCAACAAGTTCTACCAGCGGTTTGAGATAGATATTAAAAAACAGGGGGCTCAGGATGGACTTACACAAATCTCGCAGATACCCCAAGCAGCAGTGCCCGCACTACCAATCCTTCTGTTACGCCACATCTCTCAGCTTACAGATTCCTTCGCTCTTTCTTTTACTCTCCACGTTTCTGCCTCTTTCACTCTCTCTTCCAACTCTCTCCCCCCCTCTCCATTTACTTACACAAATCTCGCAGATACCCCAAGCAGCAGTGCCCGCACTACCAATCCTTCTGTTATGCCACATCTCCCAGCTTACAGATTCGCACTTTCTTTTCCTCTCAACGTTTCTGCCTCTTTCACTCTCTCTTACAACTCTCTCCCCCCTCTCCATTTATTTACACAAATCTCGCAGATACCACAAGCAGCAGTGCCCGCACTACCAAGCCTTCTGTTATGCCACGTCTCTCAGCTTACATATTCCTTCGCTCTTTCTTTTACTCTCCACGTTTCTGCCTCTTTCACTCTCTCTTCCAACTCTCTCCCTCCTCTCCATTTACTTACACAAATCTCGCAGATACCCCAAGCAGCAGTGCCCGCACTACCAATCCTTCTGTTATGCCACATCTCTCAGCTTACATATTCCTTCGCTCTTTCTTTTACTCTCCACGTTTCTGCCTCTTTCACTCTCTCTTCCAACTCTCTCCCCCCTCTCCATTTACTTACACAAATCGCGCAGATACCCCAAGCAGCAGTGCCCACACTACCAATCCTTCTGTTATGCCACATCTCTCAGCTTACAGATTCCTTCGCTCTTTTTATTACTCTCCACGTTTCTGCCTCTTTCACTCTCTCTTCCAACTCTCTCCCCCTCTCCATTTACTTACACAAATCGCGCAGATACCCCAAGCAGCAGTGCCCGCACTACCAATCCTTCGGTTATGCCACATCTCTCAGCTTACATATTCCTTCGCTCTTTCTTTTACTCTCCACGTTTCTGCCTCTTTCACTCTCTCTTCCAACTCTCTCCCCCCTCTCCATTTACTTACACAAATCTCGCAGATACCCCAAGCAGCAGTGCCCGCACTACCAATCCTTCTGTTATGCCACATCTCTCAGCTTACAGATTCGCACTTTCTTTTCCTCTCAACGATTCTGCCTCTTTCACTCTCTCTTACAACTCTCTCCCCCCTCTCCATTTACTTACACAAATCTCGCAGATACCCCAAGCAGCAGTGCCCGCACTACCAATCCTTCACACACGCAACGCCACTCACACACGCAACGCCACTCACACACGCAACGCCACTCACACACGCAACGCCAGTCACATACGCAACGCCACTCACACACGCAACGCCACTCACACACGCAACGCCACTCACACACGCCACTCACACACGCCACTCATCCACGCAACGCCACTCATCCACGCAACGCCACTCATCCCCGCAACGCCACTCTTCCATTTGCAAAAAGAAAAATGTCTAACTATTCTATTGCGAGACCTATTGCATTTCCAATGCTTGTTTAAACTTGGGAGCAGCAACATTGCCATGGTGTCAACAGGGCTTTAAGTGGAAGCTGTTTCGATATTATATACAAGCCATGGTTGCTGCTTATTTATCTTGTGCAACTAAAAACCATTGACAAAGCCAATAGTCCAGACTTGTTGTAGGTATGATGTTACTTGTTGTATGATATATCTGGATGTAATGACAGAAACAGCAAAATAACAGTTGGCGGCACACTATGTTAAGCACAGATTTTTAGGTTGTGTTTTTAAGCCACACACTTAATTACTTTGGACACGTCTCTTGAGAAAGATGGAACACACTCAGCTGAAACTGATCCTTTGGTGGCAACTGTGGGAGGTAAAATGGGCCTAAATGTCTGTTCTGTATGTGCTGAGGTGCGGGCAGTGCGTTTGTGCGTCATCAGCGAATGTGTAAGCATACATGTGTGAGTGAGAGTCAGTGACTGCTAGTGAGTGAGATTCAGGCCTAGATTTACTATTCCGCGAGGAGTTGCTGCACTTCCTTGCGTCAAAGGGAACGAGACAACCTGTGCTGTATCGACTAACACATGGTGTATTGAGCTGGTGCACTCTTATGCCTTGCGTCAAGGCACACACCCTTGAGCCATAGCCGCTGCAGTGTGTGTGTTCTCTACAGCACAGGCTTTGTACTGGAAGAGGGCCCTTCCAGTACAAAAACTGTGCTTTAAGGATTTTTCCACCCCACATTGTATGTGTGCTGTGCAATGCAACAACTACAACATTTGAAAAATGTTACATCCGCCCGAGGATATGCAGTATTTTGGCACAAATCCCATCAATGTTTGCAAGAGGGGTGTGTGTCAAACCCCATGGATTGTTGCATGGGAACACCTGTGCACCATCCATGGAAAGTCAATTGACGCAAAGTAGCACACAGCACAAACTGACATTTGTTTCAGATACTAATCATACCAAAGACTGATTTCCATTGGATGGTAAATACCACCCTAACAGCGATAGTAAACCTGAGCCCGAGTGTCAGTGAGTATGAGTGAGATTAAGAGTGAATGCAAGGGAGTAAGTGAGAATGAGTAAGAATGAGTGTAAGGGGGTGTAAGAGTGAGTTTGAAGGAACAAGTTAGTGGTAGTTGAAATGAGAGAATGCGTGAATGCGATGTTTTGCTCAAGAGTTTGTTGAACCCTAGAATACTGAAGTTAATTATTGCAAGAGATACCGAGGGGAAAACGCTGGCACCCGCTTCCTTGCAACACTTCTTGGCAGGACACCCATGACAAAATAAAATACTGGCACACTGGGGGCGATTCCAGGCATAAGGGGTCCCACTGGTAAAATACTGACCTATGAGATATAATTCATGTATCTAAGGCACCCATGGACAAGCACTGCCGCACTTCAGGAAATTCACCAAAACCACAGGAGGAAAACTGCCAATACTCGAGTGTCAAAACTGGATTAAGTGGTCTCACTCGACATTGGGCCGGTTGGCAGCTGTGGGCACCGAGACCTCAGCCTGCTTTGGGATGTTAACATACACAAGGGAAGATCTCATGCCATGCAGCAGGAACGCTGCTACCTAAAGAATTTAATATACTCTGCACTAACGCCGGGCACAAACTAGCGCGCCCATCTGTCGCTCAGCTACGTGGGAAAAATCCCTCATATTAAATCACGCGTTGTGAAATTATCCTTATCCACCATTTAGTACCAGTACAAACATATAATCTAGCATTTTCCTGGCAATGCCAGAAATCTTCTTTGTTCAGGAATCTAATCTGTTTCCTTTTGATGAGTTCAGCTTTTCTTAAAACAGAGTTTCACTCCCCAGTGTAGTGTTGATACCACTTCTGGCCCTGGAACAGTTCCAAACGAGGCACCGCAGTGCCAGACCCTAGGGTAGTTCAAAGAGATACAACTAATTGACACAGTGCGTGTTGTAATGCTTGTGATCGGGTACGTGAAGTATACACGTAAAAACAGAAGAAAAACAAGTGCCAGAATGCTGGGAAAAACAGGACTAAATAAGATAATCAGGCCTGAAAAGTTACAATAGGCGATAACTGTTTTTTTTTTTTTTTTTTGTAGTTTGAATGTCTTATGGTACGTATAACATAACGTGAAGCAGACGTATCGGTGGTTTTATGGGGTTTAATTTTCCAAGGGGTGCTTTGGGATTTCAGAGCTCATTTCGATCCATTGTCACCGCTAAGAAACGTATCCTCTGCTCTAGTTTTGTTTTTATTTCATGTTCATCTTGGTTTTAAACTTGGTCGTTATGCTAGCCCACGAAAACAACAAAACACTATCACTATTGCAGTAACCGACCAGCAATAAGTGAAGCCCATTTACAAGTGCAGTGAAATACAATTCAAGATTTTGCCGCCATTATCGCTTTTATTCAGAGGCAGGTAAAAAAAGCATCTTCACACTTTATTTGAATTTTTCAGGACAGGCGCACAGTACTATTCACTCTTGAAGTTACATTATGTTGTTTTGTGATAAAGTAGAAGTCCTCCATGGGCATCAACGTTGATCCATTCCTGAGAAAAAAATGACTATTAAAGTGCTTAAAGGTAACTTTTCAATCGCTAATGTTTCTGCATTGGGCGCTTTGCTGCTGGCCAGAAGACACCTCTGAAGTTTGTCGCCACCATCTGTATATGTCTAAAGGTTGCCAGCAAGCACAACCTGTGACATTGTATGAGGCCATGAGGGCATCCACCCCACCTGCCAAGTCATTAATCCCAGACATGTACGACCCCAGTAGCTGCAAGTAGGTCTCCAGACCCGACCCCACTGGGGGGTGTTGGGCATTATTTGGGTGTTGGGGTAATCTTCTCTCGTTCCCCTTCTGAAAGATGGTTTATGTTGATTTGCGATGATCTAAATAAACACTGTCAATCTCAGTGTGTGTGAGCGCCGAGAGGTCGCTCATCTTTGATTCCGTTATATAATTTACAGTAATGGTGGCCAAGTACAGAAGTGATCCATTTCTTTCTGGACGCTATAAAGCGTGAAAGCACCCACTGCACCCCAGACCAAAACACATAGGTAAAAGACAGTCAGCCAGATTCATCAAGGGAAAATCGGCTCGCAAAGGGCCAGATTCTGAGAATCTGGCCCTTTGCGAGCGCAATTTTTGCATTTGGGATTCATCATCCCAAATGCAAAAATCGCAAAATGCGAAATTGCTATATTGCGAGGAATTGCATTTAAGGAATCTCTATTTGAGATTCCTTAAATGCAATTCATAAACCATTTTAGAATTGCGAATTTTTGGCCGCTATTTACCGCGAAGTCTGACTTCGTGGTAAATAGCAAAAATTTAGAAAAATGCACTTTAGTGCATTTTTCTAAGTTGTATGTTACACACACACACACACATGTCCTTTGGACATGTGTGTGCGCAACATCAGTCTACATTTTCATTTCAGGGGTGCTACAGGGTGTCCTTTGGACACCAGTGGCACTCTTGAAATCGCATCCTTATTTGCGATTAGCAAATTGCTAATATTAGCAATTTGCTAATCGCAAATAAGGAAGCTGTAGAAATTGCAATTTATTTTGCGATTTCTACATGAATCCCGTTTTTCGAGTCTTTATTAGCGATTCCTTAATAATCGCTATTAAGGACTCGCAAAACGGGACATTGATGAATCTGGCCGATTGTCATTTACAACACCAATAGCTGGTGCACAGCATGTTATCACTTCACAAGGACTTAAGAGAAACTATGGTTTGGAGGCAGATTTGTAACTTTGTTCAACTCGATATGTACTTGTATTGTAAGAATGATGTGTCTACATGATTAATCACACAAATGTTGATGCAAATGGCACCTAATATATTTTTATTTCATTCTTTTACAGCACTACTCATCCCAGTGCAGGGAATCACTTTTAACATCACAAAAAGAGACATAATAATTGATACACGTGTGTAAATCAATGTACATCAAATGTTACATAAGACAATGAGGGTTCTAACTAAGGCTTCGGTTTTCTGTTTTTATTGTTTTTTTTTACAGATAAATACAGACAGAAAGCCGTGTGTTTTCTGCCTGAATTTATTTTTTAAAGCAGAAAAAAACCTGAAAATGGTGCTTCTTGTGTGAGACTTTCCATGCCGTCTTTTATGAATTTCAGGCAGCAGCTGAGCAGACAGACAGCATGGAGAGTTGAAACATAGGATGAGATTTCCTTAAATACAAGTATATGTTAACATATAGTTGTAGTGTAACACTAATAGGTACCTGTATGTATAGTGTTTTGTTATCTGTGGCTGCTTAATTTGCTAAAAGTTTGCAGAAATCCACGTACGAGGGCACGTTCAAGAGTTCAATAAATGTGGAAATATACAATTTTACAGCTCCATTTATTCTCAAACCACAAAATAGATTGGATAAATACCAATAAGATGGGCACAAAATAAATATGGATAAATACAGACATAAATCTTTAAAAAAAATACCATAAAACCAGGAACCATAGTTATAACTTACAAGGTATATGAATCACATATCACTCATATTTGTAGACGGGTCCGGTTCCAGGATTTGTGTGACCCTGGGCTGAAAGGGAATGTGCGAGGCTCCTCAAGTTTGCATACATGACTTTTTCAGGGATCTGGAAGCTGTTTGTGCAGACTCCTCCCTGGCCACAGCTCCTTCTCTCAGGTACCTACAAGCACCTCTTCTACAGCTTGCTTCAGGCTGATGGTGTGAGAATTGCTTGAGGGCAGGGAGTTAAAACTATGGGGGCCCTAAAGTGCTGGACAATGGACGTCCTGCGGTGTCTCAGATTGGGCAGCCCGAGAGGAGGCCGAATTGCAGGACAAAAGTGAGCAATGCATCTTCTTTCTACTGGGACACCATCCCAAAGAGGCCCAGGGAGGGCCCCTCCCCTCCCTTTCACAGGCCCAATTGCAGTGAGACGCCTTTCTTCAAGTAAATCAGCAGGAGTACAAGAGGGCTGGTGGTGTGTTAAACTGGTATGGGGCCCCATGCTGGTGAGCTGAGTGCGAGGCCCTGGGCAGCTGCCCACACAGCCCATGCCTAGCGCCGGCTCTGCTTGTAGAGATTACTTGTTAAGTGTGAACGGTCGGCAGAAACACAAAGTCAGGATAGAAAACCTTATGCAGTGATTGTGGTTGTGCGCACTAATAAGACTTTATTACTTCTCAAAAGAACCCTTTGAAATCTTAGACTAACAACATATTAAGAAAAAACACAATAAGGACCTGAAGCCATGACTTGCAGTTTGCTTGAAGCTGCTCGGTGCAAGTGCAGGAAAAGCAGGCTTTGACAGAAAGTCCAAAAGGTTGCAGGTTTGCGAGCCCGGCTTTCGCAAAATTGATGGCTTTGTTGTGTTTATTTTCTGGTCTAAGGCAGTTCAGCCATATCTGCTTCTCAGAACCACGTGTGTTAAAAGTGCTTGTCTCTCCCAAGCTGTAGGAAGACGGCAACATTGTGTCTGCTGAATAGCGAGCAACAGTTTTGCAACTGCTTAACACCGAACAGCGAAAGGCTTGATGTGCGTCTCTCACCCGCGTTGACGGTCAGTGAGGCTGTCCTCTATGGCTTCTTCCTATTTGACAACGGACACACAACTTTTTTTTAAAGAACGAAAGCAGCCATAATGCGGTCTTTGAGCGAGCAGGGGGGCCCTACAGGGGGAGGGAGGGAAAAAAACGACTCACCCGTTCGCGTGCACATCTCCTGTCCTCCGTACATGTGCGTGCACATCTCCTGTCCTCCATTCTCGTGTCTACATCTCCTGTCCCCCTTCGCCAGTAAATCGACGACAATAGATCTCGTCAAGCGATCAGCACATGCTCTGCATCGCTAGGAGATACCTAAAAAGTGCTTCCCCTCCAGGCAGCTGTGATTATTTTCATTGTTTATCCGCTTACCCAAGTCAGCAGCGGTGCGGCTGCCTAGAGAAGTATCAGAGTTACAAAAGGATAGATCTTGACCTTTGGGGGCTCACACTTGGCACAGTAATGCTGTTAAATTGCTTTAGATCAGTAGATGATTTACTGTAATTGTTTCTGTCTGTCAGCAGCCACAGGCAATCGTGAGGAATGTATTGCTGTTTCCCAGTCCCAGCATCCTCTCCGTCCCTTTCCATCACTAACTTTTAGAGTGCCATTGTGTGTTTTAGAGCTGAAAGCCCAAGGCTACACCAAGCTGCATCGGTTTTTAGGTCTGTCTTGGCAGTGCAACTGTCATCTGACCATATGTGGTTAACAAAAAAAAGTTTTAGGAGCAATGCTGAAAGAGGGGTGTAGGCTCCATTTTGCAAGAGTGCAGGAGATGATTGGACCCAATTTGTGCGCTTGTGTGGAGCAAGTCCACTCCCACCATTTTAGGCAGCACCAAACCTGACAGCTGCACTCAACTGCTCTCACCTAAATGAACAATGATGGCATTGGAGAAACCACTTCCCATGAACATTTCTGCTATGGACAGCAGTTGACCTCATCACCACTATGTCCCCACCAAGAGTCTGCCTTCTAACTACAGTGTTGTCCACACGCTCTTCCAACTGGACGAGAATCAGTCCAGCTTAGCCACCAATGTATCCAGTGAATTCTCTACAATTTATATTAACATCTTTGATGACTTAGAGCCTCAAACACATCCTACAAGAAAATAAAGAAGAACAAAGTCGATAAACAAATGCCTAACCTTACGATAACTCTCCTGATGGGCAAATATAATGTCCACAACAAGAATGCTTCTTATCTGCCTATGTGCCTATCAATTTCCTAGCCAAACCTAATCTATGCACATTTGTAGCTGCACCAGTTCCAAAAGAATGTGTTCCATAATTCTCAACCTGTAAGCCAAAGCCCTTTGAAACCTTTCTGAAGACCCCATCATGTTCAATGGCGTCAGCCTGCTACCAGCTGCATGCAGGAAAACATTTTCTGAACATACTGATTCCCTTCAAACTGTCTTTAAAGTTCAAGTGGACAAATATCACATCCATACACCCATTTCAAAAGCGCACAGTGCCTTTCACTGTCTTGTCTGTTTTACATCTGTTCAACCATATTGCTAAGACCTCTACCCAAATCTGTCCTGGTAATGCCTTTCCTACCCCCCCACAACTCTGATCCTACAAGCTCCATTAAACAACCAAACCATGCATAAGACAGAAAGTCACCTCGCTTTCTGAATAGCAACAAATTGGCAACGTTTTACGCACATCCCTCAAAAGTTCATACGGAACAGGCTTTCTCTGCCTCTCAAACCGGCCAACATATGCTTGGCTAACTCGCTAAAAACAAGGTCATTATCCCAAAACAAAATATACAGCAGATACTGGGCACATGTTTGATAAAGACAAAATTAGTAGTGCAGTAGTTTAAGACAAAAACAATAGACACCGGTGGTAAGGTGAAGACAGTATATGATGCTTTATATAGGTCTTCTTTTCTCTCTGTTTTTACAAACGCCAGCCGACACGAGTTTCATCAACAGGGCAGTGCCTGCGATTCATCAGGGCTGTGAGCGGCGATACCGGTGATAGTGAGTCTGTCAGGACGATGTGGTAGTCAGCAAGGATAATGTAAAAGGAAATGGAGACGCGAAGCAGTCGGGTACGACTGGTGCGGGCTGACCTGTGGACAGTAGGGTTGCTCCGGGCCGAAGTATGGCGGAATGATCCTCAGGATCATTCCGCCATACTTCGGCCTGGAGCTGACTACCGCATCATCCTGACAGACTCACTATCACCGGTATACCGATCATACTACGTGCCGCTCACAGCCCTGATGAATCACAGGGACTGCCCTGTTGATGAAACTCGTGTCGGCTGGCGTTTGTAAAAACGGAGAGAAAAGAAGACCTATATAAAGCATCATATACTGTCTTCACCTTACCACCGGTGTCTATTGTTTTTGTCTTAAACTACTGCACTACTAATTTTGCCTTTATCAAACGTGTGCCCAGTACCTGCTGTATATTCTGTATGGTGTTCAGGCATCCCGTGCCTGACCACCTTTGAGAGGCTTCAGGGTTTTCTTCTATACTGGTAGCACCGTCCAACACAAGCTGCAATTCGTCCATCACTACTCACTTTAATCGTACTGTGTGAGCGCCCTAAACTGTACAACTCAAACCCTTAGCTGAACCCTCATCATTATCCCAAAACAACTTGGCAAAAAACTGAACTCCAGCCATCTTTCCCCAGATAGTAATTGGCTACAATCCGCCCTCTAGCAAAGTCAAAACAAAGGTAAACATATCTTCTCTCCTCTCCATCATTCCATCCTTATCTCCATCCCTCTTCCTCGCACCACAGACAACAAGCTCTCTCCACGCTGCTCACAACCTCCCTTAGTAGATGGCACTAACAAATGTCCTATCAGCTCTAAAAATCTTAGTTGCATAGTGCCCTCAATTCGGGTGGCATCTGCATCTTCTGCTTCTGTTTCTCAAGCCAGCCAATGAAATCTCTGCCACTGTGAACGAACAAAGCATCCCTTATGTCTCTCTTCACACCTGGGACATGTCTGGCCGCAAACAAGTGTAAAACTATAAACACACCAGCATAAGTTGTTTCACACAGCTCCATACATCTCACATTTGCCTTCTGACCTCTTACGAAAGCAAACACTGTAGACGTTCTGATTTTCCACATTAAATTGGACTTGTTTATGAGCCATTTCAGCATCACACAGGACCACCACCACAACCGATTGAAGAATTCCAAGAACCCTACACTCCTGCCTTGATTCAAACAATGCTCTGGCCACTACTCTGCACACCATCTGCCACCACAAGACAAAATAAACAAACTCAAGATGTTATCTGGCCATTCCTCTGCACAACATCCGCCATCTACCAGTTACAATTTTAAGGAACCCTAGCACTCCTCCAAGGTACCTCATACACTGATGGCCTCTCTTCTTATTGCCCCATATGGATCGCAACTTCTCTGG
This sequence comes from Lissotriton helveticus, assembly GCF_964261635.1. NCBI lineage: Eukaryota > Metazoa > Chordata > Amphibia > Caudata > Salamandridae > Lissotriton > Lissotriton helveticus. The sequence goes on along the minus strand of NC_136068.1, from coordinate 1,832,792,254 downwards.
CTGAGGCGAGTTTACGTACTCCGACACAAGAGATCTACCCCTGTCCCAGGATAATGGGCTGTCCGACATTGCATGCTTGATGTTGTTTTAAATAATCATCTATAAATTACCTGACCAGATGCCAAGTTTTGAAATAATATGCAGACAATTCTTGGACTATGTCTGTGTAGACACCTAGTGTTCATCCGTATTGTCATAAGTTTCCAGATTTCTTTGTTATATTTTGAGCTCTACACTTTGACCATCCTTTCCCCATATCTCGGAATGAAATATCCAATCATCGTTGAGCTCCTCAAATGCATAGTGCTTGGACCACCTTTCTTGTGTTAACCCACTTTTAGTATCCCTCTCTCTCTTCCCCCCTCTCTCTCTCCCCCTCTCTCTCTGCACCCCCATCTCTCGCCACTTTTCTGTATTCCTCTTTTTACAAGCACACGAGCATCTCTGTGTTATAAGTAATTTATTGATTCACTGTACTCTGGATTAAGCAATACCTATTCGGGATTCACAGGCCTGATTAAGGAAAAAAGTAGTAAACCTACAAAAGGATGCAAATTCACCGGTTTTTGTGATTCACAGAAATACACCTGGAAAGCAGCAGGAAGTGCTAGTTTTCAGGCGTACTTCTGGGAATGTCACTTGACTATCCCGTCGACTCTTATTCCAGCTACATGGAGTTTTCCATAGCAGATATGTCTGCACAAGAAGAATGGATCCCTCTGTGCAAGTGCACACTTTCTCTTTCCCCTACACCCTGTGGCCCTTCCCCCACCCATCATGGAAGGGAATGTACTCCGTCGCTTTGCTGTAGCAAATCCCAGAGTGAAAACATACATTAGTGATTGAGCCTGATCAAAGTTCCAAGCCACACCACTCCCTGGCCGGCCCACTCCACGGTTCATGAGTGGGATTTACAAGCTCAAATTTCTCTGCACTCAAGACAAAGTCCACATTCTTAAATACAGTTATATTTTGGAAAGCATAGAAAAGATTCATTCAATCATAAAAGGGCTTTTATGACTCAGCTTAATTTTGAAAATCAGGTCCATAATGTATGAGTTATTTTCCTGTGTGTATGAATGGTAACAGCCCATCAAAGTCAGTGGGATCAGTACATGGGGCACAGGAGGGCCAGGGGTGGTGGTGCTGGAACAATTTACAACGCCCCAATCCCACCCCCTTTGTAGAAGGCCTGCCCCTTTTTCAAGCCACTCCTCTCTGTCTCTCCTACATATACTAATAATGCTTATACTCATGTGTGCATAGACTCCGAGTCAGGGCAGAGCACTCCACACGCATAAGTATAGGTAATGCAGAGCCATTAAACTCTGCAAGTAGTTTGTGAACTACAATTTGTACTATATTTTATTATACCACACAATGTACAACAAAGAGCAGTTTGTGAATCGTGCCCATAGGGTTTGCACAAATGTAGGATGCTACGTAAAACACAAAAAGAGATTAGAACCACAGAGTCACAAATATAGGATTAAAATATGGCAGGGTATTGGCAGTTCTGGAGACCACGTTCTCTGCTGACCTGGACTTTATGAAGCAATAGAAAGACCAGAAACAACCTATGACTCTCCTATGATTCAGGAGGCGGGAGATCTTAATCCATTTTCACAACTTGCAATGATCTGTTGGGAGAGCAGGAGAGCCAGTGCATCTTGACAACAATTGTTGATCAGTTTGAACTTTCTCTCCTCAGGTGGTGTTGTGCTAACTTTAGAGCTCTCTATGAACCTTATAACTAACCCTGCAAATGTAGGCACTGCTACAAACAGGGCATGCACAGAAGCACCCTCACAGGCTTGTTGCCACAGCACCCCACCCAGGGTTGGCATCAGCAAATGTCAAGGCCAGTCATGAGGCTGCTACAGGCAGGCATGGCGGAGAGGAGAAGTAAACCCAACCTGACTCCAACCGCTGCATCTCCCTATTGAGCTGTGATAAATGTAAATGAGTGGGTTAGTGTAACGTTGTGTCTGGTATTTAGCTGGTCTTATTATCTCTTTCTCTTGAAACTGGGACATTCTGGTCTCCTGGTTATTGTTGTGTAACTGCGCTAATTAATATATAGTATGAATTCAACAAGTATTTCTGTAATTTATAATAACCAAATATTTGAACTGTGGTGCTAATTTGTTTTATATTTGTAGTACTTGACTGTGTGTAGTCTTTAGTAAGCACTATATCTGAGATAAACTATTTATGGAAACGTGCTCGGATCATGTAAACACAGTGATTAGATGACAAAAAGAGTAACGAGCAAGTGAGAACCAGATACTGGCAATTGTGAGAAACTGGGGTGTTGGTGGAGGGAGGTGTGAGCCCTTCCCAAGCAAGAGCCACAATCATTGCATGCTGAACCACAAAAGTCACTAATGTAACCTCTGCTAGCTAGGCACACAAGCCTATAGGCCTAACTAAGAGGCAATGTGTAAAGTATTTATGAAGGACTCAAACAGTAACCAAGTGAAACCCCAACACAATTAAAATCCTACACCAATTTAGAAAAGTCAAGTACAATTTAATAAGTAAACAAAAGCCAATCAGCAGAACCACAGTTCTGCAATTTCAGAGGTTTAGGTAAGTATAGCACCTAAAAGCACAAAGCTCCAACTGTGGTTATCTGTTAGAACCACTGGGCTAGATTATCCAGGGCTGGTGAAACCCCAGCCCTGGTCTCAGGCCCCTGGCACGCCTCAGTGCCTCCTTCATCTTTGACCTTTAAAGCGTCCCAGATAAAGTTAGACTCGGGCGTTGCAGGAATAAGCCCTGCAGTGCCCGTGGCTACATGCCAATCAGTCTATCCCCCCACCCGTTCCCCACTCGTCAGAGTTGGGAAAGAGTGGGGGAATATAGCAGCCACTGAAAGTTTGAGTCTGTGACTGCGCAGCTTCGAAGTTTCAGTTTCACTATCGTCCCACTCAGCCGCGGGCCGTGGAGGGAGTTACGGTGGGGCAAGGAGGCGGGGAGAGGGAGGGGCAGGGTGGAGAGGGCTAAAAACCGGCACATGGATAATTACAGGTAAGTAAACAATTTAAATAATAAAACGAATTTCCTAGCGCGCACTGCATCGCAAAATGCGATGCAGTGCGCGCTACGAAATTCGTTTTATTAATTAAATTGTTAACTTACCTGTAATTATCCATGTGCCGGTTTTTAGCCCTCTCCACCCTGCCCCTCCCCCTCCCCGCCTCCCTGCCCCACCGTAACACCCTCCACGGCCCGCGGCTGGTCCCACTGGAAGGAGAGGCAGCTGGAGCCATACAGATCTTTGTGACGGTGTACTATCGATAGACCCACCCCATCTGTCTTTACACCCCCCCGCGTTTCCACGCATGCGCATAATTATGCGCATGCGTGGAAACCCCATGTCTTGGCTGCATGTATTTTGAAGCACCCCACTCTACTGCCCGTGTACTGCGCATGCGTGTGATTACACGCATGCGCTTTCAAGATCCAGCGGCGAACACTCCTCCTGCTCGAGCAGCGTTAACCCCATAGCTGCCAGCCAAGGCATGCCACTGAGAACAGAGCAGAAGGGAGTCAGGCAGCGGCTGCACAGCTCTCAGACACAGTAAACTAAAGGCAGCTCAGAACAAATGAAGCATCAATTGTATTTATTAATGGCAGCCACAGCAGGTCAGCTGCACCTATACACCGGCGCCGCGGGCTCAGGGAGGTGCACTGGCAGGGAGAGCTCTGTCATTATCATACTATCCTGCTGACTTTCAAAGGCTCTGCTCCATTAGGACCGGAGTATCACGGGTCAACTGGTGGCAATGTAATATTTATATAGCTGCCACCCGAGCACTCAGGATGGTTTGCAGTGACTGCTAGGAGTCAGTGAGCTTAAAGAGAGCCCCCTTTTCGGTCACAGGCTGCTCTGAAGACAGGCAGTATCACTAAAACACTCTACTGTGTGTGCTACTACACTGTCCGAACACCGTTATCTTACTGGGACATGAGGTATGGTAACAGTTATATATTACACGGGTGGCCCAAGGAGCTAATGTGTCTACTCCAAGGATCTGTGTTTGCTCTCCTATACTCACATGTTCACTTGTTTCATTCCACATGAGTTTACATAGCTTTTCATCCTTCTAGGGTCGATAAAATGAGTACCATTGAACAGAGGATCTTTGACCATTCAATAGCACAGCTAAACTCTGGGGGTTGTACTTGCAGTCTACTAATATGCGTGCTATGTTTGTAGGTAATAGAAATGAAAACTCTCCGAAATGTCCATCTACAAACAGTGGTGCTGTGTTCTGCTAAACAGGCAGAGCACAGCAAAAGACATGACCACAGGGACAGCACGGCTGTACAAATATCCAATCCACCACTGGCCTGAAACCCCCATCGCATGGCCATGCAGTCCATAATAACTGCTGACTGGCACCACTGGCGGACTCAGCAGCTATCACCTGCCTGCTGGAAGCAGGCATGGCGACCAGCTGACAACCTGCACCCCTGCATTTATTTTGGCCTCATAAATGACACTGTGGAGTGGGTCAGGTATAAAAACAAATTGCATCCACTTAAAAGATCCCCTCTCCCAGAAACCTCTGAAGGCAACATTGGAGATGATAGATCATTGCAGGATTCCTGTATCCTGGCACCTTTGGAAAAGGCATGTAAAGTGGCAGGGCTGTACTTTTAGAAGACCAGGTGGTGGAGTACAGAATGAGATAGATAGAGTGAGGGCGATAGAGAGATAGATAGATAGAGTGAGGGCGATAGAGTGAGGGCGATAGATAGATAGATAGATAGAGTGAGGGCGATAGATAAATAGATAGATAGATAGATAGATAGATAGATAGATAGATAGATAGATAGATAGATAGATAGAGTGGGGCGATAGATAGATAGAGTGAGGGCGATAGATAGATAGATAGAGTGAGGGCGATAGATAGATAAAGTTAGGGCGATAGATAGATAGATAGATACATAGACAGATAGATAGAGTGAGGGCGATAGATAGATAGATAGAGTGAGGGCGATAGATAGATAGAGTGAGGGCGATATGACCGATAGATAGAGTGAGGGCGATAGATAGAATGAGGGTGATAGAGTGAGGGCGATAGATAGAATGAGGGTGATAGAGTGAGGGCGATAGATAGACAGATAGATAGATAGAGTGAGGCAGATAGATAGATAGAATGAGGGCGATAGATAGAGTGAGGGAGATAGATAGATAGAGTGAGGGCGATATGACCGATAGACAGAGTGAGAGCGATAGATAGATAGAATGAGGGTGATAGATAGAGTGAGGGCGATAGATAGACAGATAGATAGATAGAGTGAGGCAGATAGATAGATAGATTGATAGATAGAGAGTAAAGGCCATCAATAGATAGAGTGAGGGCGATAGATAGAGTGAGGGCGACAGATAGATAGAGTGAGGGCGATAGATAGATAGAGTGAGGGCGATAGATAGAGTGAGGGCGACAGATAGATAGAGTGAGGGCGATAGATAGATAGAGTGAGGGCGACAGAGTGAGGGCGACAGACAGAGTGAGTGCGACAGATAGATAGAGTTAGGGCGATAGATAGAGTGAGGGCGATAGATAGATGTGTGTGGTTGTGTGTGTGTGTTGTGTGTGTGGTTGTGCGTGTGGTTGAATGTGTGTGTAGTTGTATGTGTGTGTGTGGTTGTATGTGTGGTTGTGTGTGTGGTTGTGTGTGTGGTTGTGTGTGCGATTGTGTGTGTGGTGTGGTTGTGTGTGTTCGTGCGGTTGTGTGTGTGTGTAGTTGTATGTATGTATGTGCGTGCGCGTGGTTGTATGTATGTATGTGTGTGCGCGTGGTTGTATGTATGTGTGTGCGCGCGCGTGGTTGTATGTATGTGTGTGCGCGGTTAGAGAAGGATGCATGTGGAAGAGAGCAGCAGATCAGCACAGCAGAAGAGAACAGGGAGTTAAAGAAAGAGGTGGGTGAAAGAGAGCAGCAGATCCACACGGGAGAAGAAAACAGGGAGTTAGAGAAGGAGGCGGTGGAAAGGAACAGCAGATCAGCACGGGAGAAGAGACCAGGGAGGTGGAGAAGGAGGTGGGGTGGAAGAGAACAGCAGATCAGCAAGAGAGAAGAGAACAGGTAGTTAAAGAAGTAGGTGGGTGGATGAGAGCAGCAGATCAGCACATGAGAAGAGAACAGGGAGTTAAAGAAGGAGGTGGGGTGGAAGAAAGCAGCAGAATACCATGGGAGAATAGAACAGGGAGGTAGAGAAGGAGGCGGGTTGAAGAGAGCAGCAGATCAGCTCTGGAGAAGAGCAGTGAACAGGGAGTTAGAGAAGGAGGTGGGGTGGAAAAGAGCAGCAGATCAGCAGAAGTTAACAGGGAGTTAAAGAAGGAGGCGGGGTGGAAGAGAGCAACAAATCAGCACAGGAGAAGAGAAGAGAACAGGGAGTTGGAGAAGGAGGTGAGGTGGAAGAGAGCAGCAGATTAGCACAGCAGAAGAGAACAGGGAGTTAAAGAAGGAGGTGGGATGGAAGAGAGCAGCAGAACAGCACGGGAGAAGAGAACAGGGAGGTAGAGATGGAGGTGGGGTGGAAGAGAACAGCAGATCAGCACGAGAGAAGAGAACAGGTAGTTAAAGAAGGAGGTGGGTGGATGAGAGCAGCAGAATAGCATGGGAGAAGAGAACAGGGAGGTAGAGAAGGAGGCGGGTTGAAGAGAGTAGCAGATCAGCTCTGGAGAAGAGAAGTGAACAGGGAGTTATAGAAGGAGGTGGGTGGAAGAGAGGAAGAGATCAGCACAGCATAAGAGAACAGGGAGTTAAAGAAGGTGGGGTGGAAGAGAGCAGCAGATCAGCAGAAGTTAACAGGGAGTTAAAGAAGGAGGTGAGGTGGAAGAGAGCAACAGATCAGCACAGGAGAAGAGAAGAGAACAGGGAGTTAGAGAAGGAGGTGAGGTGGAAGAGAGCAGTAGATTAGCACAGCAGAAGAGAACAGGGAGTTAAAGAAGGAGGTGGGGTGGAAGAGAGCAGCAGAACAGCACGGGAGAAGAGAACAGGGAGGTAGAGAAGGAGGTGGGGTGGAAGAGAACAGCAGATCAGCACGAGAGAAGAGAACAGGAAGTTAAAGGAGGTGGGTGGATGAGAGCTGCAGATCAGCACATGAGAAGTGAACAGGGAGTTAAAGATGTAGGCGGGGTGGAAGAGAACAGCAGATCATCACAGGAGAAGAGAACCGGGAGTCACTTTTCATCTCTTATCTTTATCACCCCCCCTTCCCCATTTATACCCTCATGAAGCCTGATCCACAGATAGTCCACACTCACGTGCGTGCGTTTCCAGGAGCGCCCATAACCGGCGCATTTATCGGATATGATGTCGAAGTCCTTCATTTCTGTCTAACGGTAACCGGTCGCAGCGTCGCACGCCCCGCATAACAATGGCTTCTTGGGTGGTAGACGAGCGGCCGCGCTCCTCATGCTAAGATGGCGGCCGGGGAGGCAGGCGTCACACAAAAAGATGGCCGCTGAAAGGTTGGTCTTCTCACCGAAATAACAGGCCGCATCCCTCACAAAGATGGATGCCAAAGTAGTCTCTGCTCTTGCACAACGCGTAAGGGCTAGAGTATCGCGTCCTTCACAACAAGGCTAAAACGGTTATTGGGATCCACGTGACAGTAGCCACGCATACGTTTGTCTCACAAATGTGCCGGTTTTCCGTGGTTCCCTGCTCCCCGTCTGTATGTGCTCCCCCCTCGTGTGTGCGCATGCGCACTATCCTACGCAACCGCACAATGTACTTTTGGCTTCATACAGGTATTTTTAAGCTCCCCGGTGTTCTGCCGTTTTAGTGCGCATGCGTGTCCTTACATGCATGCGCACTATATAATATGTTCTTTGATTTGAAACTCCCCACGGCAGCGGTTGAAGTCCCAGGAACAGCTGGGGGCCACCCCCTCCCCATCCACAGCCTGACCTCCCAAAACACAAGCCACGTGCACACGGCACGTGCTGGTCGTGCACTAAAAACAACCACACGCTGTGCAACGCCCATTGGGCTCAAAGTGCTTCAGCCCCTTCCCCCACGAGTAACTTCTACAACCAAATGTCTGACACTTGGAGCTTTTCTCTCGTTTAAGGACACCTGGGTAGGGGATGTGATACCTGGGCAGGTGGGCGGGGAGCTGAATAGGTGGATGTATGTGATTCTATGCGTGGTGGATGGAAAGGTGGTTGTGTGGATGAAAGGATGAGTGAAATGGTGGTGGATGAATGGGTGGATGTCTATCTGGCTTGATAACTAGGAGGATCTGAATGGAGAGGCAGGCAGTGAAAGGGCGGGGTGGAAGAGATCTGGCGTTCAGGGTTTTAAAATATCATTGACATCACTAATCTATAGCGTGAAATCACATCCGGTGGAGAAGAGGATAACTACACTTTCAGGGGAGAGACTGGCCCTCACCTGTGGGACTCCCACTCATACATCTCTATGGTGCCCAGGGAGGTGACCTTATATTCCTAAGTCACAGGGAAACGAGGATTTAATTTGTAAGCATTCACTTCAACAATAAATACATTCTGAGGCAAGAGTCTTGGTTTACTTCCAATAAACCGACTAAATGCCAAATACAGAAAAAACAGCACCTTCAGTGGCAATGGGTCACCTTGTTGCAAACACACAGAGGCCACAAGCCAGCGTGAATGGCGAATACGCCGCACTTCAGGCCTTGGGGGCCGTTAGGCCTCTGGCCTCACAGTTTCTTCAGTTACCCATCCAGCGGTGCACAAACACGCCTCCCCACGAATTCATCCATCAATTCATGCTCCAAGCACCCACAGTCAACCATCCATCCATGCATTCATCCATCCACCCCTCACACATCTATCCATCTCCAACCCAGCATCCATCCACCCACCAATCACACATCCATCCACCCCTCACACATCCATCCATCTCCAACCCTGCATCCATCCATCCATCCCCACCCCAGCATTCATCCATCCCCAACCCAGCATCCACCTCTCAAACATCCATCCACCCCACACCATTCATCTCCAACTCAGCATCCACCCAACTCCAAACCAGCATCCAACCAACTCCAACCCAGCATCCATCCATCTCCAACCCAGCATCTATCCATCCCTAACCAAGCATCAATCCATGCCCATTCCATCATCCATCCATCCCTTACCAAGCATCCATCCATCCACAACCCAGCATCCATCCATGCCCAACCCAGCATCCATCCATGCCCAACCCAGCATCCATCCATCTCCAACCCAGCATCCATCCATCCCCAACCCAGCATCCATCCATCTCCAACCCAGCATCCATCCATCCCCAAGCCAGCATCCATCCATCTCCAACCCAGCATCTATCCATCTCCAACCCAGCATCTATCCATCTCTAACCCAGCATCCATCCATCCCCAGCCCAGCATCCATCCATCCCCAACCCAGCATCCATCCATCCCCAACCCAGCATCCATCCATCCCCAACCCAGCATCCATCCATCCCCAACCCAGCATCCATCCATCCCCAACCCAGCATCCACCCATCTCCAACCCAGCATCCAATTAACTCCAACCCAGCACTCTGAAATAAAAAAGCGACAACGACTCCCATCTATCCAGTGGCTATTGCAGCAGGATAACAATCAGCGCAACTGCCTGCCTGTAGCGGTCAATACATAGCCCCTGCAGGGCGCACCAGTAGGAGACCTCTGATGTTTGTGGTTGGGGTCTCCCACGGATGCTGAGGGCCTCCCTGACATTGAGAGTGTGTGCCTCGGAATATACCCTGACTCTGGGGGATTCGGCACGGGCCGACCTGAACCCAGCTGCCTGACCCTAAGATGGCGGCCATTGTGCCCAGGGTTCATTGCGCCCAGGTACCTGGGACTTGCCTGACTCTAAAATGGCGCCCAGACTTCAATTTATGACTATGAGACCCCATCTAAGCTTGGAGACCGTTTACTCTACCGTCTTGGGCCCCCACGAGGTTTTTTAACTCCCACTGCTGATCTGCCAGATCTGACCCGCTTCCCAGCTCCCTGCCCCCCCCTCCTTCCCTCTTTCCTCTTTCCTCTCCTGGGGACTGGTTTCTTCTGTCTTGGACTTTTGCAACTTTAACTATTGTAACCATGTGCCCTTTACCAAAGCACTCCTTCTCCCCTTGTTGAGAAGGGATCTAACATTTATACCCTGGAGTATGTAGGTAAAGACACTCGGGATCCAGACTCTTCTCCTGCTACACCTCGGCGACGGGAACTTATACTCGGCTGGGTTATTGTCTCATTACCCCTGAGCTGGCACGGCAGGTTAGGGAGGTTTCCTATCTGGCATGGTATGTATCTGACCACTCCCCGCTTCTGGTGTGCCTGGCGAGGGGCCGCTGTGGAGCTTATACAGGCAGTTTATTTGCTGGCGGTGTCCGTCATGGCAATGAAAGTGACCATGCCCCAGCATATTTTTAATAAAGCACTCAAAAGAATACATAATCACACTCTAATAATTTATTTTTCAAATGTTTTCAAAATAATTTTCACTTAAGTACAATATTGTGTTCTGGATATCCAAAAATAGAATTTAGAATAATCACCACAAACTCTGATATTACAGTAAACAAGTTGTAAAAACAGTTTGAATGTATCAAAAAATAATAAATGTGAGCACCACAAACACAGATATTACAGTAAAGAAGTTGTAAAAATATTTCCAATGTATCAGAAAAAATAAAATGAGCACCTCAAACAACGATATTACAGTAAACAAGTTGTGAAAATAGTTTCAATGTATCAGAATAACTCATTTCACTTCACTGAGAAGGTTTCTTTACTTCTCTCACAGTACTGCAAACTGAGAACACAGTTGAGATCTTGGTCATTATCAGTGTAAGCATCTGTTCTTGGAATGTAGAGCTGTGGATTGACATGTGCCCTCCCACCTCCCCCGACACCTGTGGTTGTTGCAGTTGTTATTATTTACTTAACATACTCATTGACAACTCTGTACTACACTTATATACTGTATTCTCAACCTCTTGCGGGAAAACAGTCTAACAATGGAATTGATGCCCATTCGCACTATCAACAAAAGAAGGAGTCCCCTAACCTCGTGACTGGAAAGACTTCTTCAAAGAAAAACTACTTTTGAACATCCGTAACCAAAACTAGATGGCACAATTATGCAAATCATGTGATCTACAGCTCACATGCGAACACATCTTTACCGACGGTAAGTAACTTGTTCATTAAATACATTTGCTACATTTGAAAACTTCTTGATGTAACAAGGATGTTGCATCTTTTCGAATGCATTCAATATGTATCCATCTGCAGCATTGTTTACATAGTGCCTGTTGGAAAGATAGTAAAAAAAATATTTATTCACTTTGCATTGTAAACAGGTAAACATGTTTTTTTTCATTTGTAAACTGAAATTAGTTTTCAGAGTTTGTGAAAAAAATCTGTAGGAAACTGCACTTATTTGAAATGGTCAACCATAGTTTGTGACTGATATCTAAAGCAACTTTCACATAAAGTCACTTCGTTCATGCTTACAAGGTCCCCAGTGCCAGTGCTCTTTCCTAGCATGGTAAATGCATACTTGTTCCACATTTCACACAGTCCCCAGTCAGTGGCAACAAGCTCAGAACCTACTTCCACCAGAAAATCAGATCCCTCTACGTTCCTCCAACCTTTGCAGTAGCCAAAACCACGCGCGTCCACAGAGCCAGAGCAGGAGCAAGATCCTTCTCCCACATCGCAGCCAAGACATGGAACAACCTACCACAAGACCTCAGACACGCCCCCTCTTTGAACACCTTCAGAAAGACCCTCAACAGTCGCCTGGCACAGCACTAAGCCGGAGAGCCACAGTTAGGGGGACAGAGCACACAAGCTCAAAGAGGCCCTATCACCCGCAGGACACGGGGCAGCCAGCACAGGTGTGTGCTGATTTGCGTTGGGGCGAGTGAAGAGATTGTCGGCCCTGAGGACCTCCGGATAAGGCTCTTCCTGTGTACTACGAGAGTGAGGGGCTGAGGTGGCCGGGGTCTGGAGTAGGCGCGGTGTCAGGCTGGAGACAAGGGCTGGGCACAGTGAAGCTGGGGCCCCCCGCAGAGGTGGCACTGTAGCTGCAAAGAGCAGTGCCGAGCCCAGGGCCCAGCAGAGCAACACAGCGGAGAGACGCCCAGCCACAAGTAACTGACGATCCCGTGCCCGGATACATTGGGCCATTCAAAGGCGCAGCGCTGCAAGCAGAGACTGGCTAGAGCTAACGAGAGCAGAAAGTGGGCTGGCAAGGGTACCCCATGACGCCGTGATAGCACCTTAGAGGAGCAAGGGGCACCAAAAGCAGCGGGGGGTCGGAGGCAGCAAGGGCCAGCTCTGCCTGGGGAACGACATGGACATGGGTGCAGCACTAGAAAATGTCCTCACGCATTCAGGCTCCTCCCCTCCCCCCCCCGTAGACATGGGTTGGCTTCATAGGCTCAGGTCCATACTGGTAATGGAGCGCATCACTGCTACCTTGAACAACTCCACTGACACCTTCCAGAAAATTTGGAGCCCATTCCTACACCTTCTCTCAGCTCAATTTCACGAAATTACCCTGCCTCAATATCTGAGGATGCTGCGTCTGCCGGAGCTATGAAAGGACCTGCCCACAGCCTAAGGAAATGGTTGAGGGCTCTGGGACCATTGTAAAGGTACTCAATGAAGACCGTTCAGGGGATGCCGGATGGAGAGGGGGTTGTGGGGTTTTGGTTCTCAACAGGGGCAGCAAATAGCACGATGGACTCTGTTTGGGATCTCTTAGTGCTTTCTTCTTTTTGGACTTTCGGTTACCGCTATGCCTAGCCTTGCTAAGAGGCTGTCTTTGCAATGTATGAGTCACTGTATTACGATGATACAATTGCCCCTGTGGGGTTCTTTGTTTTTAGGAAAACGAATAAATACATTTAAAATTAAACAGAAATTTTAAAGTATCTTTAGCCAGACCTCTACAATTGTTCCTATTAAAAATAATTGTGTATATTTACCATAATGTTTTCCTGACCTACGTCGGAAGTTATTTCGTTGCAGACACCGCAGAAATCTTCGACAGAATCTAAATGTAATATTGAGGTAGATCAGCACATCTTAGCAGGAAAAGTAAAAAACGTAAACTTATCTCTGGGCATCTGGTACATGTTTCTAAGTTTATTCCTAAGACTTGATATTGCTGTGACAGAGTCACAACTGTTAAAAACTCTTTCTATTGGCAAGAAAAATGACCTTTTAACATACTCAAAAACATAATTGCTATACCGTACTATATGTAATACTATGTACAAAATGTATGCTGTGTACTTTTAAAAACGTTGAAGAAATAAAAATAGCTACCAAAATCATCAAAACATTCTGTTGACCCAAAGGCATGACACTTTTAAAAACGTTTAAGAAATAAAAATAGCTACCAAAATCATCAAAACGTTCTGTTGACCCAAAGGCATGACACATATATAAAATTGAGACATGAAATGTTAAACTCAAATCTCTGGAACTGGCTGTTGACTGATGTAAAAATCTGCAAACTGAGTACACAGTTGAAAGTTTTACTTTCATCAAATAAAAGTAGAGTAAAATGTATATGTTATCCAAATGAACAAGTTAAAGTGAAATGGATGTAAAAACAATTGGTCTCAATATGATATCGGTTGGAAAGCCATCATCAGAGGTCTCCGGCCAACCGCATTAGGACCATACTAGTGGTCAGAGAGATAATCTGAGGGGAATACTGCTCTGCTTCCAACAGGCTCTACGGCCTCATCCGGACGGATTTCTGAAGTGAAATCCCTAATAGGCAGCATGAGGTGCACCCCTAAAATCCATGCATCATGTGGCAGACTGTTTAAACTATTTCATTAGTGAATTTGCCCTCACCTGTAATTGTTTATGGTCAAAGCCCTCTTTACTATTTATAAGTACTCCAATAACAACAAGCATTTGCAATGCAATAGGTCTCGCAATAGAAAAGTTTGAGCTTTTGGTGTGTAAAATGTAAAAAAAATATATTTTTGTTTATGTTTTTCAAAATATAAAAGTATTCATTTTGTTATTAGAAATGCCAATAGTTATAAAGTTAGCAAATGTTACATCTATAGCATTAGTAAAGGTACATGTTTAGTTTTCCTCTGTCGTACATGTATTGATCTGAGAAATCACAATGTTTTAACAAGAACAGAAGTGAAAACATTTAACATATTTTTATGACATTTGTAATAAAGCTTGAAACATTGACCGAAAATATTTGAAGCAGTTGTTGTTGAATGGTTGCACAGATTGATGCTGTTGTAGCGCATAGTGATGTTGTGGTGCCCCTGAGTGATGCTGTAGTGGTGCTGAGTGGTGCTGTGGTGGTGCTGAGTGGTGCTGTGGTGGAAGTGTGCACTGCCGGCTGGTGGTGTGTGTGCCTGGTGGAAGCGTGCATTGTCGGCTGGTGTTGTGTGTGCCTGGTGAAAGCGTGCACTGATGCTGGTGGTTTGTGCCTGGTGAAAGCATGCACCAACGGCTGGTGGTGTGTGTGTGACTGGTGAAAACGTGCACTGATGTGGTTGTGCGTGTGGTTGTATGTGTGGTTGTATGTTGTATGGCGGGCGTGAAACTTAAAGTACGGCCGGCCAGCCGTAAAAAAATAATTTGGGGAGGAGAAGCCCTTTGATGTGGTGTCACGGCCTGGCGGCCGTGAAAAAATGCAATTAGGAGAGGGGAGAGTGGTGAGGAGAGTGGTGTTGATAGGGGAGAGTGGTGGTGAGAGGGGTGGTGAGAGGGGAGGAGAGAGTCAGGCCTGGAGAGAGCGAGGAGAGGGGTGAGTGAGGAGAGGGGAGAGAGGCGAGAGAGAGGTGAGTGAGGAGAGAGAGAGGGATTGGAGAGGGAGTCCTCAGAAGGATGAAAGGCTGAGTGGAGCCACCAATATTTGAACCTGTGACCATGAGGTGAACACAGGCCGCTACAGTGGTTGCATTCGTCCACTGAACCACAAGACCACACACACCTTAGTGTGTGGTCTTGTGGTTCACCACAAGACCACAAGACCACAAGACTCGGCATAGCAGGGTCGAAAACCAGGTTATGGAGTAGCAGGGCAAAGCATGTGAAAAGGGACAGAACCGGTGAGAAACGTGAGACAGGGGATGGCATGTGAGAAAGTACAAGGAGATCAGCGAGAAAGACGGGAGCTGAGATAAAGGAGGAGAAGAGGGTTAAAGAATACCGCAAGAGATGACAGATACTCCAGCACAAGACCAAATGTTATGTAGGCAAGGGGGACCTGGAGAGAGCGCAACGGGGGTGGGCAGGAGAAGCAGATGCGAGTCACGGCCTGCGGCCGTGATGGAGAGGGAGGGGGTGGTTATTAGGGGGGAGGAGAAGGGAGGCCGGCCGAGCGCACGCTGGGGAAGCCTGTGGAAGGGATGGTTTGAATAAAATTCCTGCAAGCAGCCACGAGGAAGCAGCACAAGTTTTAAGAGGCACCAATGATTTAATAATAACTTGGAGAATTTTCGCCTTTGGTTCTCGACTTTGAGACATATGCTGACGTACTATAACTTTTCATAGGAATCTCATCAGAACTGCCTGCACGGACTTTAACTATGTTGAAAACTGAGCAGCAGGTGGTGGATTATCCTGAAAATGCGGCAAATACATAATTATGCGGACAGAGAAAGGGTAGAAAAACCAACTGAGGAAAGGTGAGATATAGGTATGCGATATTGAGACAACCAGGTGGGACAGACAAAGCAGTAACAATGGTGGGAGACAGGTGAAAGAGAGGTGAAAAGGGACAGAACCAGTGAGAAACGTGAGACAGGGGATGGCATGTGAGAAAGTACAAGGAGATCAGCGAGAAAGACGGGAGCTGAGATAAAGGAGGAGGTGGACAAAGTTAAAGGATGTACGGAGAGAGAGGGACAGAGAGGAGGAAAGGTGGGAGGGAACACGGCCTGGGGGAATCTGGCTGGGGAGGGGGAGGAGAAATCCGAGTAAGGCTGTGTGCGGGGAAAGAGAGGGGAGGTGCTGGAGCTGGGGAATATATGGCCGTGAAAGTTTATGGCCCAAAAGCGCGTGCCTGTGGCCACGTGAACTCGAAGAAAACCGCACCGAAAAAGCCATAGTTTGACGAGTATTTTGACCACTAGAATTCTAAAAACCATAATTAACTTCAATAATCTCTCATTCGAGAATATGATCAATTATTCACTTTGATAAAAAACAAATTAACGTTTATAATATTAATAGGAATTTATCATTACCAGCATGCAAAAAACACCACAATTGTAGTTGTCCTGTTGCTTTATGTTAGAATCAACCACTAATTCCCAAAGCTCATAGTCAGGATGCTTCAGTGCCTGTAGGAAATCCCTTTAGAGACATATGAAAGGTTATGTAAAATATTAGAGTTTGTCAATCAGAATAAAACAATAAAGATGTTACATTGTTGTCACAAATAGTGATCAATTTGTAAAGTTTGTGAATGTTATTATTTTGCAATCTTAAAAGTACTAAATAGATAATGGAAACTGTATTTGGGAAAGGGCACCTCCAATTTCTCAAGAAGACTTTGTAGGTATGAAGATTTGCCGGCAGTGAATCGTAGACTAAAATTTTCTTTGTAAAAGGTTTCAATATCTGTGGAAATGATATAAAAGCTGTCTGAAAAACAACATCAGCAAGAGAAAGGGAAAAGTTTCAGAAATAGCCAATGTATATATTAAAAAAAAATGGTAGGCCTCTCCAACTATTACAACCACTCATATTTTTCATCAATAACTTTCAAACCTCTGAACGATAACTAAAAAATAAAAAATTGGCACTTACGAAAAGAATCCAATGATTGCCAGTATTTGTAGGACAAAGAACAGTTTCCACAGTTTCATAAGATACCTGCATAGAATAGAATGTGCTCATTAATAACTTTAACTGTCATCCTGACTCCATACGTTCAAAGGTATCAATGGATTGTTATCCAGAATTCTAAATCTATAATATTTACTTGGATGACAAGTACACAGATTCACAGTATACCAACATGTGAAATGTTGGCAATTGTTCATTACGTTATTGTAAGTGTCTTGTACACTTCAACACTAAATCCATCAGTTACATTAACAAATCATTACAACCTGAGACTGTGAAAAGTCAAATAAGAGATTCAAATATGTACCCGGAAAACAGGCGACCGGTATTTGCCCAGGAAGATAGAGGATGACACTGTTGCAGAAAGTGCAAAACACTAAGGTTAAAATAAAAGGACATCATTACACACATTGTAAAACAATTGTTATCTTGGTGTACATCTGTGTGTGATATTTATGAAAATATACGTACATTGGATCGTGACATACATAATTTGCTAAGGTACGCATCGATTACCTAAAAAAAAAGAATTACACTTAGTTAAGTAGTGCATGATTACAAATCTGCTGGAGCAAGGACCAACAGACAGGCGTGAGCGCGGCGGTGGCGAGACATACTATACTGACTATTGATGTTATAGAAACCAACCTCATCAACAATCCATTGGGGCGTTTTGAGTGAACAAAAGGAATAATCATACAGTTTTATGTCGGACACTATTGCTTCCAAGCGTCCCATCACTGGTTTCTTCCACACATCCAAAAGTGATTGCCTGGTCTTAGATCCCGAATCTTTTAAGTCTGTGGATACATAAGTGAGAAACATAAGTTAAAACAAGTTTTAAAGACACCTACATAAACTTCAAAACTGACAGTCACACCAAACAAATTACTTTTGCCGGGGTGCAGGGCTCAACGGGGGCACCATAGGTGCCTACTAGACTGCCATCCGGAGGCCTTGCACCCATGTGGGCCCTGCTGGGGCCCCCCAAAAACAGATTCCCACAGTCTTTCTGTGTCGAAAAGGCCGGCACAGAAAGGCAGTGGGAATATGCCATCATAATCCCTCGGGCGGATATAGCCGGCTTGAAGCAGCACCCGCCGCAAGGTTAAAAACCATGTTTTACATTTACATGCACAAAGCGGCAGGCACCGCGCGGTGCCTGCCGCTTTGGGCATGGAAATGCCCCCCATGTGCACCCCCACCCCCCACACCCTGGGGGCCCGCAACGGGCCCCCAAACACCAAAGACCACATGCTTTTCCACGGCGGAAAATCCACTGTGGAAAAGCATGTTACGCCGCACATCCTAATTTGGCTGACGGTGTCTTGCAGACACCGTCACCAAATGGCCTTACACACACCGCGGATCAGCGGCGGACGGACCTGCCGTCCGCCGCTGGTCTCACCGCAATCCCACCGCCATCCTAATCTGGCGGTGGGTGTTTTCTGTGGCCGCGGCGGTGAATCCGCATCCTCCAGGTGAGTAGAGAAGTGAGTAGTGAGTAGTGAGTAGTGAGTAGAGTAGTGAGTAGAGTAGTGAGTAGTGAGTGCAGAGTAGTGAGTAGTGAGTAGAGTAGTGAGTAGAGTAGTGAGTAGAAAGTAGAGTAGTGAGTGGAGAGTAGTGAGTAGTGAGTAGAGTAGTGAGTAGTGAGCAGAGTAGTGAGTAGTGAGTAGAGTAGTGAGTAGTGAGTAGAGTAGTGAGTAGTGAGTAGAGTAGTGAGTAGAGTAGTGAGTAGAGTAGTGAGTAGAGTAGTGAGTAGAGTAGTGAGTAGTGAGTGCAGAGTAGTGAGTAGAGTAGTCAGTAGTGAGTAGAGTAGTGAGTAGAGTAGTGAGGTGAGTAGAGTAGAGTAGTGAGTAAAGTAGTGAGTGCAGAGTAGTGAGTAGAGAAGTGAGTAGTGAGTAGAGTAGTGAGTAGTGAGTAGAGTAGTGAGTAGAGTAGTGAGTAGAGTAGTGAGTAGTGAGTGCAGAGTAGTGAGTAGAGTAGTGAGTAGTGAGTAGTGAGTAGAGTAGTGAGTAGAGTAGTGAGTAGAGTAGTGAGTAGTGAGTGCAGAGTAGTGAGTAGAGTAGTCAGTAGTGAGTAGAGTAGTGAGTAGAGTAGTGAGGTGAGTAGAGTAGAGTAGTGAGTAAAGTAGTGAGTGCAGAGTAGTGAGTAGAGAAGTGAGTAGTGAGTAGAGTAGTGAGTAGTGAGTGCAGAGTAGTGAGTAGTGAGTAGAGTAGTGAGTAGAGTAGTAGAGTAGAGTAGTGAGTAGAGTAGTGAGTAGAGTAGTGAGTAGTGAGTGCAGAGTAGTGAGTGCAGAGTAGTGAGTAGAGTAGTGAGTAGTGAGTGCAGAGTAGTGAGTAGAGTAGTGAGTAGAGTAGAGTAGTGAGTAGGACATCACAGGCAGCAGCTGTGCAAGCTTCTTACACTCACAAGGAGACCACAGGCAGCTGAGGTGCAATCTTCTCCCACTCACAAGAACGACATCACAGGCAGCAGCAGTGCAAGCTTCTTACACTCACAAGGAGACCACAGGCAGCAGAGGTGCAAGCTTCTCACACTCGCAAGAACGACATCACAAGCAGCAGTGGTGCAAGCTTCCCTTACACACTCACAGCAGGTACTGTGCCAAGGCAGCAGCAGCAACAGAGCAAGAGTCCCTTATAAAGAACAGGCACAGCAGAGAGATGCACAATGCAATCTTCTCATACTCACAAGCAGCAGCGGTGCAAGCTTCTCACACTCACAAGAACGACATCACAGGCAGCAGCAGTGCAAGCTTCTTACACTCACGAGGAGACCACAAGCAGCAGAGGTACAAGCTTCTCACACTCGCAAGAAATACATCACAAGCAGCAGTGGTGCAAGCTTCCCTTACACACTCACAGCAGGTACTGTGCCAAGGCAGCAGCAGCAACAGAGCAAGAGTCCCTTACAAAGAACAGGCACAGCACAGAGATGCACAATGCAATCTCCTCATACTCACAGGCAGCAGCGGTGCAAGCTTCTCACACTCACACGAAGGACATCACAGGCAGCAGCTGTGCAAGCTTCTCACACTCACAAGGAGACCACAGGCAGCTGAGGTGCAATCTTCTCCCACTCACAAGAACGACATCACAGGCAGCAGCAGTGCAAGCTTCTTACACTCACAAGGAGACCACAGGCAGCAGAGGTGCAAGCTTCTCACACGCACAAGGAGATCACTGGCAGTACACACCACATGAACACACTCCATAACACATAGCAACAATACATTGGCATTTACAATGCCATTAGCTCAAACTCAAATAAATCCGAGCCCGATTGCATTTCTAATGCTTGTTCGATATATGGTATGGCCCCCCCTGGGTCCTTGTGATTCCAGTGCTATTTAGTGTAACTATTATTGCTTGTTTGAAGATGTATCTTTTGCCTCTAGTCTCATAAATAGACTAGTAGGGTTGTTCCTAGAATAAATACATATATTTTGAATATATACCTGTGTGGACTACTCTTTCGTTCGGTTATTCAAGAGGTTATCTATGGTAAAACGAGGGTCCAGAGTTCTGTATCACAGTTTCAGTCAGGATAATCTAATGCTCCTACCTTTATTCCAAATCAAGGGGCTGGATTACCTGCTAGGTCCCTCCTATGGGTGTGACCCAGGAAGGGGGTGGTTACACCCCTTTCCCTTTGTCCAATTTCGCGCCAGAGCTGGGACTGGAGTGTCCCAGCACCGGTTTGAACTAAGCTATGCATGGGGAGCCTTGTGCGCCCCAGGCGGTGTCTAGTTTCACTCGCCCTGCCTGCCTCAATCCACTATCTCTCCTCTCCTCTCTGCCCCTGCGTTGTCCTGCCTCTCCTCTCTGCCCCTGCGTTGTCCTGCCTCTCTTCTCTGCCCCTGCATTGCGTCTTGCCTCTCCTCTCTGCCCCTGCGTTGTCCTGCCTCTCCTCTCTGCCCCTGCGTTGTGTCCTGCCTCTCCTCTCTGCCCCTGCGTTGTCCTGCCTCTCCTCTCTGCCCCTGCGTTGCGTCTTGCCTCTCCTCTCTGCCCCTGCGTTGTCCTGCCTCTCCTCTCTGCCCCTGCGTTGCGTCTTGCCTCTCCTCTCTGCCCCTGCGTTGTCCTGCCTCTCCTCTCTGCCCCTGCGTTGTCCTGCCTCTCCTCTCTGCCCCTGCGTTGCGTCTTGCCTCTCCTCTCTGCCCCTGCGTTGTCCTGCCTCTCCTCTCTGCCCCTGCGTTGTCCTGCCTCTCCTCTCTGCCCCTGCGTTGTGTCCTGCCTCTCCTCTCTGCCCCTGCGTTGTGTCCTGCCTCTCCTCTCTGCCCCTGCGTTGTCCTGCCTCTCCTCTCTGCCCCTGCGTTGTGTCCTGCCTCTCCTCTCTGCCTCTGCGTTGTGTCCTGCCTCTCCACTCTGCCTCTGCATTGTGTCTTGCCTCTCCTCTCTGCCCCTGCGTTGTCCTGCCTCTCCTCTCTGCCCCTGCGTTGTCCTGCCTCTCCTCTCTGCCCCTGCGTTGTCCTGCCTCTCCTCTCTGCCCCTGCGTTGTGTCCTGCCTCTCCTCTCTGCCCCTGCGTTGTCCTGCCTCTCCTCTCTGCCCCTGCGTTGTCTTGCCTCTCCTGTCTGCCCCTGCGTTGTCCTGCCTCTCCTCTCTGCCCCTGCGTTGTGTCCTGCCTCTCCACTCTGCCTCTGCATTGTCTCTTGCCTCTCCTCTCTGCCCCTGCGTTGTCCTGCCTCTCCTCTCTGCCCCTGCGTTGTGTCCTGCCTCTCCTCTCTGCCCCTGCGTTGTGTCCTGCCTCTCCTCTCTGCCTCTGCGTTGTGTCCTGCCTCTCCACTCTGCCTCTGCATTGTGTCTTGCCTCTCCTCTCTGCCCCTGCGTTGTCCTGCCTCTCCTCTCTGCCCCTGCGTTGTCCTGCCTCTCCTCTCTGCCCCTGTGTTGTCCTGCCTCTCCTCTCTGCCCCTGTGTTGTCCTGCCTCTCCTCTCTGCCCCTGCTTTGTCCTGCCTCTCCACTCTGCCTCTGCATTGTCTTGCCTCTCCTCTCTGCCCCTGCGTTGTCCTGCCTCTCCTCTCTGCCCCTGCTTTGTCCTGCCTCTCCACTCTGCCTCTGCATTGTCTTGCCTCTCCTGTCTGCCCCTGCGTTGTGTCTTGCCTCTCCTCTCCGCCCCTGCGTTGTCCTGCCTCTCCTCTCTGCCCCTGTGTTGTCCTGCCTCTCCTCTCTGCCCCTGCGTTGTCCTGCATCTCCTCTCTGCCCCTGCGTTGTGTCCTGCATCTCCTCTCTGCCCCTGCGTTGTCCTGCATCTCCTCTCTGCCCCTGCGTTGTCCTGCCTCTCCTCTCTGCCCCTGCGTTGTGTCCTGCCTCTCCACTCTGCCTCTGCATTGTGTCTTGCCTCTCCTCTCTGCCCCTGCGTTGTCCTGCCTCTCCTCTCTGCCCCTGCGTTGTCCTGCCTCTCCTCTCTGCCTCTGCGTTGTGTCCTGCCTCTCCACTCTGCCTCTGCATTGTGTCTTGCCTCTCCTCTCTGCCCCTGCGTTGTCCTGCCTCTCCTCTCTGCCCCTGCGTTGTCCTGCCTCTCCTCTCTGCCCCTGCGTTGTCCTGCATCTCCTCTCTGCCCCTGCGTTGTGTCCTGCCTCTCCACTCTGCCTCTGCATTGTGTCTTGCCTCTCCTCTCTGCCCCTGCGTTGTCCTGCCTCTCCTCTTTGCCCCTGCGTTGTCCTGCCTCTCCTCTCTGCCCCTGCGTTGTCCTGCATCTCCTCTCTGCCCCTGCGTTGTGTCCTGCCTCTTCTCTCTGCCCCTGCGTTGTCCTGCCTCTCCTCTCTGCCCCTGCGTTGTGTCCTGCCTCTCCTCTCCCCCCCTTTGTTGTCTCTTGCCTCTCCACTCTGCCTCTGCATTGTGTCTTGCCTCTCCTCTCTGCCCCTGCGTTGTCTCTTGCCTCTCCTCTCTGCCCCTGCTTTGTCTTGCCTCTCCTCTCTGCCCCTGCTTTGTCCTGCCTCTCCTCTCTGCCCCTGCATTGTCTTGCCTCTCCTGTCTGCCCCTGCGTTGTCCTGCCTCTCCACTCTGCCTCTGCATTGTGTCTTGCCTCTCCTCTCTGCCCCTGCGTTCTCCTGCCTCTCCTCTCTGCCCCTGTGTTGTCCTGCCTCTCCTCTCTGCCCCTGCGTTGTCCTGCCTCTCCTCTCTGCCCCTGCGTTGTGTCCTGCCTTTCCTCTCTGCCCCTGCGTTGTCCTGCCTCTCCTCTCTGCCCCTGCGTTGTCCTGCCTCTCCTGTCTGCCCCTGCGTTGTGACTTGCCTCTCCTCTCTGCCCCTGCGTTGTGTCCTGCCTCTCCTCTCTGCCCCTGCGTTGTCACCTGCCTCTCCTCTCAGTCCCTGCATTGTGTCCTGCCTCATCTCTCCCCCTTGCGTTGTGTCCTGCCTCTCCTCTCCGCCCCTGCGTTGTCTCTTGCCTCTCCTCTCTGCCCCTGCGTTGTCCTGCCTCTCCTCTCTGCCCCTGCATTGTCTTGCCTCTCCTGTCTGCTCCTGCGTTGTGTCTTGCCTCTCCTCTCTGCCCCTGCGTTGTCCTGCCTCTCCTCTCTGCCCCTGCGTTGTCCTGCAGCTCCTCTTTGCCCCTGCGTTGTGTCCTGCCTCTCCTCTCTGCCCCTGCATTGTGTCCTGCCTCATCTCTCCCCCCTTGCGTTGTGTCCTGCCTCTCCTCTCTGCCCCTGCATTGTCTTGCCTCTCCTCTCTGCCCCTGCGTTGTACTGCCTCTCCTCTCTGCCCCTGCGTTGTCCTGCCTCTCCTGTCTGCCCCTGCGTTGTGTCTTGCCTCTCCTCTCTGCCCCTGCGTTGTGTCTTGCCTCTCCTCTCCGCCCCTGCGTTGTACTGCCTCTCCTCTCTGCCCCAGCGTTGTCCTGCCTCTCCTCTCTGCCCCTGCGTTGTCCTGCCTCTCCTCTCTGCCCCTGCGTTGTCCTGCATCTCCTCTCTGCCCCTGCGTTGTGTCCTGCCTCTCCTCTCTGCCTCTGCGTTGTGTCCTGCCTCTCCACTCTGCCTCTGCATTGTGTCTTGCCTCTCCTCTCTGCCCCTGCGTTGTCCTGCCTCTCCTCTCTGCCCCTGCTTTGTCCTGCCTCTCCTCTCTGCCCCTGCATTGTCTTGCCTCTCCTGTCTGCCCCTGCGTTGTGTCTTGCCTCTCCTGTCTGCCCCTGCGTTGTCCTGCCTCTCCTCTCTGCCCCTGCGTTGTCCTGCCTCTCCTCTCTGCCCCTGCGTTGTCCTGCCTCTCCTCTCTGCCCCTGTGTTGTCCTGCCTCTCCTCTCTGCCCCTGCGTTGTCCTGCCACTCCTCTCTGCCCCTGCGTTGTCTCTTGCCTCTCCTCTCTGCCCCTGCATTGTCTTGCCTCTCCTCTCTGCCCCTGCGTTGTGTCTTGCCTCTCCTCTCTGCCCCTGCGTTGTCCTGCCTCTCCTCTCTGCCCCTGCGTTGTCCTGCCTCTCCACTCTGCCTCTGAATTGTGTCTTGCCTCTCCACTCTGCCTCTGCATTGTGTCTTGCCTCTCCTGTCTGCCCCTGCGTTGTGTCCTGCCTCTCCTCCCTGCCCCTGCGTTGTCCTGCATCTCCTCTCTGCCTCTGCATTGTCTTGCCTCTCCTGTCTGCCCCTGCGTTGTCTTGCCTCTCCACTCTGCCTCTGCGTTGTGTCTTGCCTCTCCTCTCTGCCCCTGCGTTGTCCTGCCTCTCCTCTCTGCCCCTGTGTTGTCCTGCCTCTCCTCTCTGCCCCTGCGTTGTCCTGCATCTCCTCTCTGCCCCTGCGTTGTGTCCTGCCTCTCCTCTCTGCCTCTGCGTTGTGTCCTGCCTCTCCACTCTGCCTCTGCGTTGTGTCCTGCCTCTCCTCTCTGCCCCTGCGTTGTCCTGCCTCTCCTCTCTGCCCCTGTGTTGTCCTGTCTCTCCTCTCTGCCCCTGCGTTGTCCTGCCTCTTCTCTCTGCCCCTGCGTTGTCCTGCATCTCCTCTATGCCCCTGCGTTGTGTCCTGCCTTTCCTCTCTGCCCCTGCGTTGTCCTGCCTCTCCTCTCTGCCCCTGTGTTGTCCTGTCTCTCCTCTCTGCCCCTGCGTTGTCCTGCCTCTTCTCTCTGCCCCTGCGTTGTCCTGCCTCTCCTCTCCGCCCCTGCGTTGTCTCTTGCCTCTCCTGTCTGCCCCTGCGTTGTGTCTTGCCTCTCCTGTCTGCCCCTGTGTTGTGTCTTGCCTCTCCTCTCTGCCCCTGCGTTATCCTACCTCTCCACTCTGCCTCTGCATTGTGTCTTGCCTCTCCTATCTGCCCCTGCGTTGTCCTGCCTCTCCTCTCTGCCCCTGCGTTGTCCTGCCTCTCCTCTCTGCCCCTGCGTTGTCCTGCAGCTCCTAATTTGCCCCTGCGTTGTGTCCTGACTCTCCTCTATGCCCCTGCATTGTGTCCTGCCTCATCTCTCCCCCCTTGCGTTGTGTCCTGCCTCTCCTCCCTGCCCCTGTGTTGTCTCTTGCCTCTCCTCTCTGCCCCTGCATTGTCTTGCCTCTCCTCTCTGCCCCTGCGTTGTGTCTTGCCTCTCCTCTCTGCCCCTGCGTTGTGTCTTGCCTCTCCTCTCCGCCCCTGCGTTGTCCTGCCTCTCCTCTCTGCCCCTGCGTTGTCCTGCATCTCCTCTCTGCCCCTGCGTTGTGTCCTGCCTCTCCTCTCTGCCTCTGCGTTGTGTCCTGCCTCTCCACTCTGCCTCTGCATTGTGTCTTGCCTCTCCTCTCTGCCCCTGCGTTGTCCTGCCTCTCCTCTCTGCCCCTGCGTTGTCCTGCCTCTCCTCTCTGCCCCTGCGTTGTCCTGCCTCTCCTCTCTGCCCCTGCGTTGTCCTGCCTCTCCTCTCTGCCCCTGCGTTGTCCTGCCTTTCCTCTCTGCCCCTGCGTTGTCACCTGCCTCTCCTCTCAGTCCCTGCATTGTGTCCTGCCTCATCTCGCACCCCTTGCGTTGTGTCCTGCCTCTCCTCTCCGCCCCTTCGTTGTCTCTTGCCTCTCCTCTCTGCCCCTGCTTTGTCCTGCCTCTCCTCTCTGCCCCTGCATTGTCTTGCCTCTCCTGTCTGCCCCTGCGTTGTGTCTTGCCTCTCCTGTCTGCCCCTGTGTTGTGTCTTGCCTCTCCTCTCTGCCCCTGCGTTGTCCTGCCTCTCCTCTCTGCCCCTGCGTTGTCCTGCCTCTCCTCTCTGCCCCTGCGTTGTCCTGCATCTCCTCTCTGCCCCTGCGTTGTGTCCTGCCTCTCCTCTCTGCCTCTGCGTTGTGTCCTGCCTCTCCACTCTGCCCCTGCATTGTGTCTTGCCTCTCCTCTCTGCCCCTGCGTTGTCCTGCCTCTCCTCTCTGCCCCTGCGTTGTCCTGCCTCTCCTCTCTGCCCCTGCGTTGTCCTGCCTCTCCTCTCTGCCCCTGCGTTGTCCTGCCTCTCCTCTCTGCCCCTGCGTTGTCCTGCATCTCCTCTCTGCCCCTGCGTTGTGTCCTGCCTCTCCTCTCTGCCTCTGCGTTGTGTCCTGCCTCTCCACTCTGCCCCTGCATTGTGTCTTGCCTCTCCTCTCTGCCCCTGCGTTGTCCTGCCTCTCCTCTCTGCCCCTGCGTTGTCCTGCCTCTCCTCTCTGCCCCTGTGTTGTCCTGCCTCTCCACTCTGCCTCTGCATTGTGTCTTGCCTCTCCTGTCTGCCCCTGCGTTGTGACTTGCCTCAACCTCTCTGCCCCTGCGTTGTCCTGCCTCTCCTCTCTGCCCCTGCGTTGTCCTGCCTCTCCACTCTGCATTGTGTCTTGCCTCTCCTCTCTGCCCGAGTTGTCCTGCCTCTTCTCTCCTCTCTGCCCATGCGTTGTCCTGCCTCTTCTCTCCTCTCTGCCCATGCGTTGTCCTGCCTCTTCTCTCCTCTCTGCCCCTGCGTTGTAGAAGACCTGGCACATGTTACTTGAGGCACACTGGTGTGGTGGTGTTAAAGACAGGGGCACTGCTTTCAGAGTCGTTGGCTCCTAAGGGGGACCCCAAACACCTGCCAGCTCTTTCACAGGAGTGCAACATTTCCATGCTCCCCCATCTGACCAAAGCTTCCATTCCAGACGACAGACCCCGGTGTCTCACAGAGGATCACACAACACCACACAGACATACACCACACAGACACACACCACACACACCCCACACAGACACAAACAAACAACACACACAAACACACACCACCACACACATAACACTACATACATAAGACCACACACAACACACCACAAACGCCACACCACACACAAACACCACACACACACACAACACCACACACACACTCATTACCACACACTCACCACCACACACTCACCAGGCACACACACACACACCACCAGCCATCGGTGCACATTTTCAACAGGCACACACAACAGCAGCTGTCACTGCACGCTTTCACCAGGAACACACACACACCACCAGCCGTCAGTGCATGCTTTCACCAAGCACACACAACACCAGGCGTCATTGCACTCTTTCACCAGGCACACACACCACCAGCCGTCTGTGAGTGAGAGTGACTGCAGAGTGAGAGTGACTGCAGAGTGAGAGTGACTGCAGAGTGAGAGTGACTGCAGAGTGAGAGTGACTGCAGAGTGAGAGTGACTGCAGAGTGAGAGTGACTGCAGAGTGAGAGTGACTGCAGAGTGAGAGTGACTGCAGAGTGAGAGGGACTCTGCAGAGTGAGAGGGACTCTGCAGAGTGAGAGGGACTCTGCAGAGTGAGAGGGACTCTGCAGAGTGAGAGTGACTTTGCAGAGTGAGTGTTCCAGAGAGAGCAGGGTATGCGTGTGCGCTTACACAGTGCACTGACACACAGGAGCTAAAACAAAGAACAGGGGAACACGTGTCTTGGGAGCTTCATAGAGGCAGCCGGCCCTCTGTGAGGGGAGCAGCAAGGAGGGGACGCCCCAACTTATGAAGCCCAACACTTCACAACCTACTGTACGATTACAACACAGGCCAAAGGGCAGAGCTAGGTCTTTTCGCATTACGTAGGGTGAGCAGTGTGTGAGTGTGTAGGGTGAGCAGTGTGTGAGTGTGCAGGGTGAGCAGTGTGTGAGCATGCAGGGTTAACAGTGTGTAGGCGTGCAGGGTGAACATTGTGTGAGTGTGTAGGGTGAGCAGTGTGTGAGTGTGTAGGGGCAGTGTGTGAGTGTGCAGGGTACAAAAACTGGAACTAAGTCCACCACACACACACATAAGACCACACACACACAGACACCACCACACACACAACCACACACACAACCACACACACAACCAGCCGTCAATGCACGCTTCCACCAGGCACACACACCACCAGCCATCAGTGCACAATTTCTACAGGCACACACACCACCAGCCATCAGTGCACACATCAATTGTTAACGCATCCACAATTAACTATTGTAGCAATCACAATATGGTGCACTTTACTTTTACACTTTTTCATCTAAAGCGCAGCATGCCACCATTGCTACAACTCAAATCCAACCCACATAATTCCACTGCACACCACATGCATACACTCCATAACACATGGATAAAAGACATTGCCATTTACAATGCCATTAGCTCTAACTCAAAGAAATCCAAGACCTATTGCATTTCCAATGCTTGTTAAATGTTAGCTGTATCTGGGTCCGTGTTGTAATTGTGTGTGCTGTGTGCAAAACAAGTACTGACAAAACTAACAGCAGTGGCATAATTAAAAATGCCAACCTGGTCACGCAGAAAGGGTCTTGGAAAACCTTCACAGATTACAGCCAGATTTATTGGCATTGGCTTTTTGCAATGCTGGTTTTTAAGGTGCAGAAAAGGATCCATGATGCTGGCCAGACAGTCACATTGGGGCCTGGATACAGCTAAAGGCTTGCCTTACTAACTAAGCCAAGGTAACAACTATATGCCACCATATGACCTCTAGAGGTTCGTAGCCATAAAAGGCGCCTCAAAAAGCTGCCTTTAAAGCTACTAAGGGTTTGTTTCCTTATCAATTTAAGAATAAAATTGGGTTGGACGCGATGGTGTTAAGAGTATGTTCAGCTGAGTAAAATAGCCGGTGTACCTCAAGTAGTAGTTACAGATTCTGAATATTCCTTTATACTCCTACACTAAAAAACTCAACATGACCTCCTGTGACGAAGAACTAAATGTTTGATTCTGCATAAGATGCTTGTCATCATGGATGCTGCGTTTTTGTAATGCTGTAAATAACAGGTGTTGCCTTTACACCCCCAGTGGCACGCTATCACCTCAGACTGAGGACCAGCAGATACGTGGAGCCGGTGACCTCCAAGTAGCACACAGATGTCTGCAGAGGGTTTAACCCCTACGTCTACCACCCTCCGCATTTCATCATCCCACATTAGACGAAAACCAGTTAAATTCACCTGCAGCCACATACATGCCCCTTTCTATGGCAATAGGGGCCGCTGCCTGAGGCGCCACCAAACCAAACACTAGATTTCTCCTGCAACCAGAAAATCGTGCACCTGACATATCTGCCAACATTTGAGAAGAGGAAAGTTTTGTAGTAAATACGGGGGACTTTATTTTTTCCACTGACTTCCATTGTAGTGAAGGGAATTTCAGGTGTGAAGCAACAAAAAGGCTCTTATTTCCTGCTGTAAAAATCTGGAGTCTCCCGCCCAACTCGGGCGCATTATCACGTATAAGACATTTGAGGCGAGAGAGTGCTTTCCAAACGTCACTACACCTGTGGCGGCAAGAAGTCACAGTCTGGGACCTGTCATCACCTAGGAATCTTTAGAATCGAAGGCACGGCGGCCTCTGGGCTTGGGAGGGGTCCTGTCTGATTTGGAGAGCCGCTCACTTTCCCCTTCGAAAACAGACTTCATCATAGCCACGAGATGTAGAAATAAAAATACTGCACACGCTGCCCTTTTCTGGACAAACTCGATGTGTAAGTTGTTTTAGAGCGATCGCTTGTGAGGATCAGACGATGCTACGGAAGCCTGCCAGGACCATAACTGGAAAGAGCAATGCAGAAAAGAGTCCTCCAGCTTCCCCCCCCCCCCACCACAAAGTACTAGACATCCTGGTTTACAGTTGTTGAAACAAGAGAGCACCTTTGTAGGTGCCACCTTCAGCACGCCATCTCTACGCCATGGTAGGTGCCATCTCTGTATGGCACTGAGTTACTTGCTTTGCACTCTCACTGCAGGTCACCTCTGCTCAGCTTGGCCATTGTTCACTTAATGATGACAACCCCTGCTTGCAAGGCTATGCTCCCAAGTGCAGTCTTCATGTGACAACCATGTTACACAGTTATTATTTCCCAACAATGCTTTTATTTCACAATACCTCAGGATCTTGGAGGAAATTAAAATGACTGTGCTTCTTGTCCTGATTTTTGGGCAAGCGGTGACTTAATTCCCACAGGAAGATGTCCTCGCAAAGTTCAATTGTTAATTCAAAAAACATCGAGAAAGTTTAGTCCTCAAGGTTAGCGACCAAACGTCAGTTTAGTGATATGAAAGTATAGTTTGTGGCAGGCGCTTTTTTCTGCACATTTTTCCACAGCCCCCCCTGCAAGCTGTCCACGTCTCTCCCACCCTTTCACCCTGTTCCTCGCCACTTCATCCCACCCAAGCCCCAGTGCTCCTGCAGCCCTCCCCCCCACCCCTCACCTCACAGTATGCAGAAACAGCCCCTCTCTTCTCTGGGACAACTCCCAGGAGAAAGAGGGCCCTGTGTCCGACGCCTGTGCTTAAATAACCCACCGTATCTCCCTACCGAATTCCTAAAATGAAATGTATGACTTAGCAGACCCCCACACTTGGGGTCTGCTGGCCCAGCTCCTTCCCTGCCTCCATTCCCTATCACTACCCCCCTCCCCTAGGGAAGGGGGGGCTGAACCAAGGTGCATCTTAAAGCATAGTGTGTCCAGGTGCAGCCCGCGCTGCTGAAGAGGCCTCTTTCCACCTCCTCAGCAGCGGCGCTGCCTTTGCATGGTGCCCTCCTGGCTTCCAAGTGCCCGTGGGATTAGTGAGCCTGTTCACGCATGCGCAAGGAGAGGGTACACAACCAGATGAGGGAGCGCGAATATACAGGCAGAACCTGCATGTATCGGCACCCCTCTGACGTAGGGGGTGTACAAAACGACGGGGGTGGAAATATAGTTAGAACAACGGCCCTGACGGGCAAAAGTATCACCTTAGAGGTGAGTGACCAGCAGGGCCGGACTGGGAAACAAAGCCGGCCCTGGCAAAGTGCTAGTAACACCCCCCCCCCCCTCCCCCAGGAGGTGGGGCGACCGAGCCCTCTGCCGGGGCGGTGGTGCACGGGGAATTGCCCGGTGCCCGTAACGGCCAGTTTGGGCCTGGTGACCGGGTATCCCTGTCTCTGACTGGCTATAAATGCACGTTTGTTGTTTGGGCCGGCAGGGTGTGAGACCTGGAGCTGACCCTCGTGTGCAGCACTTCTTAGTTCCTGATCCCAGCCACAGAGTAAGATGGTAAAGACCCCCTGGTGCGAATCAGGGGTGCCACAAGCACGTGCCCTGCAGTGTCCTGGCAGCCACCACCGTCCCTCCGTAGGATGTCATTGGATAGTTGTCGATTATTTTACAATTTACGTCTCTATGAATGTACCCTTTATATTCTCCTAACCTGCTTTTTGTCGCACATTAGCTTTAAGCAGCCTTTATCAATTGTTTCACATTCAACAGTTTGCCACACCCTTGCTTGCTCTCGGTGACAAAGCATACCGCCGGGCTGTCTGTAACTTGACCCTGCTTTGTACTCCTTTCTAACCTCTGCCAGCCTGCCCGCTTTTACTGTTTAAATACCTCCATTAAGGTGAACTGTCTGTCAGGTGAGACAATTCTGGAATGTATAACTGTGACACGCCAGAGCGCATTAGGTGGTTTTTCTAAATGATTTGAGAATGCCGTGGATATTTTGCAGGAATGGGATTTAGGCAGTTCTCTCAGAAAACGGTATGCAAGTTTCCCGCTCATTACTGGGTGGGTGTATGCTTCAAAAATTGTACTTTTGGAAGAATGGTGGATGTGATGGTGATATAGCACAGTAGGGAAATATCTAATTTGCCCTTGAATGATACGATACACCTATGAGGTAGGGGGGACTGTTGGAGAGTTATTATAATTTCAAGACATATATATATATCAGGGTTCCAACTAGGTCCTAATTTCGGGGGGGGGGCTAACATGGCAGATGAAGGGGCGTGGCTAATGAAAATCAATGGGGCGGAGCTAAAATGGCAGATAATCAGGATCGGTTAATGCTCAGGTCAAGCTGAGAAAAAAATGTGGTGAATTCTGCATTTGGACAACAATTAAAGCACACATTTTTGTTAGTTTGATGCATTGCCCCCCAAAACCCATACTCGCCCTGAATCTTAAAACTACCCCTAGCACACCAAAACACATACCGACGCTGAACCCTAAAATTAACCCCCTCACACCCTAAAACCCATACCCGCCCTGAAATCTATAATTACCCCTGGCACCCCAAAACCCATACCCACCCCACACCCTAAAATTACCCCCCTGGCACCCCAAAACCCATTATCACCCTGAACCCTAAAATCACCCCCCTGGAGCCCCACAACCCATACCCGCCCTGAACCTTAAATTACCCCTGGCAACCCAGAAACCATACCCATGCTGAACCATAAATTCCCCCCTTGCCCCCCAAAACCCAAACCCACCCTGAACCTTAAAATTACCCCAGGCACCCCAAAACCCATACCCATGCTGAACCATAAATTCCCCTCTGGCTCCCCATAACCCATACCCACCCTGAACCCTAAAATAGCCCCCTGACATCCCAAACCCACACCTGCCCTAAACCCTAAAATTACCCCTGGCACTATAAAACACATACCCACGCTGAACCCTAAAATTAATCCCATAGCACCCCAAAACCCACACCCACCCTGAACCTTAAAATTACCCATGGCACCCCAAACCACATAGAAAAACAAAGGGGGGTTGCTGCACTGTTCCTATGGTAAGTGAGGGAAGTGTTAGCTGGCATGACCACAGATGTTAGAGTAACATACTGGGGCATCCATTTTGTTGGATGTGATTGCCTCACACACCCCTCCTATGCCTAATGGTTAAGAATTACATGCCACATGAGGGGTCGGCGGGACTAGACATCAGAGAGGAGCCCAGGGGTTTAGCTCCATTCTTCCGTGTCCGCGCAGTCAGACCTACCCTTCTCCGCCGAGCTCGAGTAGAGAACCCACAGAGGTAACAACATACATGACACTAGCATGTTTTCCCTTGCACATTATTTAGGTCCTGATGAATCGCGGGTGATTATACCCACAGCGTGAAACATGTCGACCAACATCACCTTTAGTCTCATCTAGGTTCACCTGACCTAACCTGCTGACACCTAGTGAGCTAACCCCACTTTTTAACGGCAGCCAGGGGACCCCCAGAATAAACTCAATTCCGGTACCCCTTGCTACATTTTAATATTCCACACACCTAGCCCAGCCCACACACCCCCACCTCACCATAAGGCAGTTGGAAAAAGATCTCCGCTAAAGAGCCCCTCTTTGAGGTGAGCCCGTCGGGGATTGCACCGCCTCCCCGACGAGGAGCAACCGCCGATGATGAAGCATGACATCCTTCGGGGTGTGTGAGGCAATCACATCCAACAAAATGGATGCCCCAGTATGTTACTCTAACATCTGTGGTCATGCCAGCTAACACTTCCCTCACTTACCATAGGAACAGTGCAGCAACCCCCCTTTGTTTTTCTAGTGTAAGACACGGACACAAGCTGTAACTGGACCTTCCACCTTTCAGTGTGGATAACCGTGTCCGTTGATCTATTGATCAACTACGTTGACTCCCTCCCCTTTTGATATAGACCCCAAACCACATACCCATGCTGAATCATAAATGCTCCCCGGCAACCCATAACCCACACCCTCCCTGAACCATAAATTCCCCCCTGGCACCCCATAACCCATACCCACCCTGAACCCTAAAATTGCCCCCGACACCCCAAAACCCACACCTGCCCTGAACCCTAAAATTAACCCTGGCACACCAAAACACATACCCACGCTGAACCCTAAAATGTCCCCTGGCACCCCTTAACCCATACCCACCCTGAACCCTAAAATAGCCCCCTGACATCCCAAAACCCACACCTGCCCTAAACCCTAAAATTACCCCTGGCACTATAAAACACATACCCACGCTGAACCCTAAAATTAATCCCATAGCACCCCAAAACCCACACCCACCCTGAACCTTAAAATTACCCATGCACCCCAAACCACATACCCATGCTGAATCATAAATGCCCCCCAGCAACCCATAACCCACACCCTCCCTGAACCATAAATTCCCCCCTGGCACCCCATAACCCATACCCACCCTGAACCCTAAAATTGCCCGCTGACACCCCAAAACCCACACCTGCCCTGAACCCTAAAATTACCCCTGGCACACCAAAACACATACCCACGCTGAACCCTAAAATGTCCCCTGGCACCCCTTAACCCATACCCACCCTGAACCCTAAAATAGCCCCCTGACATCCCAAAACCCACACCTGCCCTAAACCCTAAAATTACCCCTGGCACTATAAAACACATACCCACGCTGAACCCTAAAATTAATCCCATGGCACCCCAAAACCCACACCCACCATGTACCTTAAAATTACCCCTGGCACCCCAAACCCCATACCCATGCTGAACCATAAATTCCCCTCTGGCACCCCATAACCCATACTCACCCTGAACCCTAAAATAGCCCCCTGACATCCCAAACCCACACCTGCCCTAAACCCTAAAATTACCCCATGCACTATAAAACACATACCCACGCTGAACCCTAAAATTAATCCCATGGCTACCCCTGGCACACCAAAACACATACCCATGCTGAACCATAAATTCCCCCCGGCACCCCATAACCCATACCCACCCTGAACCATAAATTCCCCCCTGGCACCCCATACCCACCCTGAACCCTAAAATTGCCCCCAGACACCCCAAAACCCACACCTGCCCTGAACCATAAAATTACCCCTGGCACCAGGGTACAAGTCCTAAAAAAAGAAGTGGGGGGACGCTGATGTCACAACAGGAAGTGACGTCACAAAAGGTGGCTTGCACTCAGTTGGAGTTTATAGTTATTGTGCACCTGCTCCCGGTAAAATAAGTGGGGGGACGCCATCCACCTGCGTGGTACCCGAACTGGAGCCCTGGCCTGCTGTTGATTAGAGTTCAGGCTGCCTCATAGTTAGAAGTCAGGATGTGGTGCAGTTTGTAATCTCGCAACAGCAGGGGGCCTTGCTATGGGAGGGGGCCCCTGGGGTGGAGTGGGGGGGGGTGTGGTTTGCGTCATTATCTACAGGTGAGTCGAGCTGATGAGTGTAGATAGGCCCTAGCTTTCAAGCATTGTGGCAATGACGAAAATTCCAGCCAAATCCATTGCATCTTGGAACAGGTTATTTGTTCCGTTTACCTCTCCTCTCCCCTCTGCCTCTTTCCCTCCCTCGTGTTGTTTACGGGTCCAGTTTGTACCGTGTCTGAGCTCAGTACAAAACAGCAAACACTTCAACCTATTGACAGCTTGCTCTGATTGAAACGTCCAGCCAGTACCCTGCTGTCCAAACCCTGGCACACTCGCCCCTCTCTTGCCTTTTATGTTTTTAATTGCCCCTGACGTACAGGTATTTCTAACTGTTTTAACAATCACGTTTTACTGCCCGCCTCCTTTTGCATTAGGGCAACATTTCATACTTTATGGGGCAATCGGGCAAAAGGGTGGCGTGTGTCCTGGCTGCTGGCTCGTGCCACATGTCCCTCGCCCCAGCCCTCACGCACATCCCGAGCCCCAGAGGTCACGCACATCCCCGGCCGGGTATGGCTGCATCTTGTGGTATATAAATAAATAATACCGGGACTATTTTTGAATTACATTAACAATAACAGATAGCTCAAAAAATAAGAGGCAGGATCCGATGTGTCCGAGTCAGAAGGATTTATTCAGGCAAAAGGGAAGGGACTGGAACGGGACAGCCTGAAATAAAATGAAAAGGAAGGAAGGAAGGCAGCTGCACTATTTCATCGACAGTGCAGCATATATATAGTAAGACATTTCAAATACATTACATACAGTAGGCGTAACTTATGACAAAACGTAAGATAAGAACACATGGGTGGAAGAAGAAGGCGTGTACAGGGCGTGCACTGAGACATGTGATGAGAAACGTCACAGAAGTGTCATGAATGGGCGGAAACATGGAGGGGGCTACCTGAGAGCAGCTGGGACCTTTAACCTAATGGTGCGCGCAAACGGGCAATGACGTGTTACCAGGGAGAACTGGGGGCTATGACTTCTACACTAGAAGAGGAGACTAAAGTCTGCGATGTCAGGACGACACGTACCTATAGCATATCTGGTATCTGGTGTTTGGAGTACATGTTGATAGAATCTAAAAGTTATCAGGGCAAAGGCTATTTGACACTAAGACTGGTGCATGCATATATTCTACATGTATTGCGTGTGCTATGAATATTCTATGTATATTAATACGGTAACTCTCTTGCATGGAGACAGAAAGACTAGACCATAGCTGAAACTGTTGATGCGGTTCAGTAGCTTAGGAATGCAAAGGAGGAAAGCTGAAATGTTATTAACATAACATAACATAACATAACATAACTAGAAGCATAACATACTCTTTGGCAGACAGGCAGGCAGAGCCAGGCCGGGCAGCGCGCTGCGCGAAAGGAAGTAAGTGAAGGGTCAGGGATGCAGGTGGGGGCTGCATCGCTCCTCGGAGTGGGTTCAGGAGACTGGAGCTTGAATCTGGTGTCCGGGCCCTTTTGAGGCCTAGAAACGGGGACAATGCTTGGAATTAACGTGCACACTGTAAAACGTGGCAACATAGGCCTAATACTCGTTGCTTTCACGAGAACTGGAAACTGGCATACTAGCGTTGGACACAACTATAATTGCGTCTTTAATCGATCATAGGGGGATACATGCATATCGATCATGCACATATGGCATAAGATGGGGAACACGTAGGCACATATAACATGGCAAAATTTACTTTTCCACATTCCCTCCTTGTGCCCTACGTTTCCATCAGGAAACATCAATATTCATGATACCATCTATCTGTTCATATAGCATCATTTGCTCGTCTCGAATTGTCTTGGAACGGGATTTAGGACTAGGAATACAAGAGGTAGCACACATGCCGCAAATCGCAGGGCCACATTGTAAACAGAGGCAGCAACTGAATATGATCATTACTGCTATACCTAGAAATGACAATACTTTCCATCCCCAGGCAGATATGATACTCCAGAGCCAACCGGACCATGTCCAGGTGCCTGGATTCTGGTGTAACTGATGGGCAATTTTATGAAGTCTGGTTATAGCTGAATAAACAGACGGCGCGTTATTAGGAATGAAAATGCAGCAACTAGATCCGATCACTCTACAAGCTCCTCCTCTATCGGCCAGTATGACGTCAAGAACGAGACGATTTTGGAGCACAACAAAACGCATAGCAGATTGCTCTTCGGTTAAGTTACCTAGAGCGGAAGTAGTCTCATTCACTACTGCTTCAAGGGTTCTGGTTAACCTACGTATTAACTTACTATTCTGGACAGGACCTATAAAGAAAAAGAAACCTTTATTGAAGTCTTGATATTGTTCTAGAGCAGTTTCAGTTTGATCGACAATTGGGGACTCAGTCTCCCTTCTATGTCTAACGTGTATTAGATGTGTGTTTCTGTGATAATCGGATGGGGCTAGAAAAACTGGTGGCAGTAGGAAGGCAATGTAACATGTTCCATCCCAATCGAGGGGCAGACGAACATATGCGGTCTGACCACAAACAAAATAAGAATGACGTGAGGCTTTGAAAATAGATTTCCCACTGTCACTATACTCGACCACAGTAGTACAATCACTATGTCCTACATGTGCGGAACCATTCTTTCTGACACATAATTCGCCTTTGACTGGTAGTACTGAAATAGCAGGCAAATCTGGAGTAGTATCGGACTGAACATTCAGAACCATGAAATTCGAGGAATAATTACCTAAATCATATACTTCATTTTCTAGATCTAACCCTGTTCTGTGGGAAAGACCTTGCTTGTCTGGGAAACATGTCTTATTCAGAAGGGACATATCAGTCGAGGAAGACGTTAACGTGGACCATTCTCCAAACGAACCATTATGTGAAAACGGATAAGGAAAGAGTGGCAGAACTCCCTTCGGTGTCTGGAAAGGGGGGAGTCGACCACACACCCAACAATTGGTGGCATTGCTGGTCTGGTGTGAATAGTGCAGCATTCGGATGAAAGTATTATTACGCATAGCAAGACGATAGGATAACTCGTGAGGAGGCAGATCACTAAATGTGTGCTCTACTGTAACATTAGAAAACATATGTACATGTGAAATAGGAAAACATAAATGTAAAGCATAACTTATGCATGTAACCATAAGACTCAGAAACAATAAAAAGAATAGAATGATGATACATCTCTTAGAGTTTTGACTAACTCTCTCACTGTGTGGGTCTATCTCATACATGTCAGGAACCTGTCTAACCGTTTCACCCGAGAGGGACTTAGACAATTAAACTGGCTGACTTACTAGACCTCAACTTGGATTTATACTCCTGCTGCGGAGTTTTCTCTAACAGGGGTAGCTTAGATTCATTGTCTGGGCAGTCCTTGAGAACGGGGCAGTCCTTGAGAAAAGTTTTAGTTTTAAGTCCATGGAATTTCTTGACGTGGCTCGCGTGTAGCCACCCTTTTCGGTTTTCCACTTTCACCGCAGTCCGGGTGGTGAGGAGAACGAGACGGGGCTCCTTCCAACGGGGCTCCAGCGAACTTGAACTATCAAAGTTCCTTATAAAAACAAAGTCACCCGGGACGACTTCATGCGGTTTCACTTCGGTGTTGTCTGGAAATGCAGCGGCAACCTGTGAACGACAAGATTGTAGTGCAGACATCAAGGAGGCAAGGTAATCTGTCAGCATATTACTGTCAACATCAGTTATGGTACGGGGTCTAGGTGTACCCCACATGTTAGGGGGATGACCAAACACTATCTCATAGGGAGATAGACCTGAACGGGAGTGAGCGACCATTCTCATATAAAAAAGGGCAACTGGCAGTGCTACCATCCAATCTACGCCTTTCTCTGCACACACTTTGGCGATGCGGATTTTCAGGGTCTGGTTATGTCTCTCTACGAGACCGGCTGCTTCGGGATGGCGTACACAATGGAACTTCCACTGGTACCCTAACAGAAGGGAAACTTGTTTCATGAGCTCGGATGAGAATGGCTGGCCGTTATCTGAATACACGACCCTAGGTAATCCATAGCGGGGAAAGAACTCACGAACCAACTGCCTGGCAGTGGTCGCAGCGGTGTAATCTGGAACTGGATATGCTTCTGTCCACCTGGACAAAGCGCATACAACTACGAGGACATACTTGAAACCTCGACATCGCTCCATCTGAATGTAATCCATTTGGAGGACTTCAAAAGGGTGGTCAGGAGGATGGAATCCACCTTGTTCCACCGGGACACTTTTACCTGGATTGAACTGACAACATATCATACAGGTACGTACTTTCTGCTTGGCTGCTGCTCGTAAATGCTTGTTGAACCAAAGGTTCTGGATACTGTCTAACATGGCTTTTTCTCCTAGATGTGCTGGACTATGTGCGGTATTAATAATGACTTGAACCATAGAGTCGGGGAGAAACCATGTGGCTTTTCCCTTCGTCAACCATCCCTGATCTGTCTGGACCCCTCCTTGTTCGGACCATTTCTTGATTTCATCGGGAGTAGCATGTAACTGTATGTCTATGACATCCTGTGTAGGGTCCTTAACTGTCATACAAGTCGTCTGTTCTGGAATGAGTGTCGGTGTCGTGTTAACTGGAATGTCTGGAGTCTGAGCTGTGAGCTTGGCCGTTCGATCTGCTAGATCGTTACCCTGGGAAATGATATCAGTAACTTTCGTATGTGCCTTGCACTTCATGATAGCGATAGCTGTCGGTAAATGTATTGCATCTAACAGAGCTTGAATGAGGAGACCATGCTGAATCTTGGTCCCATGAGAGGTCATAAAACCTCTTTCCTGCCAGAGCACTCCAAAGTCGTGAACGACTCCGAATGCATAACGCGAATCTGTATATATGTTAACTTTCAGGTTCTTGGCACGTATGCAGGCTTGAGTCAGAGCGACGAGCTCTGCTGCTTGAGCAGACAGGGTGTCAATACGATGTGTTTCTATGACTTCGGTTTCAGTAGTCACTGCATACGCGGCTACTAGTTCTCCTGTACTTGTTCTCATACATGAACCATCCACATAAAGTGTCAGGTCGGGATCAGGTAATGCAATGTCTGTCAAGTCTTGTCTTGGCTTTGTCATGGTGTTAACAACTTCCACACAATCATGTGTGGCAGGATTTGAAGTAACTGACGGTAACAGTGTAGCTGGATTTAAAATGTTGCAGCGTCTGATTTCTATGTGTGGCTGGAACAATGTCAGTTCGTAACCTGTTAAACGTGCAATTGTCAAGTGCTGAGTCTGTGTTCGGTTTAAAAGAACTTCCACGGAGTGTGGAACTTGTACTGTCAGGGAGTGTCCTAACACTATGGAATCACTTTGTCTGATAGCTAGAGCTGTGGCTGCAACTGACTTGAGGCACGCAGGCAGCACCTGGGCCACTGGATCTAATGTGCTAGAAAAATAAGCACAGGGCTTGTATTGTCCTGCTTGATCTTGTGTGAGAACAGATAATGCAGTACCATCACGTTCTGTAACAAAAAGTGTAAAAGGCTTACTGTAGTTCGGTGTTGCTAGAACAGGTGCATTACATAAAGCTTTATTTAACTCATTAAAAACAAGTGTATGTTCCTGGGTCCAAGGGAGGACAGTCGATACGGCTGCCTCCTGTGTCGTTAACTGTATCAGTGGCTTGGCTAGAAATGCATACTGAGGAATCCATTGTCTGCAGTAAGAAGTGAGGCCGATAAAAGCTCGTACCTCCTTCTGTGTCTTGGGCTGTGGAAGACGTGCTATTAACTGGATACGGTCAGGTGTCAACTGCCTACCCCTCTTGGACAGTAAGTGTCCTAAGTAGACCACTTGCTGGACACAGAATTGCAATTTGGAAGGGGACACCTTGTGCCCCATCTCGGCCAGAAAATACAGAACTGTAAGTGACGCACGCTCGCAGTCACGTTCAGAACGGGCTGTGATCAGTAGATCATCGACATACTGGAGCAGGGCAGTGTCAGTTGGCATGTGAATATTGTCTAGTTGTCTCTTAAGTGCTTGACTGTAAATGCTAGGACTCTCTGTAAAACCTTGAGGTGCTCGTGTGAATTTATAGCTTCTTCCATTTAAACAGAATCCGAAAAGGAACTGGCTGTCTGGATGAATGGGGACACTGAAAAATGCATTCTTGAGATCGATAACTGTAAAGAACGTAGCTTCAGAATCAATGGCCGTCAATAGAGAAGAAATATCTGGGACCACTGGGTACTGGGGTATGATACATTTATTAAGTTCTCGAAGGTCAATCACTAATCGATATACTGGAGGTGCATTTGGATCAGTACGTTTCAGGACTGGAATGATAGGAGAATTACATACATAGGAGTCAGTTTCTACAACCACTCCTTGAACAATAAGCTCGTCAATAATTTTGGATAAGGCTGTTACAGCCTCAGGTGGCAATCTGTACTGTCTGATTCGTGGTAAAACAACACCTTGCTTCAGGGTGACACGATGGGGTGTGATATGCATACAACCTACATCAGTTGGACCTTGCGCCCATAAATGCTGTGGTACATTCAATAATCTTGGATCAAAATCACGTAATACATAATGACCTTTGAAATCACGCAGGAACAGACGGACCCCTTCTGGGGAGCAGCATATGACTGCTCCTAATTCTTTTAAAGTCTTAATGTCTAACAAATTTTCTGGACAAGACTTCGTGAGTAACAAGTCTGTAGTTCGGGACAATGGACCAACTTCTAGAGTAACTGGTTTCGATATTTCATTAACAATGGGCTTTCCTGAAAATCCAAGGGAAACATTTCTAGAGCCTGAGAGTGGAGCCCCTGGAACCTCGTCATGACTGATGGTAGTCCTACTTGCCCCTGTATCAATCAGAAACTTTCTGTCTTTCCCTAATACTTGACTATGTACATAGGGACCCTCTTGATCTACAGGAATCTCGATGAGAGGCAAGCCTACCTCCCTCTCTAGGCTGTTTCATGAATATGGCTGATTATCTGGATACTCAGACTGTGCGTACTGGTACATCTGCTGTGTAACGTGTTGCGTTGCAGCTATAGGCTGCGGTGCTGTAACTGTCTGTTGTGCATTCTGTGATGGTTGAGAAGTCTGTGAAACTTGTTCTTGTCTAGGCGGATGTGGTCTTTCTTTAGTTTTACCAGTAGCTATGTTGTGTTTCAGAACTGCACATTCGTTTATAAAATGACCTGGCTGTTTACAGTAATTGCATGTCCCTTTAACGGGAGCTGCAGGATGACTGGCTTGATTCGGACCCCTCTTCTGACTGTCTTGTGGAACAGATTGTGCAACTAATACTTTCATTTTCGTGTCTTTCATACGTCTCCTTTCGTGTTCCTGCTCTTCCCTGATTCTGTTCTGGTGGTACTGGAGCATCTGGAGCATCTGTGACGGAGTATTAGCTTGCCAGGTACTTTCGACTTTCAGGACTCGATTTTTAACTTGTGGACTTGAATTCTCGACTAGTTTGGTAACAAAAAGATGGGGGTACGACTCACTACTTGTTTTCAGACCACTATTAATAATGAAACATTTCTCAAATCTAGAATAAAAGTCACTAGTATCTTCGTCTTGTTTTTGTTTACAGGCTGAGATGGCATCCCAATCTTCCTTTTTCGTGGCTAGTAATCTTGGCAAGACTTGTATCAATAACTCGGGCAATTCTTTAGCTTTATCCCCAAGACCGGTACCTGGTACTCGTGAATTATCTTCAGCTTCTAGAGCTGTCCAATCTATCTTTTTCTCTCCCACCTCCCATTCTTTTTCTTTGAGTTTTTCCTATATGCCCGCAGGCAACAGGACCTTTAGCATTTTAATGATATCAGGATACGTGTATTCTCCCATACGGAGCATGTCCTTTAATTCACGGTGAAACCCTGCTGGATCTTTATCATGACAGGGAATTAACTTTTTCATTTCTAAGAGTTCCATTTTCGTGATAGGGGTGTAAACGAATACTTGTTCTAGACCACCACCCTCTTTCTTGACTGGATGTACTTCTCGTAACGGATTCTGTCTGTCTATGTAGAATGATTTACTTTCTGGGGGTGAGACGTGAACAAAATGTGGATTCAGAAACGTTCGGTATTTGTGGCGCTGTTCTAGAATGACACTAATTAAATCGGTACCTAGACCTTTCCATCTGTACTGGAGTAACTCGTTTAATACATCATGTAGAGGACCTGGATCAGAATGTTGTTCCTCATACAGTATAATGAGGTGCTGGATCATATACATACCCACCTGACGTTGCTCGGCTGGGGGCAGTTTCAGAAACGTTTGTGCCACTATTTCATCTGGAAACGTGGTAGAATCAGTAGTCCATCGGACTGCTGATCGGGCTAGTTCTTGTTCATGCATGGTACTAAGCTCGCTATACCCTATTCGTGATTTCAGAATGTGATCGGTAGCTTGGAATACTTGCTCAAGAGAACACTGTTCTGGTACTGGAGGCGGAAAACTTTCTTGTAATCTAGGCGTGAATGTCGGTCGGAAAGTCTAGTTCTTCCTACATACGCTATTCTGTCGGGATTCTCGCTGTCTACCTCTTCAGTAGAAGAGTCATACTCTTTCTCGGTTGCTTGTTTTGCTTCTCGTTTCTCGTGTATAGTTATGATTTCCCTACGAATTTTCTTGTACATACTCTCTATACAAGCTTGTGTCTTGTGTTTTCCATCGGCTATATTGTCACTCCACCTAGTCAGGACTTTCATTTCTTCTTGATCTTTTTCTGGATAATCTTGCTCTCTTATTAAACAGTTAATCAGGAACTTTAAAATCATGAGCTGTGTCTCGACTTTTCTTTGAACCATGGCTTCGTGAATTCTTCCTGGATTCACTCCTGTACGGATAAAACGATATATTCTGTCTAGATGTTCTCCCATATCGGGCAGGGTGTCCAAATAGCTGGCAACCCGTCTTAAACGTAATGAATATATGACCATGTGATCATCGCCTGGAACTGGATCATAACGACATTCAGTAAGTGCCCGCTTGATATCTACGTATGTAGACACTTTTGGCGTACGTTGTAACGCTAGTTCATGTAGCGTCAGACGTCTTGGTTGAGGCGGGGTACGAGGAGAACCTCCCC
Source organism: Lissotriton helveticus (assembly GCF_964261635.1). Taxonomy (NCBI): domain Eukaryota; kingdom Metazoa; phylum Chordata; class Amphibia; order Caudata; family Salamandridae; genus Lissotriton; species Lissotriton helveticus. The sequence continues at coordinate 1,832,748,050 of NC_136068.1, read as the reverse complement.
CCGCGGCTCCTAAACTAGAATCGTCGGTGAATACTGTACGGGCTGGTAGAGTGACTGGCAAAGCGGGTACATGTACTGTGGGCTGGGCCGGGGGTGCTGTAACAGGTACTGTAACGTTAACTGGACCCGCGGGACCAGCGGCTGGAGGAGCAGGAATTACATTATTAACGGGAACAGGCGGGATAGGATTTGCATATTCTGGGACTGTATCATCCAAATAGGACGAAAGAAAAATATCAGCTGCGGTCGGTTTGTGACGTAGCTTAATCGGGACCAATGGCGGCAGGAAATTACAGGGTACTTCCGGGGTTGCTTTTGGCAAGCCCTCGGCAAGAAGAGGAAACATACCCTTAATAAGGGCATTTCTCTGTCTGTCTGACTGTTCTACTCTAACTCGTTCACCTTCTTCGATTAATTCCCTTTCTTGGGCTTTTTCTGCGGATTCCCTACTTAATTCTGTTTTTCTGAATTCTTTTTCGGTTCTTTTATGAGATTCTTTGCGCCATAACTCGATGGCATCTTTCTGGGACTGTCTGGCTTTCTTTTTCCATAATGCTTCTTCTACTCGCATGATGCACTCGGAATCCCATGTACCTGATACGGGCCATCTATATTTCTCTTCTAGTTCCTTAGTATAGTCCGCCCATAAGTCTAGATATATTATGGCATCTAAGCCATGTTTGTGATACATAAAATGTCCTGGACTGTCCCTAGGAGGGACAGGAACTGCTTCTTCGAGTAACCCTTTTCTGGTTTTTAACTGACGTAATTTCGAGAACAGAGGCATTTCGGTTATATACTTGGAAACGCAATACACAATAATCACAGTAATAAAATAGCGAACAAAGCACTCATACCACGACATAAAAATACATGAATAACAGTTCGAACAGAAATACTACCAGATACACTGAAAACAGAACACATGAATTTCTCGAGAACGAAACTTACTAGAATTACTGGATGCACTGCTAAAACAGTACAGAACATACCGGTCCCATAAAGGGACACGTCAGGACCCGTATCCACCTAGGTGAATACTTCGTAATGGATCTGCGTACCCAAACCCAACGGACCAGGACCAACTAATGATCCTGTCTAGATACTTCCCCCGCGACGGTACTCACCGGGAAGCAGAAACTGGAAGGCCTCGGACTGGACTGGACTGCTACGACGTCGGACTACGAACTTCGGAAACTTCGGTTACAGGTGGGCCTCCGGATACTTCGGACCTTGCTCTCTCGGCTTGGGCTCTGGTCGGGACGAACCGCATTCCACACCGCTTCGTCTGGATGTCGGACCGCAGTTTCCGTCTCCTCCGTGGGCCTGAGGGAGACTTGAAGCAGAAATATCTGCCGGTGCGCAGTAGAGTTCCGTCACGGCTGCCGAGGGTCAGGGGGCCTGCGTGGCATCGCCAGCGCGTGAGGAAGGGGCTCGTCCCTATTCGGGCGCCATTATGTGGTATATAAATAAATAATACCGGGACTATTTTTGAATTACATTAACAATAACAGATAGCTCAATAAATAAGAGGCAGGATCCGATGTGTCCGAGTCAGAAGGATTTATTCAGGCAAAAGGGAAGGGACTGGAACGGGACAGCCTGAAATAAAATGAAAAGGAAGGAAGGAAGGCAGCTGCACTATTTCATCGACAGTGCAGCATATATATAGTAAGACATTTCAAATACATTACATACAGTAGGCGTAACTTATGACAAAACGTAAGATAAGAACACATGGGTGGAAGAAGAAGGCGTGTACAGGGCGTGCACTGAGACATGTGATGAGAAACGTCACAGAAGTGTCATGAATGGGCGGAAACATGGAGGGGGCTACCTGAGAGCAGCTGGGACCTTTAACCTAGTGGTGCGCGCAAACGGGCAATGACGTGTTACCAGGGAGAACTGGGGGCTATGACTTCTACACTAGAAGAGGAGACTAAAGTCTGCGATGTCAGGACGACACGTACCTATAGCATATCTGGTATCTGGTGTTTGGAGTACATGTTGATAGAATCTAAAAGTTATCAGGGCAAAGGCTACTTGACACTAAGACTGGTGCATGCATATATTCTACATGTATTGCGTGTGCTATGAATATTCTATGAATATTAATACGGTAACTCTCTTGCATGGAGACAGAAAGACTAGACCATAGCTGAAACTGTTGATGCGGTTCAGTAGCTTAGGAATGCAAAGGAGGAAAGCTGGACTGATAACTAGAAGCATAACATACTCTTTGGCAGACAGGCAGGCAGAGCCAGGCCGGGCACCGCGCTGCGCGAAAGGAAGTAAGTGAAGGGTCAGGGATGCAGGTGGGGGCTGCATCGCTCCTCGGAGTGGGTTCAGGAGACTGGAGCTTGAATCTGGTGTCCGGGCCCTTTTGAGGCCTAGAAACGGGGACAATGCTTGGAATTAACGTGCACACTGTAAAACGTGGCAACATAGGCCTAATACTCGTTGCTTTCACGAGAACTGGAAACTGGCATACTAGCGTTGGACACAACTATAATTGCGTCTTTAATCGATCATAGGGGGATACATGCATATCGATCATGCACATATGGCATAAGATGGGGAACACGTAGGCACATATAACATGGCAAAATTTACTTTTCCACAATCTGGTGCCCAAGCTCGGGTCTGTTACTCAGGGGCTCTAGGTGACGCCTACAGCCTGACGTCATTCACTGTATCCTTGTCTGAAACATGACACAGTACTAAGTTCTTGCTTTATAGAGTTTACCGCTAAAACCATTATTTGTTTTAACATACATATGTGGAAATATTTCATGTTTTTATGTCCCTGTGCCTTTTGCTCGTAGCTGTTTACTCCGACCCATGCTCACCAGAGTGCAAAATGTACATGGAACACTTGGTTGCCGTACCGTGAGAGCAAAAGCGTTGCATACTTCTTGAATACTTCATGGGACTTTTGGGCAGGCGGGACGGCGTCCCCCCGGTAAAATAAGTGGGGGGACGCCGTCCACCTGCGTGGTACCCCGACTCGAGCCCTGCCTGGCACACCAAAACACATACCCACGCTGAGCCCTAAAATGTCCCCTCGAACCCCAAAACCCATACCCGCTCAGTACCCTAAAATTACCCCCTGGCACCCCAATCCGTAACCCACCCTGAACCATAAAATTACTCACTGGCACCCTAAATCCCACACCCACCCTGAACTCTAAAATTACCCACTAGCACCCCCAAAAAAATGAACACTACAAACTTACACTACATTTGCATATTTGGAGGGGACGGTCCTCTTTGAGGTTTCTATGTATGTAAGTCAAAAACAACATTCACAGTAACCTAGATATGCAGGCAGTAGGTAATGCTGTGCTGAAAAATGCATTAAAGTTACTGGAACTTTCACAAAAAAACTGCTGCCTGCTCTTCTGATACTGTACTGTGGAGTCTGGCTGATCAGCAGCACTGCGTCCTGGCATCCAACCCCTCCCGAAGGTCTCACTGTGTAGATCAATGTGGGTCAAATGCACAGACAACAGGGGGAAAGGGATGGCCAGTGCAGGTAAAGCTGTTCCTTTGTAAATTAATTCCTGCTGGCGTCATAGCCCAGGGTTTGCTGTCTTTGCACTTGTATGGAATACACATCTATACAAGTGCACAGACAGCACACCTTGGGCTATGACGCCAGCAGAAATTCCTTTACAAAGGAAAAGTGTCACCTGCACTGGCCATCCCTTTCCCCCTGCTGTGCACTTCACACCCCATGCTCACAACCCATCAAGTGCTTAGGTGAAATCCCTGCCTTCAGGCAAGGATTTCACCTCTGCACCACTCTAAAGGAAAACAAGAGGTGGGGGCAGGGGGGTTCACTCGAGGAAACTGTTCAGAGGCTGGCTGTCTGGGTCGCGCTGCCGGGCCTCTCAGAAAGCATTAAAAAAATCACATTCTCGGATGCAGCCTTCTTGCATCATTTCAGTGCGTGTCATCTTAGCCCGGGCAGAGGAGGCGACGGGGGGGGGGGCTGAAGCCCGGTGAGCCCAATGGGTGTTGCGCGCCTGATATATATATATATAGTCTGGTGTCTGTTCTGGGGAACCCAGTGCTCTTATGTGTGTGCTGGGGACACTGACCACCGAGCCCAGTAGTGAATGGCTGTAACATGCACTGAACTTTACTAACGATGATTGCAGCAACATGTTTATCAGCTGTTGCTTGTCTTATATTTTAAATTGGCACATGTTTGTATAATATTTGATTAATATATATGTAGTTTATGTATGTATAAAATGATTTCCATAAACTAGCAATATGTTATGCTATTGAATATACTGCTGTAGTAGATACACATAGGAGTATTTCAGGGTTTTGAATGAGTGCTTGAGGTGCCTACAATGGGCCAATGATGGTGTTTTCAATTTTAAATAGGGGTACTGAGCTGTGCTTGAATGCTTCGCTGCATCAAGGTAGCTTGTATCACAACAAGCACTGGGTTAGGTTTTTACAGTGAGTCAAGTGTGTGCCTCCTCTTAAATGACTACAAAGAATGTTAAAAGCCACATTCCTGTAGAGCTGAATTTATTAAACTGTTTCCTCAGCGCTTGGACGCCCCCGGGCAGCTATGTGCGCTTTACAAAACTCATTTTCATTTCATTTCATTTCTTGCGCCAGGTTTACATCCGCTGACCACTGCAAAAAAATCACCACCTGACTTATTCCCTTGGAAAGTCCTGCATTGAAAACTGGCCTTCAATTAAACGATTTTTTCTCTCCCTTGTTTATTTTGAATGCATCTTTCCTTTGTTTCTAATGTATACATGCCTGCTGTGTGTCTATACTACTCTCTACTCTAAATCTCATGCCTATCTGTTTTAATCTCTTTTTTTGAAACCATGTCCATGTAAGCTAACACTATCTGAATTCCAGAAAGCATCGCTTCTGGTATAGCATCCGCTAAAGGTTACTCCTCAGGCACTAATGTACCACAAAGATACCAGAGTAAATGCATGGAAAGATTTCATTTAGCATGCAAAACAAACCCCAATTACCACTAACTCTGGGGCTCCCACGCTCGTTCGGGGGAAGTACGCACTGTATGTTATGTTAATTTTATTTGTATAGCGCATGGCTACCCCAGCAACGGGGCGTCCCAGCGCTTATGGACATGCCAGAAAATACAGCAGCGCAGCCAGTGAAAGTAAGTTAGATGGAAGAGAAGAACCAAGTTTTAATCTGTTTCCGGAAGAGCATATGGTTAGTGGTGGCCAGGGCCCTTAGGGGGATCGAATTCCATAGCTTCGGGGCCAGGTACCTGAAGGAGCGGCCGCCGGCTCTACTCCTCCGGATCTTAATTGTACCGGCAAGAGATAGATCCGCCGAGCGGAGGGCACACGTGGGGGTATATAGGGCACAAAGTCCCTGCAGAATTTGGGGGCCGGAGCCATACAGAATTCTATGGGTTATACATAGTCTTGAATTGAATGCGTTGTTTGATTGGCAGCCAATGGAGGCGTCGATAGGTATGACAGGTTTTTGGTAGTACAAACAGAATGCGGGCGGCAGTGTTCTGATCTCTTTGTAGCCTATTTATCACTGTCAGGTTAGAGCCCAGCATAAGAGCATTACAGTAGTCTAGATGGGATAAGACTGGAGCCTGGACTATAACCTGGCGAGTGGGAGGCTCAAAGAAGCCGAGAATTGGTTTGAGGGAGCGTAGGAGACCATAACAGGTGCCTGCCACTTTTTTTGCATGAGTCTCTAGGGCAAGTGAGTTATCCAACATCACACCCACATTTTTAACTACCTCCTTAGGAATGGGTGGAGGTCCTAGTGTGGGGGGCCACCAGTATTTGTCCCATCTCTGAGTTTCATTGCCTATTAAAAGTACCTCCGTTTTGGAGGAGTTTAACTGGAGACAGTTCTGAGACAGCCAGTTAGATATGGCCAGAATATCTTCTTGGAATTTGGTTTTGTCCACCTCAGTGTTTTTGGAGAAGGTAAAAATAAACTGAGTATCGTCCGCGTACGATACTAACCTAATCCCACGATCTCGAGCCAGCATAGCCAGGGGGCGGACGTACACATTAAACAATGTGGGGCTGAGCGCAGAGCCCTGCGGAACCCCGCACTCCAAAGGGTGCCTGCTGGACGAGCACGGCGGGGCGTGCACCTGGAAGGAACGGTCGGATAGAAATGACACGAACCAATCCAAGGCACTCTCTCTGACTCCGATCTCCCACAGTCGCTCAAGCAAGATCCTGTGGGAGACCGTGTCAAAGGCCGCACTCAAGTCCAGCAGAATCAGAAACGAGGTCTCGCCCTGGTCCTGCACCTCCCTTAGATGTTCCGTGACGGCCAGTAAGGCAGACTCCGTGCTGTGTTTGGCACGGAATTCATTTTGGGACTCGTCCAGAATTCCGTTGGATTCCAGGTAGGTGGTCAGAATGGAGTTCACATGAGCTTCCGCCACCTTAGCCGGGTACGGAAGTAAGGAGATAGGTCTACAGCTATCCGGCCTAGTGGGGTCCAGCATTGTTTTTTTTTAAAAGAGGGACTACCTTAGCATGTTTTCAAGATTTAGGGATGGCTGCTAACTGAAATGAGTTGTTAATCAGCGTCTGCCCTTCCGGCAGAATAGAATCCTGGAAAGTTCTAAACAAATCAGGTTTTACGGGATCTTCTGGGGAGCCAGACTTTACCTTTAAGGCCACGAATTCCATCTCAGTCTGCTCAATGGATGGCAGGATTTGAAGTGAATATGGGAGGGCAACTGGACCTATGGCGGTACTAGGGGTCGTAATATGTCCATCCGGATGTAGAGCGTTGTAAATCCCTTTGACTTTGTCCAGGAAGAAACATGTTAGCTTTTCGCACTGTGCGTCAGATACTATCAAGCTACCTATTCCCTCCGGAGCCTTGGTCAAGTCCTTCACCAAGGCAAAAATAGTTTTGGAGCGGTTGGTACTGGAGTTGATCAAGTCCGTGTAATACTTTGCTTTGGTCGATTTAATAAGTTTATGATATGCTTTGGTGGCAGATCTAAAGTTGGTTTTGCTTTGGTGGCAGATCTAAAGTTGGTTTTGGCCAGGTGATCGTATGATCGCCTCCAGATGCACTTCAGTAGCTTGCATTGCTTTTTTTTGGTTGCAAGTGTCTCAGAGTACCACGGATGGGACTGCACACGCTTGGGCCTCGACCGTTTCATAGGGATGAAATGATCAAGTAATTTATTTATTCATTCCCTGTAAGCTGTGTCGGCCTCCTCCATATTGCTAGACCAGACTGGGCAGGATGTTTTCAGTCTGGTTTCAAACGGGACATTATCTAGTTTGTTCCAGGGGCGTCTCCACAGCAGGGTGGGAAGCTTTTCCCTGCGGCCAACTGGGATCTTAATCGACAAAAAAGATCGGAAAATGATCGGTCCAACTGAGGGGGCTAGGAGAAGTGATTGTAACTTCCTGAATGTTTGTGAACACCGGGTCTAAAAGATGACCTGCCTGATGCGATGGCCCTTTGACTAGCTGGTTAAGCTGACAAGCCTCCAGGTCTCCCAGGGCCGGACTGGGAACCGAAACCGGCCCTGGCAAAGTGCTCGGTCGGCCCCTCCCTCCCCCCAGGGGGTTGGGGGGTGCGACCGCACTCTTTGCTAGGGCCGGTTTTCGGCCGATTTTGTTACAGTGCCGTTTTTGCAGCTATGCTGCAAAAAACGACCCTGTAACAAAACCGGCCCCCTGGGGCCCAAAACCGGCCCCCACCCTCGTGGCCGACCGGGGGATTGCCCGGTGCCTGCAACAGCCAGTCCGGGCCTGAGGTCTCCCAAAAACTTTAGTATAGTGGGTGAATCACGACGCTCAAGATGAAGATTGAGGTCCCCCAACACAGTAAAGTTTGCTGATTGTAGAGCTAGCGTCGAGACAATCGATACCAGTGAATCCTGGAAGGTGCTCGCTGACCCTGGGGGGCGATATATCAAGAGCCCCGTAAGGGTAAACATGTCGGATACCCTCACCTTAAATATCACACTTTCGCAGTTAGCTCTGCTTATGGGGTTGAGGGTACAGGTATAGTTGCTTTTGAAAATTACCGCTAAGCCACCACTCCTTCCTATGGGTCTGTTCTGGGCACATATAAGGTAGCCTGGGGGGAAAGCCAGGGTTGAGACAGTCGGGATGTCATTGGTTAGCCACGTTTCTGTCAAAAATAGGAGATCGGGGGAATAATCTGTGAGAAGCTCATGGACGTCTTCGTAGTGTTTCACTAGGGACCTACAATTTAGGCTCAGTAAACTTAGTTTTGTGAGGTTATTTGCCACTGGGGCTGCAGATGATGGCATAGAATGGACCTCTGAGGCCTTGAAGCCACAGTGGTCACATTGTGTACAAAGGGCACCAGGGTGCCACTTTTGTGCCAAGCAATTAGCATAACTAAGCAATCAGCTCCTCGCGAGCATATGGGGCCATTCGGGTGCCTAGCGAACAGGGGTTCAGGCGCCTGGCGACGGACCAGCGCGGACGGGCGCAGACGGGCTCGCCTTTGGCGACCCGCCGGCGGTCCGCCGCACGTGTCCGCTGCGCGGGAGAATGATGTGCTGCCTAAGAAGGCACCGGTCCCGCCTCTGCCAGAAGTGAGACGCCCTCAGGGGCCGGGCCAAGGGTCAGGAACGCCCTCCACGCAAGCGGCACAAGCCGCGGTGGAACGGGGCGACGACCGAGTGTCAAACAGGGTGAGTTGCTCAAAAATAAAAATGTAAAAACAGATTGCCAGAACGTGGTATTTAAAATCAAAGAACAAACTTTCCAGTCGCTGCTACAGCGCCTCGCATATCATGCCAATTGAATGCAATCATGATCCAGCTCTGGGAACAGAAAGGACCAGGAGTCTAAAGAAGACATGTATAGGGAGCAAAGTAAGTAAAAATGCTTTAAATGCTATGTGTGTATGCATGAGTGTGTGGATCTGTTAGAACTTGGACATGTGTGGGGGTGAAAGTGAGAGTGTGTCAGTGAAGGGGTGTAGGAGAGTAGGGTCTGCTATCCTATGGTCACCCCAAATTTTTGCTTTTTGCTTCACTGGTTTTCGACTACTGAGGCTGTGGGCCTGCTGATCAGACCCCCAGCCTGCTGTTCTCTCACTAAATTAATGATACATGTGCTATAGGCACATACCACAATTGGAAATGGACTCTTTGTCAGCCCCTGTATAATGCACTATAGGTGCCCAGGGCATAGGGGCCACCAAGGCCTACCAGGGGCTGCAGCATATCTTTAGCCACCCCTGGCTGGTTCGTAAATTGACACAACTGGTTGATCACTCAGCTGGGGTAAGGTGGTGTAATCACCCCTTACTTAGATATAGTATACCTATATCTAAACCTATATCTGGACACATATTAACCTGTGAGCCACTCCTATGGAAGGCCTCATCAATCCTGGAGGCAGAGTGCGTGGTTTAATGTGAGATGGAGCTCTAGCATGAGCTGAGCCTGTCTGCAGCTGTCGGGAACAACTCCCTAAGCTGTTTCAGGATAATGCCATACCATATACTCTTAAGCGCCTTATAATCCTCGCGGTAATATAGCAACTTTGGTTTGGCTTTATCAAAACATGTCGTGTAAGGTGTCATACGATTTGGAATACTATCCCCTCGCCAGTTCTAGCGCCGGGGATAGCATTCCACCCCTCTAGAGGGGTAAGACATGTTACTGTACTTAAATGCGGTTAATTTCTAAAAGGACCTTGGATCCACAAAATGGATGCCTCTGCCACAGACATGAGTCTGACCCCCTGAAGCTGACCGAAACTCAGCCAAATGGGGCCTGGACAAAGGGTTTCCTGTCGCAGGGAGGTGTTACACCCCCTCAGACAGGAGATAGTGGATTGTAGCGGGGAGGTTTGAAAGAAACCAGACACTGCTTGGGGCGCACAAGGCTGCCCCTTGCATAATCCGGCCAAACCGGTTCTGGGGCACTCCAGGGCGGCCTGGATCAAAGGAAGGGGGTGTATCCACCCACTTCCTGGGTCCCACCCATAGGAGGGGACCTAGCAGGTAATCCAGCCCCCAAAATTTGTATAAGACTGGGAGCAGTGCCAATGCACTTCAGATTATCCTGATGAAACATAAGAAATGAAACTCTGGACCCTTCGACATCCTACTCGACGTAGAAGCCCGAAGAATCTCCCTTGTGGTCAAGGAGTGACCACCCTGTGCAAACAGGCACCATCCAGCCATCGACGTCTGCTTTGTTGCAGTTCCCGCCGGAACTCGAGCGACAGAGATCGACGAGATCAAGCTTGCCTGCCTTCCAACAGCCCGATCCACAGTCCCTGCAGAGCTGAGACCCGTGGAGGCGACCGGAAGCGTGGGGCACGCCATCTTGGAAAGACCACGAGACGCTGACCGTGCAGCCCACGAGTGACCCTCGAAGCTGTACACCGGGGTTTGAGAAGCCCCAACCCTGAGCCACACTTGCACCGAAGTTCAGCCCTCCACACTCGACGAGTGCTGCGTGGGGCCCTTCTGCTTCTCTTGGCTCAACGCGTTGGCCCGGTCAGTTGCCAGCCGGCTTGTGGCCCCTGTGCCGACGAAACTTGAAATTCGACCTGCGATTCTGGTTGCTCCAGATTTGCACCAGCTCCCCTGAAAAGGAGCCCCCACTCTGACCCTCCTGGTTCGAGTGAGAAGCAATCTCCCGGTTCCGCGTGGATTGCTTTTGCCAAGTGTTGTTTGCTCCAATCTTGAAGCCGATAGCGCCGACGGCGAGAGCCTGCGTGGGACAGATCGTGACCTGCTCCTGGACGTCGTAGATGCCCCAGAGCCCACGTGACAGCGGAGAGAAGCTCCTCGACGACCACCTGATTGCGCCCGACATTGCCTGGTTCCGTCCTGGTTCCACCCTGGTCACTGCTGAGTGACCCAGACTCTGTCCCCTCTGCTTTCAGGTACTTTTCGACTTGAGTCCACCCTTGGACTCCACCGGACACTTCTCTTTCACCCCGCCTGCAGCCCTTTCAGCTTCAAGCACCAAGAGCCTGCGTGACGAAACCCGACTCAACTTCGACCCTGTGCACCCGCTTCCTGTGGGTGAGGTAACTTTGCTCCGCCGGTGTTCCCACACTGGTACACATCTCTAGGGTCTGTGTCTTAAGTTTTGTTCCTCTAGGTTCAGCGGAAGTGTCCTTAAACTTTAACTTTACAACTTTTACGCACCATTGGTTAACATTGGTGCATGCGTGCGCTTTCTGCACTGCACCCGAATCCCGCGGGCTTTTCCCGACTTCAGCATTGCTTGTCCCGACTGCTCCCAGCGATTCCCTAGGCCTAACCACTGTTCGATTGGTATCTCTTATACCACTTGTTTAGTATATGGTCTGAGTGGCCCCTCGCCCTCATCCATATTTGTGCAACTTTGTATGTTATACTGTCCTTTTGATTTAACGCTTGTGCCCCTTTATTCATAAAGAATACTGGGGATTGTTTTTAGTAATAAATACATATATTTTTATAATATATACTTGTGTGGTGTCCTTTCATTTGATATTACAGGATTGTATGTGGTAAAACAGCTCGCTTAACACGACCTCTTAAGTTAAGCCTTTAGGCGGCTTAGTCCATGCTACCCCTAGGATAGCTTGTCTAATAAGGTTGACTTACAATCAGACACCATAAGGGATTGTTTGGCCTGATAACCGGTGGTTCCAGAATTGGAAACATCACCTATCAGGCCAAATTCTCACATTGGTGAGCAGCGGTGCGGATTTGAGCTTGCTGTTGTTTTACCATTGCAATCTTTTATCAAATTGAAAGATCACATCAAGTACCTCTAGGTACATATAAATCAAAAGCTTAGCATATTTAAGTTCTACTGAACTTAGTAGTTGGTGATTAAAGGGATTAGCACACCCTGACTACAACTCACTAGCAAGGTACAGTAGGGAAACACTTAGTGTAGGTAGGTGCATCACTTACACCACACTAGAGTCATGTCTGACACAGGAAAAGCCTCAGGGTCTGTTCCTGTGACAGTTGACCTTACCAAGGCAACTTCCAGTTATGACAAACTAACGCACAAAGACTTGGTTGCCTTGTGCATCTCAAGAGGGTTCAAAAGGGGCAGAAGTCCCACCAGTCCTTCCCTGATAGCCATTCTAGAACAGGTTGACTTAGAAAAGGCGAATGCAGTTCCCTTAGAGTCAGGAGATGGAGTGAACCCCCCTGTAACTGATACCCCTCCAGAGGAAGAAGAAGAGGAGGAAGAGGAGGAGGAGGAGGACTCAGATGTAGAGGACCCAGAAAAACAGGATCAGAGGGGTAGCCAGGTCCTAGTTGCCAGGCTTAACCAGGCCAACTTAGACCTACTGGGAAATTGAGAGGGCCAGCACCTCCCCAGATCCCACCATGTCATTCTCCCAGGCAACAGAAGAGTGAGATCTCCCTCAGGGGACTCTCATATTTCTAGTGCCTCAAGGGAATCTCAGAGAGGTATGACTGCCTCTCAGAAGATAGAGCATAGGGCCAGAATGAGGGCTGTCAAACTCCAAATAGAGAGGGAGGAGGTAGCCTTGGCTCAAGCTAGACTTGCCTTGGCAAGAGAGCAGAAATTGTGTGGCTTAGATGCCACTGGTGGCAGCAATATTCCTAGAGAAAAAGACAGGAGCTATGATAATAGAAACCTGACAAAAATTGTGGCCCCCTACAAGGAAGGGGATGACATCCACAAATGGATGACTGCTCTTGAGAGAGCCTGCATGGTACAGCAGGTTCCTCAGGATCAGTGGGCTGCAATTTTATGGTACTCCTTTTCTGACAGGCTCCTCACAGTTAGACCTGAGGATGCCAAAAACTACTCTGTCTTGAAGAGTGCTCTTATTGAAGGGTTTGGCCTAACCACTGAGCAATACAGGTTGTTGTTCAGAGACACCCAAAAAGCACAGACTCAAGACTGGACTGATTTTGTAGATTGTGCCACTAAGGCTCTGGAGGGTTGGTTGCAGGGAAGTAAAGTTTCAGACTATACAGGATTGTACAATCTTATCATGAGAGAACAGATCCTTAATAACTGTACAAACCAGCTGTTGCATCAATACCTTATTGACTCTGATTTGACCTCTCCCCAAGAATTGGGAAAGAAGGCAGACAAATGGGTCAGAACGAGGATTAAGCAGAAACCCCAGAACCAAGGTGGTGACCAGAAGAAAACAGACCAGAAGGGTGGAAATCAGAAAGATAAAGAAAAAGACCAGAGTCTTCAGGCCCCCAAACTAATAGTAAGGAGGGTGGTTCCCAAAATGGAAACAAGAAAAAGAAGAAGAATGGCCCAAAGAAACCCTGGTGTAATACCTGCAAATCAGTTTCACACTGGGGCAGTGAATGCACCAAGACAAATCCAGTCCCCACCACTGCAGCTCCTAAAGCAACTGCACCCCCTAGTACAGTCAGCAGTGGTGGAACACAGCCAAAGGGTGTAGTAGGGTTGACCCTGGGTACTGAAGTAGGATCTGGCCTAGTCCGAATCCCTACTCAGGCGGTTCTCCTATATGATGTGGACTTAACTTTGTCCACTACAGTAAGCCCCAGTAACCTGGGCAAATATAGGCAGACGCCTTTAATCAATGAGAAACTGGCTCAGGCCTACAGGGACACATGTGCCAGTGTCACAATGGTGACACTTGACTTTGTGGACCCTGGACAGATTGTACTAGGTGAAAGTTACCTAGTGACCAATGCCAGCAACTCCACTACTTCCCATAGTGTGGCAGTTGTGAACTTCTCCTGGGGAGGGGTAGATGGCCTAAAGAAAGTTGTTGTGAGTGCAGACCTCCCAGTAGACTGTCTGTTAGGCAATGATCTTGAAAGCTCAGTTTGGTCAGAAGTGGAGTACAGGACTCATGCAGAAATGCTAGGGATTTCAGCTCATGTCCTTGCAGTGACAAGGTCTCAGGCTAAGAAGTGCCTTCCTGAACCAGTGGTGGATCTTGGAACAATAGACCAACCACAACCCAAGAGAAGGAGCAAGAGAGGAAAGGCTGAGCCTTCCACCTTGCCCCAGGTTGAGGATCAGGTTTCAGAGGAAACTGATTCTGCAGTCCAAGAGGAGACTGTCTCTGAAGAACTTGAACCTGACCAGGTTGAGTTTCTGGGGACAGGGGGACCCTCAAGGGCAGACCTGAGGCAGGCTCAATTAGATTGCCCTTCCCTTGAACCCCTCAGACAGCAGGCTGCTGCTGAGGCTGCTGGGGATGCCCAAGGTACCCATACTGTGTATTGGGATGATGGACTCCTTTACTCAGAGGCTAGAGACCCCAAGCCTGGTACAGCTAGGAGGTTGGTTATACCTCTGAAGTTTAGGGGCTTCCTCCTTACCTTGGCCCATGATATTCCCCTTGCAGGACACTTAGGCCAGAACAAGACGTGGGACAGGCTTGTTTCACACTTTCACTGGCCTCATATGTCAGAAAATGTCAAGGAGTTTTGTCGCTCCTGTGTCACTTGCCAAGCCAGTGGTAAGTCAGGTGGCACAACAAAGGCCCCCCTCATACCACTACCTGTGGTGGGGGTACCCTTTGAAAGAGTTGGAATAGATATTGTGGGTCCCATGGATCCTCAAACAGCATCTGGAAACAGATTTATACTGGTGGTAGTGGATCATGCCCCAGGTATCCAGAGGCTATTCCCCTGAGGACCACCACAGTACCTGTGGTGGCAAAAGCCCTCATTGCAGTTTTCTCAAGAGTGGGCTTTCCAAAGGAGGTACTATCAGATAGGGGCACAAATGTTATGTCTAGCTATCTGAAGGCAATGTGGAAGGAGTGTGGAGTAAACTACAAGTTTACCACACCCTATCACCCACAGTGCAATGGGCTTGTGGAGAGATTCAACAAGACCCTGAAGGGAATGATAAAAGGATTACCAGAGAAGCTTAGGCGGAAATGGGACATTCTTTTACCCTGCTTGCTCTTTGCTTACAGAGAGGTCCCACAGAAGGGGGTTGGCTACAGCCCTTTTGAACTTTTGTTTGGCCACCCTGTGAGGGGTCCATTGTGTTTGGTGAAGGAAGGATGGGAGTTACCTCTCAAAAAGCCTAAACTAGACATAGTGGACTATGTACTTGGTCTCCGCTCCAGGATGGCTGAATACATGGAGAGAGCATCCAAAAACCTGGAGGCCAGCCAAGAATTACAAAAAGCTTGGCATGACCAAAAGGCTGTACTGGTAGAGTTCCAACCAGGACAGAAGGTGTGGGTACTTGAGCCAGTGGCCCCAGCAGCACTCCAGGACAAATGGAGTGGACCCTATCCTATCATTGAGAAAAAGGGAGAAGTCACCTATCTGGTTGACTTGGGAACCCCTAGGAGCCCTCACAGGTTAATCCATGTGAATCGTTTGAAAGCATTTGTGGACAGGGAGGACATGAGCTTGCTCATGGCCACAGATGGGGATCAGGAGGAAGAGAGTGACCCTCTCCCAGACCTGCTTTCTCAGAACCCTGATGATGGTTCAGTTGATGGAGTAGCCTTGGCAGGCAGCCTCACTGACCAGCAACAGATGGACTGCAGACAGGTTTTGCAAGCCCACAAACACTTGTTTTCACTCACACCCAGCCAGACAAACTGGTGCACCCATGAGGTGGACACTGGTGACAGTCTGCCTGTCAAGAATAAGATCTACAGGCAACCTGACCATGTCAGGGATTGTATCAAGGCTGAGGTGCAAAAGATGTTGGAGCTTGGAGTGATTGAGCCATCAGAGAGCCCATGGGCCAGCCCAGTAGTCCTTGTGCCAAAACCTCATACTCAAGATGGAAAGAGAGAAATGAGGTTTTGCGTGGACTACAGGGGTCTCAATGCTGTCACTAGGACAGATGCTCACCCCATTCCAAGAGCAGATGAGCTCATTGACAGATTGGCTTCTGCCAAGTTTCTGAGCACATTTGATTTGACAGCTGGCTACTGGCAAATCAGACTAGCTGAGGAGTCAAAAGCCAAAACAGCATTCTCTACCCCTAGTGGACATTATCAGTTTGTGGTAATGCCCTTTGGTTTGAAGAATGCACCTGCCACTTTCCAAAGGTTGGTGAACCAAGTCCTTGCTGGGTTGGATGACTTTTGTGCAGCGTATCTAGATGATATTGCTGTCTTTAGCTCCACCTGGGAGGATCACCTGATCCACCTGAAGAAGGTTTTGGAGGCTCTGCAAAAGGCAGGCCTAACTATCAAGGCTACTAAGTGCCAGATAGGGCAGAGTAAGGTTGTGTACCTGGGCCACCTAGTAGGTGGGGGTCAGGTTCAACCACTGGAGAGCAAAATCCAGACCATACAGGACTGGGCTCCTCCAGTTACCCAGACACAAGTCAGAGCCTTCTTGGGCCTGACTGGGTATTACAGAAAGTTTGGGGAAAACTATGGGTCTATAGTGACACCATTAAATGACTTGACATCCAAGAAGATGCCAAAAAAGGTTCAGTGGACAGTTAGCTGTCAAAAGGCATTTGATGACCTGAAGAAGGCCATGTGCTCTGCACCTATCCTGAAGAGTCCTGACTACTCCAAACAGTTCATTGTACAGACAGATGCTTCTGAGTTGGGGGTGGGAGCTGTGCTCTCACAACTTAATCAAGATGGTCAAGACCAGCCCATTGCTTTTATTAGCAGAAGGCTGACCCCCAGAGAGAAACGTTGGTCAGCCATTGAGAGGGAGGCCTTTGCTGTGGTTTGGGCCCTGAAGAAGTTGAGGTCCTACTTGTTTGGAACTCACTTCCTAGTTCAGACAGACCATAAGCCCCTCTTGTGGCTCAATCAGATGAAGGGGGAAAATCCCAAACTGCTCAGGTGGTCCATTTCCCTACAGGGGATGGACTTTACAGTGGAGCACCGCCCAGGGACTGACCATGGTAATGCAGATGGTCTCTCCAGGTACTTCCACTTAGAACATGAAGACTTATCTGGTCAAGGTTAGTTTAATGTCCCTGCGTTTGGGGGGGGGTTGTGTAGGAGAGTAGGGTCTGCTATCCTATGGTCACCCCAAATTTTTGCTTTTTGCTTCACTGGTTTTCGACTACTGAGGCTGTGGGCCTGCTGATCATACCCCCAGCCTGCTGTTCTCTCACTAAATTAATGATACATGTGCTATAGGCACATACCACAATTGGAAATGGACTCCTTGTCAGCCCCTGTATAATGCACTATAAGTGCCCAGGGCATAGGGGCCACCAAGGCCTACCAGGGGCTGCAGCATATCTTTTGCCACCCCTGGCTGGTTCGTAAATTGACGCAACTGGTTGATCACTCAGCTGGGGTAAGGTGGTGTAATCACCCCTTACTTAGATATAGTATACCTATATCTAAACCTATATCTGGACACATATTAACCTGTGAGCCACTCCTATGGAAGGCCTCATCAATCCTGGAGGCAGAGTGCGTGGTTTAATGTGAGATGGAGCTCTAGCATGAGCTGAGCCTGTCTGCAGCTGTCGGGAACAACTCCCTAAGCTGTTTCAGGATAATGCCATACCATATACTCTTAAGCGCCTTATAATCCTCGCGGTTATATAGCAACTTTGGTTTGGCTTTATCAAAACATGTCGTGTAAGGTGTCATACGATTTGGAATACTATCCCCTCGCCAGTTCTGGCGACGGGGATAGCATTCCACCCCTCTAGAGGGGTAAGACATGTTACTTTACTTAAATGCGGTTAATTTCTAAAAGGACCTTGGATCCACAAAATGGATGCCTCTGCCACAGACATGAGTCTGACCCCCTGAAGCTGACCGAAACTCAGCCAAATGGGGCCTGGACAAAGGGTTTCCTGTCGCAGGGAGGTGTTACACCCCCTCAGACAGGAGATAGTGGATTGTAGCGGGGAGGTTTGAAAGAAACCAGACACTGCTTGGGGCGCACAAGGCTGCCCCTTGCATAATCCGGCCAAACCGGTTCTGGGGCACTCCAGCCCTCGTGCCAGGGCGGCCTGGATCAAAGGAAGGGGGTGTATCCACCCACTTCCTGGGTCCCACCCATAGGAGGGGACCTAGCAGGTAATCCAGCCCCCAAAATTAGTATAAGACTGGGAGCAGTGCCAATGCACTTCAGATTATCCTGATGAAACATAAGAAACAAAACTCTGGACCCTTCGACATCCTACTCGACGTAGAAGCCCGAAGAATCTCCCTTGTGGTCAAGGAGTGACCACCCTGTGCAAACAGGCACCATCCAGTCATCGACGTCTGCTTTGTCGCAGTTCCCGCCGGAACTCGAGCGACAGAGATCGACGAGATCAAGCTTGCCTGCCTTCCAACAGCCCGATCCACAGTCCCTGCAGAGCTGAGACCCGTGGAGGCGACCGGAAGCGTGGGGCACGCCATCTTGGAAAGACCACGAGACGCTGACCGTGCAGGACATGAGTGACCCGCGAAGCTGTACACCGGGGTTTGAGAAGCCCCAACCCTGAGCCACACTTGCACCGAAGTTCAGCCCTCCACACTTGACGAGTGCTGCGTGGGGCCCTTCTGCTTCTTTTGGCTCAATGCGTTGGCCCGGTCACTTGCCAGCCGGCTTGTGGCCCCTGTGCCAATGAAACTTGAAATTCGACCTGCGATTCTGGTTGCTCCAGATTTGCACCAGCTTCCCTGAAAAGGAGCCCCCACTCTGACCCTCCTGGTTCGAGTGAGAAGCAATCTCCCGGTTCCGCGTGGATTGCTTTTGCCAAGTGTTGTTTGCTCCAATCTTGAAGCCGACAGCGCCGACGGCGAGAGCCTGCGTGGGACAGATCGTGACCTGCTCCTGGACGTCGTAGATGCCCCAGAGCCCACGTGACAGCGGAGAAAAGCTCCTCGACGACCACCTGATTGCGCCCGACATTGCCTGGTTCCGTCCTGGTTCCACCCTGGTCACTGCTGAGTGACCCAGACTCTGTCCCCTCTGCTTTCAGGTACTTTTCGACTTGAGTCCACCCTTGGACTCCACCGGACACTTCTCTTTCACCCCGCCTGCAGCCCTTTCAGCTTCAAGCACCAAGAGCCTGCGTGACGAAACCCGACTCAACTTCGACCCTGTGCACCCGCTTCCTGTGGGTGAGGTAACTTTGCTCCGCCGGTGTTCCCACACTGGTACACATCTCTAGGGTCTGTGTCTTAAGTTTTGTTCCTCTAGGTTCAGCGGAAGTGTCCTTAAACTTTAACTTTACAACTTTTACGCACCATTGGTTAACATTGGTGCATGCGTGCGCTTTCTGCACTGCACCCGAATCCCGCGGGCTTTTCCCGACTTCAGCATTGCTTGTCCCGACTGCTCCCAGCGATTCCCTAGGCCCTAGGCCTAACCAATGTTCGATTGGTATCTCTTATACCACTTGTTTAGTATATGGTCTGAGTGGCCCCTCGCCCTCATCCATATTTGTGCAACTTTGTATGTTATACTGTGCTTTTGATTTAACGCTTGTGCCCCTTTATTCATAAAGAATACTGGGGATTGTTTTTAGTAATAAATACATATATTTTTATAATATATACTTGTGTGGTGTCCTTTCATTTGATATTACAGGATTGTATGTGGTAAAACAGCTCGCTTAACACGACCTCTTAAGTTAAGCCTTTAGGCGGCTTAGTCCATGCTACCCCTAGGATAGCTTGTCTAATAAGGTTGACTTACAACCAGACACCATAAGGGATTGTTTGGCCTGATAACCGGTGGTTCCAGAATTGGAAACATCACCTATCAGGCCAACTTCTCACAAGGGGTGAGTGATAATGAATGATAGGAAGAGTGCGTATAAGTGAGAATGAATGACAGTGAGTGTAATTGAGTGTTAATGTGTGTGAGACTAAGTGAGATTGAATGAGACTATGTGATTCAGAGTGAGATTAAGCGAGACTGAGTGAGAATGAGTGAGACTGAATGAGTTGGAGTGAGCGACAGCCAGGATATATGGAAATGAGTGTGAATGAGTGAGTCAGATTGATATTGAGTGAATGAGACTGTGTGGGACTGAGTGCATCAGTGAGGAAGAGTGAGGCACAGTGAGGCAGAGAATGACTGTCTGTGAATAAGTGAGTCACAGTGAGATTGAGTGAATTGGAACCACCGGGACTGAGTGAATCAGGAAGAACAAGGGAATCCGAGTAAGCCTGAATGAGAATAGGTGGGATTGAGTGAGTCTGAGTGAGACTGAGTGAAACTGAGTGAGACTTAAGTATGAATGAGTGAGTCAGAAAGAGTGAGACTGGATGAGGTAGTCCGTTAGAGTGAGATTGAGTAAATCAGAATTGAGGGAGACTGAGTGGGTCAGAGGGAGACTGAGTGAGACTCCATGAGCAAGAGGGACTGAGTTAGTCAGCTAAGTAAAAGGGAGTGCAAGCGAGAATGAGGCTAAATGAATGAGACCTATTGAAAATGAGTGTGAGATAAGAATGAGTGTGAGCGAACCACCCGAACCCACTTTCGAAAGCCTTTGGCTTTCTTACTGGAATCCCAGCCAAGGATTATGGCTCACCACTTTTAAAGGTCACCAGCCGCCACTGCGTATAGTTGTACATGGTTCACACAGTCTACACCAATCAAAATAAAGTAAAGAGAAATAGTTGCAGCTAAATCCATTCGACAAGACTCCAAACATTCAAAACATAGATCTCCTCCCGTCATCCCTTGCGAACGCAACAGAAGTGGGATCCGGTCTGAGGGTCTCTCTGGGACAGCGGGGGCGACCTTGAGTCAATATACTTTTACTTAGAATTAAACTACTGGTTACGTTGGCTTTTCAAACTCTTCGAATTTAAATATTTAAACACATTCACCCCCCTAAATAACCAATCTATATTAAATCTCCATAGCGAAAAGATAGATGTAATGCATGAAATGCACCTTAAAAACACAATGCAAAGAACTACAACAGTTCACCAGCCGTGAAAACCCAAACAAAAACAAAACATTGTGCATGTAAATGCAATGTTGCTTCATGGTTATATTCGAATTTTACAAACCAATGCAAATTAATACATAAAATCAATCTATTTTTTTTTTCCTGTTCTCTTTCTTCACTTCACGATTTAATTGACGCCTAGGTTATGTTTCTTGTTTTCACTATCCAATTGCAATGTTTTTTTTATTTTTTACTAATCTTCCAACCAAAGCTGCATTTCAATTTCAAATACATAAAATCAAAACAAAGAAACCTTCAGTTTATAAAAATATACAATTTACGAACACAAATAAAACAAGCAAATGCTAAAACGAACCACTTTCCTTTATTGAGATGAGGACGTTACCGGAGAAATTCCACTAACGAAACGCGTGAACTCAACGTAATGGTTCGTGTTGTGAAGACGAAACGTCTGTCGGAGTTATTTTTTTTAATCTAAACAGTGTATCGTGTAGAAAAGACCGGATTTAGATCTAGATATCCAATGAAAGAGCGCACATCACACTTCAAATTTCAATATCCCATCAAATAAACGGACCAACTTGTACAGGGCGTTATTAAGCGACGGGTTTTCTAGGCACTGGTAAAAAAAAGGCACCGGACAGACACGTGCTCGTCGTCTAAGGCTCCAAGGCTCCGGTTCCCGTGTGTATTTATAACCTAAATATTTCATAATGTAAGAAATGTGTAAGGCGCTATTAAAAGCCATGGTTTTGGGCTGCTGTAAACACAACCTTCAGACACCCTAAAATAATCATAATCAAAAATCGATGAATCCTGTGTCTGCTTTTTGTCTGTTGTTTTCTGTATTTCCGAACAGTGGCCGCTCCTCATTTCATGGCTCAGAACCGCTGCTTCTCTGAAACTAGTCACCTACAATTTAATCATTTCTAATCTCCTCGGGCTGTCTGTTCTGTCATTAAAGATTGGCATGAACACGCACATATTTCACTAATGACCCCATTTTAATGCTCTTACTTTAACCCACCACATCAATCATTCATCCATTCACTCATCAGCCTGTCGGTCTTCCTCCATTCAAGCATCCTTCCGTCCCCGCACCCTCCCGGCCTCTGATTTCATCCCAGAACCGGAGCGTTGTACCCCTGGGCCCGCGTATTCGTCCGATGCTGGGTAACCAGAGCCTAGAAAACCTGGTTTTATAGCGCTTTACGGAGATCGGTGTGCTTTACTACTGAATATTTAAATTGTAACTTCAACTCAGAATCGAAAAGTTGAACCCCTGAGCCCGTTTTATCCGTCCAATGCTTGTGTTACCAGAGCGAAGAAACATGTTTTTATAGCGCTTTATGATGGTGGTGTGCTTATATCACTGAATGTTTACATCATAATTTCACCCCAGAAACGGCGCGTTGGACCCGAGCTCTCTATGTTCAACTCCTGTGTGCACAAGAAGCCAAGAAATATAAATGTTTTTCATAGCGCCTTGTATATGTGTGTGTCCTTATATTACTGTACATGTATCCGAGGGTTGTGTTTTTGTAGCGCCCCGTGGGCGTTGGAGCGCTTCTATAATTGCATATTTCAGTCATAATTCATTTCAGAACCGAAGCGATGGGGACCCTCCCGGTGTATATGTTTGAAACTGATATATACAAGAGTCCAAAAACATGTTTTTAATAGCGCCTTAAGGCGGCTGATGTGCTTAGATTATTAATATTTTATTGTAGTTTAATATCAGAACTAGTGCGTTGGCCCATAGCTCTTTATGTATGTCTCTGTGCGCCTTGAGTTATCAAGAGCCCCAAACATGTATTTGTCTAACACCTTCTGGAGGTCGGTGTCCTTACATTATTTAAATTATAATTCATTCCCAAAACAGAAAGGTTAGATCCCGGCCTTTTGTGTTTGCGTTCTAGGCTCCTGATTACGTTTTTTCCCTAGTACCGTACAGCGATGGGTGTGGTTATATTACTGAAAATATGTACATAATAATGTCATAGCAGAAGTGCAGCTTGGGACGCCAGCTCCGTATGTGTGTCCGAGGCCTGCGTTTATTCGGCACAAAAACTGTATTTAATAGCGTCTGATCGAGGCTAGCCTGTTTATGCTACGGAATATTTAAATTGTAATTATATTCCCGCAGCGCTACACCCGTCGCCCCGTGTGTTTTTCCAAGGATTCTGTCTACAAGAGCCTAAAATATTTGTATAGCGCTTTATAGACGTTACTGTGCTTATATTATTGAATATTTAAATTATCGTTGAACCCCAGAATCCGAGCGTGTATCTCCGTCCCAAGCTTGTGTTTACAAGAGCCCTGAATATTTTTTATAGCGCCTTACAGACGCTGGTGTGCGTACATTATTGAATATTTAAGTTATATTTGAATCCCCGAAGGAGGTTGGTTTTCTAATGTTATTCAATATTTTAAATGTAATTTCAAACCAGAACTGCAGGTTCGGACCTCTGTCCCCGTATGTAAGTCCCAAGCTTGTTTTTAAAAGGGACGAACACATGTTATAATAGCGCCTAGTGGAGGTCGGTTTACTTACATTGTTCACTATTACAATTTGAACTAAACCCCTTCCAGCGCGTTAGATGACATCCCTTGTGTGCGAGGCTGGTGTACAGAAGAGCCGAAACATAGCTTTAATAGCGCCTATGGAGGTTGGTGTACTTGTATATTATAACATATTTAAAATATAGTTACAGCCCAGATGCGACGTTGCTTTAGAACCACGCGTGTTTTTGTTCGACGCCTTTGTTTACTAGTGCTTAGCAAACCTGTCGTTAAATAGCGCCTGGTAGACGCTGGTCAGTTTATGTTATCGAATATTGAAATTATCATTTCATAGAGCGCGCTGTGCGGCTTTCATTGGGATGTCTATGTGTAAACAACCATATTTTCTATACACTGATCAGTTTAATAAAGGACGTCTCACCATCACAAAACACAACATTCCGAAAGTGGCTTGTTAGTGCAATTTCTCCTCCTACAACGTCAGCCTCCCAATAAACGGACGTGGCTCATTGTACCATTTTCTTTGTTTTATTTTGTTCGTAAATTGTGCATCTTTATAAACTTTCTTTGTTTTGATTTTATATTATGTGATAATTTGTATTGGTTTAAAAAATACGAATTTCAACATGAAACCCTCTTGCATTTACAATGTACAATATTTCGTTTTTTTGTGGTGCAGGGGTGCTGGGGGCGTGTACAGTCGCATCTCTGAACGCACCCCGAGCTCGGCACACAAGGTCAGAGATGACGGGGACACTGAAAGTGGGAAGGCATTATTAAAGGGTTAAAGCGCGGTGTTGCCAAGGTTTGTTTCCGATATTACATTGAGAATAGTTCGAAGCCTTTCTACTTCCGTTTCTTGTGAAAAGTCGCTCTGTGGATACTCGGCCCTGGTCTCTGCTGTGATAGGGTGCGTGCATGGCTGAATGAAGGTATGAATGTGTAACCAATGTTCGTCGTAGCGCTTTGTGACATGACGGCCAGAGCCGTGTATACGACCCGGGTCTTTCCTGTGTGCCGGTCCGACCCTGGGGGGCGGAGTCGGAGGATTACACGTCACGCGATGTACAGATTGTCAGGGAGCTTCTGTGCCATGGACAAAGAGATACACGGCGAAAGATTGTCATAACAGGGAGCGTCTGTACAATGGACAGAGACACACGGCGAAAGATTGTCATAACAGGGAGCGTCTGTGCAATGGACAGAGACACACGGCGAAAGATTGTCATGACCGGGAGCGTCTGTACAATGGACAGAGACACACGGTGAAAGATTGTCATAACAGGGAGCGTCTGTGCAATGAACAAAAAGACACACAGCGAAAGATTGTCATGACCGGGAGCTTCTGTAAAATGGACAGAGACACACGGTGAAAGATTGTCATAACACGGAGTGTCTGTGCAATGAACAAAAAGACACACGGCGAAAGATTGTCATGATCGGGAGCTTCTGTGCAATGGACAGAGACACACGGTGAAAGATTGTCATAACACGGAGTGTCTGTGCAATGAACAAAAAGACACACGGCGAAAGATTGTCATGACCGGGAGCTTCTGTGCAATGGACAGAGACACACGGTGAAAGATTGTCATAACAGGGAGAGTCTGTGCAATGAACAAAAAGACACACGGCGAAAGATTGTCATGACTGGGAGCTTCTGTGCAATGGACAGAGACACACGGTAAAAGATTGTCATAACAGGGAGCGCCTGTGCAATCGACAGAGACACACGGCGAAAGATTGTCATGACCGGGAGCTTCTGTAAAATGGACAGAGACACACGGTGAAAGATTGTCATAACACGGAGTGTCTGTGCAAGGAACAAAAAAAGACACACGGCGAAAGATTGTCATGACCGGGAGCTTCTGTAAAATGGACAGAGACACACGGTGAAAGATTGTCATAACACGGAGTGTCTGTGCAATGAACAAAAAGACACACAGCGAAAGATTGTCATGACCGGGAGCTTCTGTGCAATGGACAGAGACACACGGTGAAAGATTGTCATAACAGGGAGCGTCTGTGCAATGGACAGAGACACACGGCGAAAGATTGTCATGACGGGGAGCGTCTGTGCAATGGACAGAGACACACGGTGAAAGATTGTCATGACCCGGAGCTTCTGTGCAATGGACAGAGACACACGGTGAAAGATTGTCATAACAGGGAGCGTCTGTGCAATGGACAGAGACACACGGTGAAAGATTGTCATGACCGGGAGCTTCTGTGCAATGGACAGAGACACACGGTGAAAGATTGTCATAACAGGGAGCGTCTGTGCAATGGACAGAGACACAAGGTGAAATATTGTCATGACCGGGAGCTTCTGTGCAATGGACAGAGACACACGGTGAAAGATTGTCACGACAGGGAGCTTCTGTGCAATGGACAGAGACACACGGTGAAAGATTGTCATAACAGGGAGCTTCTGTGCAATGGACAGAGACACACGGTGAAAGATTGTCATGACCCGGAGCTTCTGTGCAATGGACAGAGACACACGGTGAAAGATTGTCATAACAGGGAGCGTCTGTGCAATGGACAGAGACACACAGTGAAAGATTGTCATAACAGGGAGTGTCTGTGCAATGGACAGAGACACACGGTGAAAGATTGTCATAACAGGGAGCGTCTGTGCAATGGACAGAGACACACAGTGAAAGATTGTCAAGACCGGGAGCTTCTGTGCAATGGACAAAGAGACACACGGCGGAAGATTGTAGCTCCCTACTGCAAAGCAAGCAAGCCAGACCTAGTCTCTGCACAGCGCTCTCATTAGCGGTGAGATCACCTCTCTGTAATGTTCTCCCTTTTCCCCCTTTAAGTACAAGCTGAGGCAGTGGAAGGTGTGTAACCAACGTTTTATTCATTTGTAGATATCCTGCAGAGCTTAGGGCGCCGAGCGTCTAACAGTGACCGCTCCGGTCGCCAACTGCCGCTTTGCGCCGTTCGCGCCTTTCCCCGCTGTCTCCTGCGCATGCGTGCGCCTACTGCTCTAGTCTATGGCGTGACGCGTCATCACGCACACGCTCATAGACTAGAGCGCATACCACATATCTCCCCCCTTTAATATAAACAACAAACAATTTCCCCCCTAGGTTAAGAGTCCCCAAGCAGGCGTATGAGTCTATGTTGGGGCACCTCGGGAGGTGGCACCAAAAGCTAGTGTCCATCCATCACAAAGTCTCTATAGCGAGAGGGCGCAGTGACTGCCCTTCCGCTGCGGGTGTGTCTTACCGGCATGTTCTCTCTCTCTTCTGTCTCTCCTTGGGACCTCTCATTTCCTCTCCCCTCAGCTCTCTGCTCTGCATTCACCGGTGCGCCATCTCCATCGGTAGGCCTTGCTCCCAGGCCATCCATCTCAGTGTCCTCACCTACACTTTCCCCGCAGTCTCCTGTGCTGTGCCCCCCTTGGGGTCTTTCTTCCTGTAAGTCCATCCGTCTCTCGTCCTCTTCGGACTTGGGCCAAACTATTATTTTATTGACTCTGGCCATGCGGTCTTGCGACCAGACCTTGCCGTCACTGAGAAGAGCCGCCCTTCCTCGTACCTCCTGAACTTGTAGGGGCCGGCTGAACTTGCTTTCTCCTTTCTTTTGTAGGGTAGGGAGTTTAACCCTGACCCATTCCCCTTCTTCCAGCACTGTTTCCTTCGTGTTGCGTCGCTTATCATAGTGTGCTGCGTAGATCTTCTGGGCCTTCTCCAAATTGTGCTGCACCACCGCTGGGGACCACTTGCTGGTGATGGTCTTCTCCCTCCATGCAACGTTG
Source organism: Lissotriton helveticus (assembly GCF_964261635.1). NCBI lineage: Eukaryota > Metazoa > Chordata > Amphibia > Caudata > Salamandridae > Lissotriton > Lissotriton helveticus. The sequence goes on along the minus strand of NC_136068.1, from coordinate 1,832,720,922 downwards.
TCCCGGGTGAAGGGATGCCGTCCCCTTAGCACTTGGAACGGACTGTACCCCACCACTGAGGGCGTGATCCTGTAGGCCCATAGCATGCTCATTACTTCCGCTTCCCAGTCCTTTCCTTGGGATATGGCTGCCTGAATGGAGCCCATGAGCACCCTATTGAACCTTTCGACCTGGCCGTTGCATGCCGGGTGATAAACGGCCGTGTGTTTCACCTCAATCCCGTTCCTTTTCATATATCGACCCCACTTGTCTGACACAAATTGAGGTCCATTGTCACTGAGAATGGACTTGGGTATGCCCTCACGTAGGAACACCGACGTTAGGAATCGCAAAATAGTGTCCGTGTCCATTGACTCCTGTATGTCCACTTCAGGCCATTTGGAATACTTGTCCATTATCACACATATGTATTTGTTCACCCCTCTGCTGTCTAGGACCGGTCCCAGAATGTCTATTGCCACATCCTCCCAGGGGCCTTGCGGGGTGTCAAACTTCCCCAATGCAGGTCTGAGTGGGCGGAGCACTTTGTCCGCTCCTTGACACTGCCCACACTCCCGCACTTGTCTCTCTATGTGGGCGTCCATTCCTGGCCACCAATACATCTGCTTGACCAACGCCTTGGTTTTCACTATGCCCAAATGTCCCTCATGCAGCAACTTCAATAGCCTGGGTATCAGTGTCACTGGGGGCACAACACGTTCTCCTCTGTACAAGAATATTCCCGAATCGCTCAGTGACAATTCTTCTCTCATCTCATAGAATCGTCGCACTCCCTCCGTGAGCTTCTTTTTGTCCGGCCAGCCCGATGTGAGGTGTCTCCTTACTTCCACCTTCTCCTCATCAAGCTCGTAGGCCGCCTTCCATTCCTGCGCACTAATCGACATCTCATGATCCTCCATGCTGGCCACCATCTCCTCTTTGTCCGGGGCCTCCTCCGGCGCTTCCTCCATCGCAGCAGCCCGGCTGAGAAAATCAGCCACCTTGTTTTGCGTGCCTGGGAGATATTCTACGTCGTAGGTGTAGTCCAACAGCTTCAACGTCATTTTGGCGATTCTTGGGGTCGCTGTGTCATGGCCCGAGGATGTCAACACCTTGATAAGCGGCTTGTGATCCGTTTGAAGCTTGAATCTCGTGCCCCATATGAACTGCCGAAACCTGTTTAGGGCCCACGTGACCGCCAGCATCTCTTTTTCGATTACGCTGTACCGTTGTTCCGTCGGAGAGAGTGCACGGGACGCAAAACTGATCGTTTCCTTGGATCCATCTTCTCTTTCCAGCGCCAACACCGCCCCTAATCCCTTGTCGCTTGCATCTGTCGTCACTATGGTCTTGCCGGTGGGGACGTACCCTTGCAGTGGGATGGCTTGGCTGATGCAGTCCTTTACTGTCTCAAATTCGGATTGAGCCTCTGCGTCCCATTCGAATTTTGCATTGTTTCTGATCAGTTGTCTCATCCTGTAGGTCCGAGTGGCAAAGTGTCTGACAAACTTGCTATAATACTCGGCCATTCCAAGGAATGACCGCACTTCCTCTTTGGTTGCTGGGGCTTTGGCATCCCTTATCGCCTTCACATTCTGTTCTTTCGGCGAGATGCCGTGTGTACCAATTTCATGTCCTAAGTAGGTCACTGAGTGAGTCCCAATTCTACATTTGCTCCATTCCGCTGTCAAGCCCTTCCCTTGCAACACTCCTAGGACTCGATGCAGTTTCTTGTCGTGCTCTCCTTTGTCGGAGCCCATCACTAAAATGTCATCTTGAAAATACTGCACCCCCGAGATGTCCTTAAACAGTCTGTGCATTAGTTTCTGAAAAACGGCCGCGGCGGAAGCCAAGCCAAAGGGCATTCTCCTGAATTGGTAGCAGCCAAAGGGTGTTATGAAAGATGTGTACTTCCTACTTGAAGGATGCAGTTCTATTTGGTAATATGCTGACGTGAGGTCTATTGTGGAGAAGTGAGTTATGCCTTTCGTTCTCGCCAGCATCTCCTCGATCCTGGGGAGCGGGAATCTCTCCACAATGAGGTTTTTGTTGAGCTCTCTGAGGTCCACACAGAGCCGGACCTTCCCATTAGGTTTCTTGACCACCACCAAAGGCGATAGCCATTCTGCACTGTCCACTGGCTCGATGATGCCTTGTTCTTCCAACTTCAGCAATTCCTGTTGCACCGCTTCACTCGTGGATATGGGTATGCTTCGGACCTTATGGACAACTGGTACTGCCCCCTCCTTAAGGACTATTTTATGTACAAATTTGTCCAGTTTGCCGACCGTGCCCTCAAAGACCTTGGGGTATGCCGCTTTCCAGTCCTCATCCTTCGAGAGGGGCCATTCATCTGTTAACAGTATCTGCTCCTTCCCTCCTGGATTGAGTATGATGCCAAGATCTCCTGCGTCTCTCCATCCCAACACCGATGGGCCCTTCTCCGCCACGTATAGAGTGCACGTGGCCGACCTTCCTCTGAATTCAAACACGAAGTCCCGGCACCCCACCAGGGGGATGGAATTCTCTGTGTACGAGATGGGTCTGATGTCCGGCGGCATTAAATCGGGCCCCACTACCGGTGCGAAGTCCTCTTCCCATATCGATCTTTGCACGATGGTCCAGGGGGACCCTGAATCGACGGCCACATGTACCTTCACACCCCCAATGAGCATGTCCGTGCGGGGCTTATCACTTCGCTTCCCTGCTACATCCAGTACCTGATCCTCTATGCACAGAACCAGATCATCTTCTTCTGGGTCTTCTTCCTCACTCAAGTTCGCTGTGGCCGAGTCGATGCACTTGACGGTGGACTTCGACCCCTTCTTCCGGCACACCTTTTCAAAATGGCCGGTCAGCCCGCAGAACGAGCACCGGGCGCGGAACGCGGGACAACGTCTGTCCTGCGCCGTGTGCGCTGCACTGCCGCATCTGTAACACGCAAATTTGTTACCAGGACTGGAGCGGGCCGTCTGTTTTCCATTTCCTCTCGTGTCCTTCCTTTGGTCTCCGTAATTGCTTTTGGGCTTGCTGGACTGTGGCGCTTCGTCAATCTTGTTGATCATCTGCCTCGGCCCACTTTCCCTTTTTGCTGCGTCGGCACCTCGCTTAGACATTTCTGCCTTCTTGACCATCGCCACCACTTCTTTAAGGGACGTCTCGTCCATCGCCCATAACTTGTCCTGGACCGCTCTGCTGGTGGTGTGCATCACGATTTGGTCTTTAATGTATTCATCCTGCAGGGCCCCATACCGGCATGTGATAGCTAGGCGTCGGAGTGCCGCCACGTAGTCATCAATAGATTCTCCCGCCTCTTGCTTTCTTTGTTGAAAATTATAGCGGTCTATGGAGACACAAACCGCCGGGCGGTAGTGGCTGTCCAGGTCGTCCAGTGCATTCATAAAGACATCTGTCTCCGCTGCACCTCTCTCCTTGGGTACTAGATTCTTGAACACCCTTACCCCTTCTGGGCCTAAGTTGTGGAGCAACAGTCTCTTTTTCCTTTCCGGCGTGTATTCCCCTTCGCTCTCATCTCCAAGGGCCTCTATGTAGTTGAGAAAGTATTCTTTCCAGTCCTCCCATTTTAGTTGGGGTTCTCCCGGCCTGGGTAGAAAAGGGACGGGTGCCATCAGAGCAGAAGCTTGATTCGCCATTCTGACGTCCTCTCTAGGGTCTCCCTCCTGGGCCCTTCGTTGGGTAGGCTCACCGGATGCCCCTGCACTCTCTGCCGTGTCGCCTCGGCCCCTTGGGCTACCTGGGGTATTGTCCCTCGCACTTTGCGCGGTTTGCTCGGTCTTCCCCCCGTCCTCTAGCTTGGGGGTGTCTCCCTTGGTTGCCAGGGTGCTGGCTGGGGGCCCCTGGTGTCTTGGGCAGCACTGACCTGACTGTTAAGTCGGTGTTTGGGTCTGTATCCTGCTGTTACGCTGCTGCCACGCCCTTAGCTCTTCCTGTAGGTATCCTGCCTTGCTGGCTCGTGCGAGGGGTTTGCAGGGGGGTATGGTTGTCGTCCTCTGCACCTGGTGGTGTTCAGATCCCAGCCTCGTCGCCACTGTAATGTTCTCCCTTTTCCCCCTTTAAGTACAAGCTGAGGCAGTGGAAGGTGTGTAACCAACGTTTTATTCATTTGTAGATATCCTGCAGAGCTTAGGGCGCCGAGCGTCTAACAGTGACCGCTCCGGTCGCCAACTGCCGCTTTGCGCCGTTCGCGCCTTTCCCCGCTGTCTCCTGCGCATGCGTGTGCCTCCTGCTCTAGTCTATGGCGTGACGCGTCATCACGCACACGCTCATAGACTAGAGCGCATACCACACTCTCCAATTGCAGCTCCAAACTGAGTGCGCCTCGTGGGCCCGTCGGGGGTACAGTGAGAGACACCCAGGTGACGAGTGACCTATCAGTGGCTGTACCCTGCTGCACTCACTCTGCGACGCTCGCCCGGGCCATGGGGCACGGAAATTAGCTGCCTGGCATGGCCATTCACAAACCGGTTCAGCAGCAGCGCTTTTGTTGTGACAGCTGAGACTATGCATTAACATGCGTGACAAAGCATTTCAGTGCGGGTGATGCGGAGTACCACACTGATATGCGTTAGTCTAAAGCATAGGTCTTCAAACTTTTTTGCTCCGAGCCCCCCCTAAGCAAAATGTTTTGAGGTCGGGCCCCCCTACAAAACTTTAAGGCAATGATTGGTGGAGCGGGAGGGACATGGCTGTGTGCAAGGGACGGGCTTATGAGATGATTTCAGGAATACTTTTTCTATAGCTCATAAACCACACTAAGTATGATACTTATAAAACAGCAAATGCATCAAACACGTGTGCTCCCAAAAATACTGCTCCCCGTTATTGGGGTGTTGTAGACCCTCACACTCTTGAACCCAAATGCAACTACACCTGCTGTATTAGTGATAACAGCAGTCCTGAGTAGCAGGCTATCTCCTCTACATCTTTCACCTCTTCCCCACCATGCCTGCCCATCACTCCGATTTTGAATAAGGTTCTCTGTCCCTTTCAGAAAAAACATAAAGCTCCCACACTATGTCTCCCTTTTTTAGGTCTCGCCTCTCAATGCGCATGCGCATTGAGCAGAGCGAGACTATAGGCACTTAAACAGACTTTACCCAACTGGCGATTTGGTGCTGTGCCCGTGCGCTTTTAGGTCAATGCGCAAGCGCATTGACCTAAAATGCGCGTGCACAGCATCAAATTGTCAGCCATCTGTTTCCCAGCTTGGTGCCGCTCCACCCCCTGCGGCATCAAAGGCTTTCACGGCCGGCCGGCCGTGCTTTCAGTTTCACGGCCGACCGGCCGTGTGAAGTGCACTTCAAAGGCCGCTCTCCCTGCTCCGCCCCTTGCTGCGGCCGTGTCGCATCTGTCCTGGTGCACGTTTTGTCTGAATAGTTTGCTTTTACCGCTGAAAGTTACATTTTCCCTATCGCGGCTACTTACCAGTGCTAGGGGATTGCTTTGCACACCGTGGCAAGGTTGCATCTTTAAATGGGTGTTTATTTTTGACCGCTATTGTTTGTTCATGTTTCTCGGGTTCCTTAGCTTAACTATGATGGTTTACCTGTCAAACTTCCCTTCCGTCATTTCTGGTTATTTTGTCATTGCACATACTAGCAAGTTAGTCTTTGTCTACTGTAGTTTGCAAATGTAAATCTTATTTAAGTAGAGCTTATTACCCCCAATGAGGCGTTGAGTCGTTAAAGCGTTTTGCGGCGAGTAGCACTTTATCCATGACCCAAGGTTAGAGGTAAAAGGGTTGTTTCACCTATGAATTTTTTCCTTTGCATTTTCACTGGATACTTCATTTTTCTTTGCTCTGAATAGTTCGTATTTCTCCCTTACTTTAGTTTTGGATAACGATTGTCGTCACTATGTGACAAATGCTGAAAACTGAACTTCTTAACGATGCTTGAGAATGAAATAATCTGATTAGAAGTAAAGTAACTAGCCCTTATACGTGGCTAGTTTTAGTAGTTGGCCTGTTATCAATCACTTCTTACTATGCATGAAGACCAAGTTTTCAACACGTAGTATTAAAAAGCACAATAGGTTAAGGGTCATATAATGCCTCTTGGAGTGAACAAGCTTATAGTATAGTTGGGTGAGCGGGCACTGGGAATGTTCTCATAGGACAAGTGATAAAGATCAATTTAAAATGGTCAGGCTATTTCAGAAGATGTTTCCTTAGTAAAATTTGCCCGGCGTAAACGCCTCTAATACCATACGAAGTTATCCAATAAAGAGGCAGGCGCTGGAGACAGGAAGACAGGAAACAAGTTTATTCCGACGGATCAGAACACATCAGATCAGACAGCAAGGTATCGTCTCGAGGTGCTCTCTCAACTTCTCTGAGAGCTGGTCTTTTATACACTGGTTTTAGACATGTGAACGTCCTTTATTACAACAGGGACATTGTAGAGCATGAGAATGACATCCCCGGCACCCCCCCCCCAATTCCGGCCCGTTCCAACACATGACAACAGTAGAGGCTCTTTCCCCCTCATGTGGTCGGGAGGGGGCTATCATGCAGCTGAGTGTTCTGCCGATTCCTTTGGAATGTGCGCCTGATCGAATCTCGGGGATGGGGAGGTCGTGATCAATAGTGGCCTCTTTCAGGAGAGGCGAGTGCATACAGTAATGGGCAATAAACTGTATCCCTGGGCTAAAGGATAACCAGCGGTCCGTGCTGACGTTTAGGCTCAGAGGAAGGGGTCATCAAAGGAGGGGTATTCATGGAGGGACAGGAGGTGTTGGTCAGGCGCGGGGTGCGATTCTCTGGGACAGAATCATGGGAGGGGAGGGCTCATGACTTGTGCATGAGAGAGCGGGGGCAGTCAGGGTGCATGGGGGACGCTTGCAGGGTCAGGGAAGTGCGCTGATGAGCGATCGTGAACAGGGAGACCATGGTACCTAAAATGCCTGTCGTGTATGCTCGTACGTGGGTCTGCAAGATGGCGTAGATGATGTTCAATACACGAACTAAAATTTCACAGTCCTCCCTTTAACATGTCTCGCCAGCTTGTCAGTTCGGATCGATCCCCATGAGACCACGCACCTCTACCTCGTATAGGGGACTCATGTGCTCAGGTTTAAAGTTCAAAGTCTTTGGGCACTTACAGTTGGAAATGAGTGCACATAAAGGTGGTAAACATTGAATAGCTAAGCAACACCCACACAGTATCATGATCGGTATCAATAAAAATGTGAGCAATCTCCATCCCCAGTTCTTCAAAGTGTCCCAGAACCAGCCTCCAAGCGACCATCCTTCCTGTTCCTGGTGAACCTCCGAGGACAGTCTGTGGAGGTGTTCGATTGCTTTATTTAATTTAATTTAAAAAGTATTTGTTAAGCGCAACGTTCACCATGCGGTTTCTTGGCGCTATGGAGGCAGACTTTAGCAGTGACACAAACAAGACTAGAGAATAACAGGGAAGGGAAGGAATTACATTGGGAAAGCTTGGGTAAAAAGAAAAGTCTTGAGCTCTTTTCGAAAGGCAGGGTAGTGAGTAGCCGAACGTAAATGGTCAGGGAGGGAGTTCCAAAAGGAGGGTGCCAAAACAGAAAAATTGGATCCACCCCATTTCTTACGTCTGTATCTGGGGACTTGTAGGAGTGATTGGGTGGATGACCGCAGCTCGCGAACAGGGGTGTATTCTTTGAGTAAAGAAGAAATGAAGGCCGGAGCAGTCCCTTGGCGTGCCTGGAAGACCATGCAGCCAGTCTTAAATAAGGTTCGCTCCTTTACCGGCAGCCAGTGCAGTGCTTTCAGCAGGGGGGTGGAATGATGGAAACGAGAAAGTCCGTGGATCAATCTGGCCGCCTGGTTTTGAACCAGCTGGAGCTTCTGGAGACTATAAGCAGGGATGCCGTTGTAAAGGGCATTGGCGTAGTCCAGCCGGGAAACAACCAGGGCGGACATGATTAACCTGAGGGCAGAAGGAGAAAAGAAACGGGAAACAGAGCGGATGGTGCGGAGAACAAGAAAGCAGGAAGATACAACAGAACTGATTTGTGAATGGAGGTTGAGATGGTTATTGAGTTTGATACCCAAGGTTTTAACTGAGGAAGAGGGTGTGGGGGGGGGTCCCAAGGAGGAGGGCCAGAAGAAGGAGTTCCAGGGACTGGATGAACCACCTGTAAGGACCAACTCTGTTTTATCAGGGTTCAACTTCAGATGATTGTGGTTCATCCAGTCCCTGATAAAAATCATAATAGACTGAAAGTTAGAGATAGAATGAGGAGAAGAGGAAAGGTTGAAGATAAGCTGGAGGTCATCTGCGTAGTTAAACACAGTGACCTCCAGCTGTTGAAGGGCAAAAATCAAAGGATAGATATAGAGATTGAATAGGAGGGGAGAAAGGGAAGAGCCCTGAGGGACACCACAAGTGAGTTGAAGTTGAGTGGCCGAGAAATCCCCCAGCCGAACCGCCTGGGTACGGTCCCTCAGGAAGGACGCTAACCACACCAGGGCTGGGCCCTCGACCCCCGCCGCTCCGACACGGGACAGTAGGATGGTATGATCAACCGTGTCGAAGGCGGCGGAGAGGTCGAGGAGCACCAAGGCCTGGTTGTTGTCATGGTCCATGCCCTCCCTGAGATGGTTCAGGACCGACACCACGACGGACTCGGTGGAGTGCCTAGGCCGAAAGCCCGCCTGGCTGGATGCAAGGCCACCATTTGCTTCCACATGGGCACTGAGGACTGATGTAACGTGTCGCTCTAGTACCTTGCCCAGATAGGGCAGGAGGGAAATGGGGCGGTAGTTGGCTGGGATAGAAGGGTCCAGCCCAGGCTTCTTAAGAATAGGGACTACGGTGGCAGATTTCAAGGCTGGAATTACTACACCCTGAGCCAGCGAGCTGTTAAGAAAGGATAAAGGTGGTTTGGGGCAGACCGAGTAAATTTGTTGGAGGATATAGGCAGGGCAGGTATCCGCCGGGGAACCAGATTTTATTTTGGGGAGTGTTGCAAGGAATGCCTCCTCAGTGAGCGGGGGGAAGGAGGAAAGAGAGCAATGAACAGTCGGAGGAGTAGGCTGAAGGTGAGTTATCTGGCACGTAGGTGCAACAGCTGGAGCCGATGATACGGCATGCACCTCCACGGTCGGCCAGGACCACATCTAGAACAAGACGGTTTTGAAGAGCCACCAGGCGGACTGCCTGAAGCTCAGCCGTGTTGTTGGCGAGGACGCCAGCGGTGATATTAATGGTTGTTTCCAATGCCTGAGTCAGGTGTCGGATTGCGCGGCTATTGGCCATTGGTCCCCACAGAGGAACAAGTCCCTTTGCTGCATCCAGGAACTGTGCTCCGGCGGAGTCGGCTTGTTCAACATCTCCAGCGCGCTTTTGCCGGTGGTGGTTGGCTGGAGCCACATACGTGGGAGGAAGAATGAAGGCAATGTAGCACGTACCCTTCCAGCCTTTTGGGAGCCACGTGTAAGCTTTGGTGCCACAAACAAAGTACATATTCGGGGAAGCAACAAAGGAAGGGGGGTCAGCTGAGACCAATGTTTTGGTGATGCGACAAGAACTGTGACCCACCAGCTGCGTTCCCTGTCCTTCGAGGCATACGAGTCCTGTGACATTGATGACGGACAGGGCCGCAGTCAGGGTGGCTGCCGTTTGTTTCCGTAGGTGGGAGAAGGTGGATCTGGCTGGATTGTGGAGCACTTGCATTTCGACTCTTTCTTTGGCTGGGATGTTCGTAAGGAAGGTTGAACCTGAAATTGCGGGGCAAAAGGGCTTTCCGGTTTTGTTCGGCCAGAACCCGTAGTAGAAGTGTGACACTGTCTGACCGGAAGCGGCGTTGTCCTTGTGGCTTTCTTGCATGAGGATCAACCAGGCGAGGCAAGAGCCGTGAACTGAGAAAGGTGAAGGAATAAAGGGGATGGAGTGTCCGGTAGCATGTGGGAGCAACCCACAGATCCAGCAGTTTGTGGCATTTGCAGCAAGGTTGTGCTGGTGCAACAGTTGTACAAAGGAATTGTTCCAGAATTCCCTACGCCTTTCTCGAAGCTGAGGTGAAAGGGTGATCAGGTGGTGCTCTTTCACGGTGGTCGGCTGGACAGTGGTCGGCAACATTTGGTGAGCGGGCGTGCTTTCCTCCAGGATCCAGAAGGAAGTCATGAGGAGGAGGCAGAACAGGGAGATAATGAAGAAAGCCATTGTCTTTGATTTGTGCAAATTGTCAGTTTTTGGATTCCTATAGTGGATATTTCCTGTTGCTTTCGATGTCTTCTTATCTGGCGCTTCCATCATCTTCTTATCGGGCGCTTCCATCATCTTCATCTTCAAGGTGCTCGGTAGTGGGCAGAACCACAGACTTAGTTTAGCTTCTCTCCAGGTAACCCTTGGTTGCTTTGGGTCACCGTTCTGAGATTTTCAACTTAGTCAGTGGCCTACTTAGCCGAAGCTCCCTCCTTTCGACGTAGGAAATACCCTTCTCGAGATGGCACAGTGGGATCAGAGTGCTTTGCAAGTTCAAGTGCCTCAGTATCAGGATAACAGTTCAGTGATGGTCGGTCTTTGTTCAGGAGCTCTTCTTGGGTGCTGACGTTGTCTGTCGTGGCCAGGGTCGAGGAAATCTTTTTGCAATGATGGGCGTGCAGCCAGTGCTTCTTCCCCTCCACTCGAAGAGCCGTCCGAGTGGTGATCAGTACTTGCCAGGGGCCCGTCCACCGGGGTTCCAGACTCTTTGCTCGTTGAAAGTTCCGTATCAAGATATAGTCACCCGGTTGGATATCGTGACCGGGACCCCTGGAAGCATCGGGGATGGCCTGCTGCACCTGTTGATGAATGACAGACAACGTTTTAGTTAACTTGTACAAATAATATGACAGCAGGACGTCGGGGACGTCATGAATGGAGGTTGGTTTGGGGGCAGTCCAGAGGTTCATAGGCCGTCCAAACACAACTTCGTAGGGGGTCAAGTGGTGCTTAGTGGGGGTGGAGCGCATCGATAGCAATGCCAGTGGAAGGGCATCTGGCCACTTAAGTCCTGTGGTGGCCACTATTTTTGACAGTTTCAGTTTCAGTGTAGCGTTGTGTCGTTCAACCAGGCCAGCGGATTGGGGGTGGAAGACCGCATGGAACCTTTGTTTGACCCCCAACCCCTTCAGGATAAGTTGGATAACTTCAGCTACGAAGTGGGGGCCATTGTCGCTCCATAAAATTCGACAAAGGCCATAGCGAGGGAAAAACTCTTTCAGTAGTACTTTGGCAGTAGTCATGGCAGTGTTATCACGGGTCGGATAGGCTTCCACCCATTTGCTGAAGGCACATACAATGACTAATACGTACTTCAAGCCTTGGCACCTCTCTAGCTGGATGTAATCCATCTGGAGGACCTCAAAGGGGTGGTCGGGGATCCCAAACCCTCCACGGGGTACTACAGTTCCTTTCCCGGGGTTGTGTTGTAAGCAGATAAGGCACTGTTGGACCAGGCGTTTGGCTGAGTCGGGGATCTTGCCGTTATGCCAGACTTTGGAAATGAGTTCGATCATGGGGGCAGAACCTATGTGTGCAGGGGAATGTGCCATTGTCAGTATGGGGATCAAGTATGCATCAGGCAGCAACCATTTGTTTGTGTCCTTTGTCCGCCAGCAGCCTTCATCGTCCCTTAGACCCACCCGTGCCCACTCAGTCAGTTCGTGTGGTGTGCTAGTCGATTGGATATCCCCGATCGTTTCCCTAACGTCGGTCAATTTTTCTGCTTGTGACCTGGTCACATACACGCGTGTCGTTGTCCTATTCTCAGCTGTGGTTCGGGCGGTGATGTCGGCCAGGGCGTTGCCCTGTCCCACTAAATCTGTCACCTTCTTGTGTGCCTGGCATTTAATTACTGCTAATCGTTTGGGGAGGAGAACTGCTTCAATCAGGGCGGAGACTAGATCTCCGTGAAGGATGGGTGTACCATGGGACGTCAGGAATCCCCTTTCCCTCCACAGGAGCCCAAAATGATGAACTACCCCGAAGGCGTACTGGCTGTCTGTGTAAATGTTTGCCGTGGTTCCTTCTGCTAAGATACATGCTCGTGTGAGGGCAATTAGTTCTGCTGCCTGTGCGGATCGTTGTGTGATGCAAGCTGTTTCAACTATTGTTCGAGCAGTCGTTACCGCATAGGCAGCAGAAGTGGTGCCGTCTGGGAGTTTGATGCAAGAGCCGTCTACCCATAGTTCTCCGTCAGGATCTGTGAAAGCAATGTCTCGGAGGTTAATTCTACTCCTAGTCTGCTCGTCCGTGAGGGTCACACAGTCGTGTATAGGGGGCACATCGGGGTCATTTTCGGGCAAGGGTAACAGTGTAGCAGGATTCAATGTCGTGCATCTCTTCAGGGTGATGTGGGGCGCAAGTAAAGTTAATTCGTATCCTGTCAGTCGTGCACTAGTCAGGTGTTGAGTCTTGGTCTGGTTCAAAAGTGTGTCAACTGCATGGGGTACTAATACTGTGAGAGAGTTCGAAAGTACAATTCCCTCACTCTGTCGGATAGAGACAGCAGCAGCGGCTACTGCTCGAAGGCAGGCTGGTAGAGCTCTGGCGACTGGATCAAGAGTGGCAGAGAAGTAGGCACAAGGGCGCTGCTTGGCGCCGATGGGCTGGGTTAGAACAGACAATGCGCATCCCTCCCTTTCGTGAGTGTAGAGGGAGAAGGGCTTGGAGTAATCTGGTGTTCCTAGAACGGGTGCCGAGCAAAGGGCATCTCGCAACTCCTTAAAGGATGCTTGACATTCGGGAGTCCACGGGAGTGGAAACGGAACATCTTTGGCCAACAGGGAAAGTAGGGGTTTTATAATGAGACTGAAATTTGGTAGCCATTGTCGGCAGAAAGAAGTGAGGCCTACTAATGAACGGACTTGCTTCTGTGTTTTTGGAATAGGGGTGTCTAGGATGGTTTGGATTCGGTCGGGTGTAAGTTTTCTCCCTTCTTTGGACAGGAGATGACCTAGGTATGTTACTTGGGGCTGACAGAACTGCAGTTTCTTTTTGGAGACTTTGTGGCCATTCTCCGCGAGAAAGTGCAAGAGTTGGATGGTGGCTGTGATTGCAAGTGGAGTGGTGTCGGCCGCCAAAAGGATATCATCGACATATTGGATCAACACCACTCCATCTGGTAGCTGGATGGCGTCCAGCTGCCTTTTTAGGGCCTGGCTGTAAATGCTGGGACTTTCAGTGTAGCCCTGGGGAGCTCTACAAAATCGGTATGAACGGTTTTTTAAAGTGAAGCCGAAGAGATAACGGCTGTCTGGATGGATGGGGATAGAGAAAAATGCATTCTTGAGATCAATAACGGTGAAGGTGGTGGCAGTGGACGGGATGAGAGTCAGGATGGTGGCGATGTCTGAGACTACGGGGTACTGTGGCACCACCACTTTGTTGACTTCTCGCAGGTCGATGATGAAGCGGTACGCTTTCTCATCCCCCTCACCTTGCTTCTTAACAATGGGTAGGATAGGACTATTGCAGACATTGCTAACCACTTCCTCTACCACTCCTGCATCTACCAAGGACTGAATAATCGCTACCAATGCCTTCTCGCCTTCGGGCGATATTCGGTACTGTGGGAGTTTCGGGAGTATCGCATCTGGTCGAACAGTTATGTGTACAGGATCGATCATCATTCGTCCTACATCCGAGTCGTTTCTGGCCCATAGGTACGGGGGTAGGGTATCGAGCAAGGATAGGTCAGCATCTGTTACGGAGCACATATGCCGTGCGGGGTAGGGTCTGGACATGCTCGGGTTATCGTACAGAATGACTCGGACTCCATCTGGGGAACACCTAATAGTAGCTCGGAAATGTTTCAGTAAGTCAATACCCATAATGGCGTCAGGGGAGTTGGAGGAGAGCAGAAACGTCGTGTCAGTGGGATTGTTTCCTAGGTCAAAGGAGATAGGCCCAGACAGGGGGTTAGTGGAGGGCGTCCCATCGAAACCTATCGAGGTAATGTGTGAGCCAGACAAGGGTGCCCTTGGAATCAGTCGTTTTGATAATACACTACGTGTCGCTCTGGTGTCTACCAAAAATGGAGACTTTGTACCCAGGACCTTAGCAGTGACATAAGGACCTTGCTGGTCTACACAGAGCTCGACTGGATCCCTCCCTTGCCCCTGGCAGTCCTATGCAGAGTCGTGATCATTGTAGCCATCGGACTGTTGGTACTGATTCTGTCGGGGGCGGTCAAATGTGTTTGGTCTACCAGATCGGTCATTGGTGGTGTCGTGGGTCTGTCCTCGTCCCTGCCCTCCAGTTTTGGGGCCATATGCCATGTCCCTTGTCTCTTTATTCTTAATCAGTTCCCGAAGGGCTGGGCATTGAGACTTCCAATGTCCAAATTCTTTACAAAATGCACATTGGTTCTCATCAAGGTCGGTTCGTGGAGCGCCAGGGGCGGGGTTGCGGGTGCACAGACATAATATCGACTCCAAAATATCGACTGGAAAGAATATCGAGTTGTAAATATCGTTTGGAGAAAATATCGACTAGACAGAATATCGACAGTCAAAATATCGTTTTTAAGGTAAGTGAAGTAATATCGACTGTAAATAATATAGACAGTGAAAATATCCAAGTATATAATGTAGATAGTAAAAAATATAGTTTTTTAAATAATATTTAATTATTTATAGTGTTTTATGTTATATTATATGTGAAAAGTGTCATTTTTTTTAATTATTATTTTTAATTAATAATTTTTTTAAATTATTGTGTAATTTTATTCTGTAGCGGGTTGTGGGTTTATAGGGGAATAGGGTGGGAAGTAATTTAATTATAATAAATTAAATATGTAAATTTATTAATTGGTAGTAATAATTAATTAATTGGTAATTAAATAATATATGTTAATTATTTACAATTAAATTGGTAATTATTTTAATTTAATTGATTAATTGCTAATTATGTAAATTAAAATAATGTATTTTCTGTAGCGGGTTGTGGGTTTATAGGGGAATAGGGTGGGAAGTAATTTAATTATAATTAATTAAATATGTAAATTTAATAATTGGTAGTAATATTTAAATAATTGTAAATTAAAAAATATTTTTTAATTAATTAAAATGTAATTGGCAATTACTTTAATTTAATTGATTAATTGCTAATTATGTTAAATTAAAGGGGTATTTTTAGGGTTCAGGGTCAGTTTTCAGTTTTTGGGCAAAGGGGTATTTTTAGGGTTCAGGGTCAGTTTTCAGTTTTTGGGTAAAGGGGTATTTTTAGGGTTCAGGATCAGTTTTCAGTTTTTGGGTAAAGGGGTATTTTTAGGGTTCAGGGTCAGTTTTCAGTTTTTGGGCAAAGGGGTATTTTTAGGGTTCAGGGTCAGTTTTCAGTTTTTGGGCAAAGGGGTATTTTTAGGGTTCAGGGTCAGTTTTCAGTTTTTGGGCAAAGGGGTATTTTTAGGGTTCAGGGTCAGTTTTCAGTTTTTGGGCAAAGGGGTATTTTTAGGGTTCAGGGTCAGTTTTCAGTTTTTGGGCAAAGGGGTATTTTTAGGGTTCAAGGTCAGTTTTCAGTTTTTGGGCACAGGGGTATTTTTAGGGTTCAGGGTCAGTTTTCAGTTTTTGGGCAAAGGGGTATTTTTAGGGTTCAGGGTCAGTTTTCAGTTTTTGGGTAAAGGGGTATTTTTAGGGTTCAGGGTCAGTTTTCAGTTTTTGGGTAAAGGGGTATTTTTAGGGTTCAGGGTCAGTTTTCAGTTTTTGGGTAAAGGGGTATTTTTAGGGTTCAGGGTCAGTTTTCAGTTTTTGGGTAAAGGGGTATTTTTAGGGTTCAGGGTCAGTTTTGGGTTTTTGGGGTACATATACAATATTGCCTATTATTTAATTAAATTTTGTTACTATATATATATGTTTTAAGAAATATGATGAATTTTATTTTATTTTTTTACTTTCATTAATTATTTAATTATTAAAAGTTATTTTAAGTATTGTTAATTATATTTTAGTAATTAATTTTTTATATTAATGTAATTAAACATTGTTTTTAGTAAAGTCGATATTTTTTACAACAATATTTTTGTAAACGATATTTTGTACTCGATATTTTTGTACTTACCTGTTTGTAGATTGGAACTCGATATTTTGACTGTCGATATTTTGTCAACGATATTTTGGGTAGTCGATATTCTGTCAGTCGATATTCTGTCAGTGATCCGGGGTTGCGGTCTCTAGGGGTCGAACTCCTAGGGGCATTTGACTGGTAGTTCCCCCTATACCGTTCCCTCCCTGTGGTCACTCCCTGTAGTTGTGCAATCATTACTCGTTCCTTTAGGTCCTTTTTCTTTTTCTCAGTTGCCCTTTCGTTCTCATTCTTTTGGTGTTCGTAATACTGAGCCATCTGAAGGATAGCTGCAGGTTTAGAGGCTCCCCAACTACTTTCGCTAGTCTGTAACTTTTGGGAGACCTCTTGCGATAGCCCCTTTACATAGTTCTGCACGAATAGGTGTTGTCCGGTTGCGGTGGTCATGTCTTGGCCACTGTAGTCGGAGAACACTGTTTCAAATCGTGAGAAGTATTCTGATACGTCCTCCTGAGGTTTCTGGCGGCAGGCCGTGACTATCGACCAGTCTACCTTCTTTTCTGGGATCAACGTTTTTAGCTTCTGCACTATTTTGTCGGGGAGTTCCAGTATGTCTTTTACAGGTTTCTTTCCGGGCTCTCGCTGCCTATCTAGTTCATCGAGTTTTGTCCAGGTGTGTCCGAACAGATCTGTGTGGTCGGCTCTCCGAATTTGCTTCCACACATCAGCCGGCAGACACAACCCGAAAAACAAATCTATGTCCGCTAGAGTCATTATGGTTGAGCCCAAGGCTGTGCCTAATTCGGTATAGAATGCTGTAGGGTTTTTTCTTAAATCGGGCAGGGTTTGTCTAAAAGTTAAAATATCTTGCCGATCCCATGGTTGATAAACCCAGTTGTACACAACCCTCCCTTTGGCATCTGCATGGTTGATATCATCGTTTGTTCCCTGACCTCTTGGGGGAACCCAATAGGGGGCGGCTTCTCTGATAGGCATCATAGTGTTGGCTGCTCCTAATGAGGGCTCAATCGTCTCATGGACTGTGAGCTTGACTTCTGGTTTCTGTTCCGCGAGGTGGCGGAAGACCTTAAGCGTTTGCATGAAGAGGTCCGTCATATCGCTTTCAGCCCCATCTCCGACATCAATCTTTCTATATAGAGTCGTCAATTTAGCAGGACCTTTAGTCTGGTACCTATCCTCATATGCGTTCAGAGTGTGGTAGCTGAACCGTAAAATAAAATGCCGTCTGTGACTACCGGCATGTGAGTTGTGCATATTCATTGTATATTCTTCACTCTCCTTCCGTTCTACCAGGGTTTTTGCTATCTGGTCGATTCCATCCCGCTCATCTTTGCTCAACCTATTTGGTCTGGCTGTTAACTGTTTGCCAGTCTCAAGTTCATCTGGTGTTGTTACCAATGTGGCTGGTGCGAAGGCCGTAAGAGTCGGGGCACTAGCGCTAGGGTTACCCTCGACTGCACTCTGGACTGGTGAGTGTTGTGCTAGAGGCTGGCAGGGAACATAAGGAGGAGGCATGTAGATCATTGGAGGACCGAGCAGTAACTCGTCATTTGCCCGTTGTTTAGAGGGCACCTCCGGGTAGAGCGTAGGGGTGGTCCTGACAGGGCATTGACCTGTCAGTCCTGATTCTTGCGTTTGTTTAACTTCCTCCCTTCTTCTTATTTCTTCATCTAGTTCTTTTGCGGCCAGATGGGCTGCTTTCCGTAATTCTTTCACTGTTTTTGCTTCCTCTCTTTTCCTGCGGTGCTCTGCTTCTTTGCGCCACATGCCGATACTATCGAGCATAGTGGGCGTTGCCTTATTTATTTTTACAGCTGCTTCTAGTGTTTTTATTTTATTTTCATCAAAAGAACCTATCAGTGGCCACTGGTTTTCAGGATCCTTTTTTGTATATTTATGCCATAACTTACTATAAGCTATAGCGACTAGTCCTTGCTTAGTAAACATGTCCTTATTAGGGGTGCCCTCCAGTGGAGCTGGATGGTTCATCTCTAATAAGCGGTCCGGGTTGACCCAACTATGAACCAATGGGGAGAAGATAGGCATGACGGATTACCATGGGGGGGCAAAAGCCTGCACTACCTATCTTTTCACTATTTGCAAAGACTGGACAGAATATTCTATTCTACACTATTTGCAAACAGAGAATTCCTCCCGAAAGACCCAATTCCAAACAGTCAATGTTTGGTCAAACAATCAATCAATGAGGAACATAATAGGTACGACGTGTTAAAGGTTTGCGTTACCTACCCTTCACTCTCTGCAAAGGGAGAGAGAATATTCCTATTCTTCCCCGTTTGCAGGCAGAGAAGATCCCTAAGAGAACCAACTTCGAACAATTCAATGCTCGATTCAATCAATCAATCAATGGGGAGAAAAAAAAAGAATAGGCACGACGTGTTAAAGTTTTGCGTTGCCTACCCTCCACTATCTGCAAAGACTAAACAGAGTATGGCGATCTGTGTTTGTTTGCAAATAGAGAATTTCTCAGAAGCGGTCAATAAGTAATACTAGTATTTTCAAACAATCAATCAATCAATCAATTTCGCAATTTTGTCGTGTGTCACGACCTTACCCGGACCGCATGGACAGTTTCTCGTCTTCCGCTTCCAGCGCCCGATCGTCCTCTACTCTCTGTTGCTATCGCGGCACTCCTGGTGGTTCCCAGTCAGGACCGTAGATCACTCGGGAGAGGTCTGCTCGGAATCAGTGAAGTTCAGATGATCGGCTGTCAGACGAGGGTCTATCGGACAGGAGCTCTTCCGATCGTTGCAGTCGTTCACTCTGTCGTCGGGACCTCTCCCACTGGATCCACGTGTCGCTGATGGGCCCCGCGTTTGGGACGCCAATTGATAAAGATCAATTTAAAATGGTCAGGCTATTTCAGAAGATGTTTCCTTAGTAAAATTTGCCCGGCGTAAATGCCTCTAATACCATACGAAGTTATCCAATAAAGAGGCAGGCGCTGGAGACAGGAAGACAGGAAACAAGTTTATTCCGACGGATCAGAACACATCAGATCAGACAGCAAGGTATCGTCTCGAGGTGCTCTCTCAACTTCTCTGAGAGCTGGTCTTTTATACTGGTTTTAGACATGTGAACGTCCTTTATTACAACAGAGACATTGTAGAGCATGAGAATGACATCCCCGGCACCCCCCCCCCCCAATTCCGGCCCGTTCCAACACATGACAACAGTAGAGGCTCTTTCCCCCTCATGTGGTCGGGAGGGGGCTATCATGCAGCTGAGTGTTCTGCCGATTCCTTTGGAATGTGCGCCTGATCGAATCTCGGGGATGGGGAGGTCGTGATCAATAGTGGCCTCTTTCAGGAGAGGCGAGTGCATACAGTAATGGGCAATAAACTGTATCCTTGGGCTAAAGGATGACCAGCGGTCCGTGCTGACGTTTAGGCTCAGAGGAAGGGGTCATCAAAGGAGGGGTATTCATGGAGGGACAGGAGGTGTTGGTCAGGCGCGGGGTGCGATTCTCTGGGACAGAATCATGGGAGGGGAGGGCTCATGACTTGTGCATGAGAGAGCGGGGGCAGTCAGGGTGCATGGGGGACGCTTGCAGGGTCAGGGAAGTGCGCTGATGAGCGATCGTGAACAGGGAGACCATGGTACCTAAAATGGCTGTCGTGTATGCTCGTACGTGGGTCTGCAAGATGGCGTAGATGATGTTCAATACACGAACTAAAATTTCACACAAGGTAGCGTTTCAGAGATGCTTTGAGGCACACAGCAGCTACATCGCCCTGCTCCGCCCCCTGCTGCGGCCGTGTCGCATTTCTCCTCCCCCCTCCCCACAGCAATGCCCTCCGTCTTGTCTGTCATTCCAGTGCTGTGAATTCACCTAAATTCATGATATCTAAAACTTGTGCTGTATCGAGCGGCTCTAGAATTCACCACCTCATCCATGAGCTGCAATCCCATTGCTTTCGATTCATGCCAATTCTTGGCATTGTGATCACTGATACATCCTAAATGTTCAGTGAGCCCAGCTATTCAAGTCAGTGGCGGGACGTGGGCGCAGGGGCATTCTCAAGGGCGTAAAAATGTAAAAGAAACGTGGAAGTATACTTCCCATGTCCCAGGTGCCTTAAACCCGCGCTACGCCACTGATTAAGGTGCAGTGACACCGGCTCACAGGGGTGTTAAGGGCCTGCCGTATTGTAGACGTGGCTGTCTCTTACATTACAACAGGGGCAAATGGCACACTTTCCTTGCTTGTGTTAGAGTTGTTAATTCAACCTGTGAGTAAAACGTGCTCTTTCTGTATCAGGGAGTGGGGGAGGGGCGTATTTGAGTGTCTCAATGACTGCAGTCGGAGTGTATCACAACCAACCTTTTTGGGCACACCCAGAACATATCTGCTGTCCAGAGTACGGTTCATTTTTGTTACAATGCTTAATGTTTGTAGAAATGCAGTTTCTAAACGCTTCCAGATTTAAGCAGACAAGACGATTACGGTTCAGCCAGATGCACGATTTGCCCAGGGTCACACAGTGTAGTCAATTGAGAAAGCATGGATCACTAGGATCTCGGGCTCCAGATTTCTATGTGATTTTTGCTCTAGTTTACTATTTAGGGGTGGGTGTAATTCGCATAATTCAGTGTAGCGCAATTACGCAGAATTACCTGTGAATTCCATGAGATCACGCTTAAATAACCAGAAAGAATAAATCTACATTTAGCGCTATTTGTGAGCACAAAATGCCTCTTCTCGTCCACAAGAATGCATTTTGCTCTCAGAAATGGCAATAAATGTAACCGAACATTAATAGCAAGCAGCAGCAACTCACTAAATATGCCCGAGCGCGAACCCGGTTCCCAAATGCCAAATTGGGCAGCTCTGGCCCTTACGCCACATCCTCTCTCCCATATGGTGCGCGCTCCTCTTTCTCCGTTTCATGGTTCGTGTGTAAGGCTTTTCTCGTGGCACTGTGTACCCTTCTGGGCTGTTTAAACTTAGCTCCAAGTAACATCTTTCTGCCTGCTCAGAGTTCGCCGTCTGACCCGTATTTCCTGTAATCAGAGCCCTGAGAGGATTCTATCGCCAGCAAAACTACTGCAAAAAGAGCTGTCACTGTCAAATGGCAGGTCACCCGGAGTAGGATTGTACAGAGCCTGGTGGCTTGCTGACGTCATACTGCGGAGCTCTCCTTTGGTGATAAATGTGACAGTGTAGCTGGCAGTTTTTCAGGCACAATATGGTACGTTAGTTACTCATTTACTGGACGGTTCAAACAGGAATAGACTTGTTTTTTCGTGAAGTAACGTTTCATAAAACAGAATGCAATATGATTTTTAAAGTTCATATGTTAATGACACGTCTTTTAACTAATTGCCGACTGAATACATTAATGAAAATATTTATGTACAGAATAGGATATGCCCTGTCACTACCTTCCCTTGCTGCTAATTTCAAACTGAACTCTCTGTCGAAGCTGGATATTGGATTATACTTTGCTTATGAACTGGCTGCTATTTATTGCTTTTTGAACACTTTGGGATATGTTTTGGTATTTTAATCCTTCTGCTGTTAATCCCAAAACCCAAACTTTTTTGTTGCCAAAGCGGGCATGTGTTGCCACCTAAATGCTTGAAAAATCTTTAGTACTGACATTCGCCAAAGTTATAACTATTGGCATTGTAAACGACAAAGCTATCAATTTAGCTATTTTAAAAACCAACACATAAATAAAATAGTTGTCATTTACAAGACCAATAGCTCCAACTTTTCTAATGCGAGACCTATTGCATTTCCAATGCTTGTTCTGCAAAGGTGCCCTTGGTCCTAATGCTAAAAAGGAAAATATGCTCCCATGCCTCTTTTTTAAAGGTAGACAGTGATAACTGTGATGCAGTGGGCCCCTCAAACCAATGGGCCCCAGTCCTTCTGCATCTGCTTAATTATGAATAATCAGCAGTGGCCACTTACACACCTGGCAGCAGCACCTGCTTCACTAATGACTGGCCTTTTTTTAAAGTAAAAAAAAGGCCACTTATATTACCGCATTTGCTACGTAATCCACCATCTGCTGCATAGTACTGCATATCCAATACTTCAGTGCTGTAAACTAGTACTTACAAACATTCTATTCTGGAGGACAGATTTATGTCTTTTCGATAGTTCTGCTTTATTGTGCAGTACAGGAAGACAAATACATTCTTGTTGCACACTTGTGTTTTTAAGTGAACCTAGTTCTATGTATGTTGCGGTTTATTTTGCTGCACAATTCACTTCTTTTGTGGTCTTCTGCATGTTTTTTAAATATGTTGAGCGGGGATTCAGCAGCCATTTAATCTCCCAAATATACTTTGTGATTGGATCACCACGGACACCTTGATGATGTTGTCATAAAGCCTTTTGAGCTCAGGTACAAAAAAAAACACCTGCTTATTGCCGCTCAGATTAATATGTCCTCATAGCACTCAAACAAACATTAACT
Organism: Lissotriton helveticus; assembly: GCF_964261635.1. Lineage (NCBI taxonomy): Eukaryota > Metazoa > Chordata > Amphibia > Caudata > Salamandridae > Lissotriton > Lissotriton helveticus. Next base: position 1,832,698,460 of record NC_136068.1, on the reverse strand, counting down.
ATTCCCTTGGCCGCTAAACAATCCCACCCCTTTAACAATTTCTACTTTAACTCCATCTTGACAACTTCCGTTAGTGACGAACCCTTTTGCCTTTCCTCCTGACTCCAATATTTCTTTGCACCGAACCAGCCTATCTGCCCCTGAACCAAGCCTGCCTTCCTTTCATTCCACCATTCTCCTCTTACTTTCCGTTGCTCTTGTCCCTGTTACCTCTAAACTCGTCATTGGTGCCTTTTGATGAGCTTGACCTCTATAACTAATACCTCTTTCTCTGACTGCAGCTCTTTCCCAGTGCTCGACCTGCTGCCGAAGCCTATTGTCCCTGTACCAGAGTTGGCTAGTAGGCTCAGTGCTTCCCTAGAGTAACTGCTCGGTTGTGAATTCAGTGCTGTGAAGCAATTACCACTCCCAAATCTCCCGGGGTGAAGAGGGCAGTACCGACCAATCCACCCAGTGCCCTGCAAGTCCCTCCCTGTGTGGTGTGCATTTAAACCTCATAGGAAATAACAATTAAATTTACCAACACTGTTGTTCTGTAATTACCACATTTCTTATAATCACGATTCAAGAAGAAAAAAACTGCTACTACAAGATTCGGGATTAAGGAAATTTTTGGTGATAAAGCACTCCAGGCCGGCCTTAGTCCTGGTGGCCCCCGGTGCGACAATGTTTTGTGACGCCCCCCCTACCCCCAATGACCACCTCACCACGGATTCCCTCACTACCACCATTTGCAAATGCCTTTCAAGTCTCCATTACAACTGTCTTTTAGATTAATTTAGTTTTATAGCGCCACTCATACCAGTTTAAGGTGTCAGAACATGGTACATCACACATACGTTGCACGGAGACAATCATACAAGTGTTAATCCGTGTATGGGAAATGTTACATAAGACAGCGTCCTACAAGTTGTAGGAGTCACATGTCGTGCATACTGGTAGTCAGTATAGTTTAAGGGTCCTTGGTTATGGAAAAGCACAAATTCTGAATTTAAAATGTAACACCATTGCGAGTGGTTTTCTTTAATAAAAATACTTGATTTCTACCCAAATGAACCCTTTTTGCAATACTAGGATAAGGAAAAACTGGACAAAAAAATATGTAGCTGTAATATATTCTTTGCAGTTTGCATGCAGCTCTTTGATGACAGTTAATAGCACTCAGCTATATATTAGTATTTTAACTTTTAAACTGCAAGTAACAAAAAGATCTCTCTGAGAAAAACTATAATCCATTGACCTATTTATAGTGTATGTACTTTGTGATCTGACTCGGACATGTTCTGTGCAGCAGGCATGTTAACCTTCTGTGCTATGATGAGTCAAAAGAAACTTCCACTTCCAGACAAAGCTCCGGTCTCTCCCCAGAAAGAACATTAATAACTGGATTTATCCTGGCATTTCTATTGATACTTTCAAAATTGCTGGGGCAAGGAATGTGGCATCAGGTGCGTTTGAAAAGTATTGTTGTTTATGCATCATAATAAATACAGCCAGTTGTTAACTCAGTGATATTTAATGGGTTTTGAAGCACTTATTTTGGTACTCTTGCTGTTAGCAGGAGGTTGGTTAAATACATTCTTGAGCAATCCTCACATAGGCCAGGAATTGAAATGGGGCAAAAATAAAAATACATAAACATCTTCTGTTTTTAGCAACCTTTTTGACCCTTCCTGACCTTTGCCCCCATCGCATGCTGATCACTGTTCTCACAAGGGCTTGAAGTAAATGAAGACAGCCTGGAAATGCAGCAAATAAACATAGCTGCACATCCAGGCCATCTTCATTTACATGCAATTGCAGGTGCATTCGCGCCCCCCCTGGGAACCCATCCACGCCCCCCCCAGGGGGGCACGCCCCACAGTTTGAAGACCTCTGGTCTAAAGCCTGATGGTTTGACTGGGGGGACACTGTGGGGCAGATTTACAAGCCCCTTGCGCCACCAGTACGTCACTTTTTGTGGCTCCTCTATGTTTTACAAAGAGAGGAAAAGCAACTGTTCGTGTCTTTTCCTCTCCTTGTAAATACAACTCCTTCAGACGCAGCACTTTGCGTTGAAGGGGTGTTCCATAGGTGTTGCTGTGAGTGTTCCCACGCAACACCCATGGAACAAGACACATCTCCAGATTTAAGAGAAATCGTAAATCTGGAGATGCATCTGAATGCTACGCCACCCTAGAGGTGGCTAAGCCAGCGCAACAAGGAAAAATTTTTCATTTCTCCTCGTTTTTTCCTCTTTCAATGTGTGCTGCATTCTACAGCACGCATTGAAAGAGGAAAATGCCTGTAGTGATTGTTTTTGTGCAGAAAGGTGCCCCTTCCTGCACAAAAACAATCTCCCCACGACACAGGCATCCTTGCACCATGGTGCAAGGGTGCCTGTGCCAGCGCATGGCTGCAGTGGGAAGCAGAGAGATGCAACAAATTCTTGTAAATAGGTCACATCCCTGTGCTCTGAAAGTGCCGCAGCGTGGCGCAGTCAAAGGGCTTGCGGTGCCACGCTGCGGCACTTCCTTGTACATCTGCCCCTGAGTGCATATAGGGGTTAGGGTTAAAGATTCAGGGCTCTGCTTGGATGGAGAGGCTGGGACTGGGCTGGCGCTAACGGTGAAGGAGAGATGGAGGAGGGGAGACGATGGATCATGTGGGGGGAGAAAAACACGCATTACCTCTCCATCCATTTCCTTGCTCCTCTCATTATGAAATGAGGCATGAATTCCTCCTCAGACACAGTAGTCAGTGCAGAGCTTGAGTTACTGTTGACTGGGATGCAGGCGGTAGCCCTATGGCGACGCTGAGGGAGCGGCCTGCACCTGAGGGGAGACAGCACTGTTACTTTCAGGCCTCTCACTGAAGTTGCCTTGGACTGTGTTTATTTATGGTAGCAGCCAGGCGCGCAACGCCTATAGGGATGAAAAGGCTTTAGCAGACCCCCCGCCTGTGTCCATCACCCACATGTGTCTCAGCCCTGTCGGCTGCAGCTTGAGCCGCTGTGGCATCAGCCGGCAGTATCTGGAGTCTGTTACCACAACTGAGGTTTTCACAGGTCTTTAACAGAACGTTTGCATATCTACATGCCTTTGTAAACTGGTTAATGAGGTTTATAGTTTTTAGGTTTCGCCTGCACGTCGCTTGCAGTGCTTGTGAAGTCTATTGTTTTTAATATAAATTGTAAAAGGGGCACACATCCCACCCCATTGCTTTTCATTGGTTCCTGTGCTCGCCACTTTTCCTCCATTTCAATATTTTCCATTATTTACCAAATGCTTGTTCCTCGTGTGATTCTCTTATCAGTTTCCTGGTAGCTGAAATACTGTTATTTATACTGTTCTGTTATTTTTTTCATATAGTTTCACCTCTTTCACGTTACAGCAGATTTACATAGCCAATTTATCACCCAGAGCCATTAAGTAATTTTGCCCAGAATCACAGGATGTTGCACCACTGAGAACTCCTCCCCATGGTGCATAATTCTTTACTGAGACACGTGCTGCATGTAAGCTAAAAGGTCTCTCCCAGACGGTCTGAGCTAAACATTCAACGTAAGGCTTCAGGTAGACTCGGTCAGTGACGTGCATCCTGGAACAACAACAAAACAGGCGCACGTGAGGTTTACAGATGTATTCTCCAAACCCTCCTCGTCACTGTCGTGCCCAGGCAATGGGCACTAGGACCCTGAGGAAAGGAGCAAGGGACAGGGGACACTGGACACCACTTCCGGTTAGGGGACGGGGACAGGAAGGACACCCAATCGAGAGGACGACCTCAGGAGAAGAGGTCAGGGGATATGTATGCAGAAGGACAAAGAATAAAGTAACTTACTATTAGACATCGCGTCCTGTGATACCTGGGGGCAGCACAACATAACAGTCATCTTCATTTTGACAGTGTGCTGTTTCCTCTGGGCTCCCTCGTGGCGCGCAGTGTAAGTGTCAGCCTCCCCCTCGGCCCCTCCTTGTCTTTATAAACAAAGTTTTACTTCATTTGATCGAAACATGAGATTAGGTTTCAACGCCCTGTGTGTTGGCTCAATGTGCGTCTCTTTCAAAGGCGAGCCGAAGAGACAGGCCCAGAACCATCAGAGTGACAAAGAGAAAGCAACAATCAGGCCCAGAACAACCAGAGTGACCAAGAGAAAGCAACAATCAGGCCCAGAACAATCAGAGTGACAAAGAGAAAGCAACAATCAGGCCCAGAACAAACAATCAGAGTGACAAAGAGAAAGCAACAACCAGGCCCAGAACCATCAGAGTGACAAAGAGAAAGCAACAATCAGGCCCAGAACCATCAGAGTGACAAAGAGAAGGCAACAATCAGGCCCAGAACAATCAGAGTGACAAAGAGAAAGCAACAATCAGGCCCAGAACAACCAGAGTGACAAAGAGAAAGCAACAATCAGGCCCAGAACCATCAGAGTGACAAAGAGAAAGCAACAATCAGGCCCAGAACAACCAGAGTGAAAAAGAGAAAGCAACAATCAGGCCCAGAACAATCAGAGTGACAAAGAGAAAGCAACAATCAGGCCCAGAACAAACAATCAGAGTGACAAAGAGAAAGCAACAACCAGGCCCAGAACCATCAGAGTGACAAAGAGAAAGCAACAATCAGGCCCAGAACAATCAGAGTGACAAAGAGAAAGCAACAATCAGGCCCAGAACAATCAGAGTGACAAAGAGAAAGCAACAATCAGGCCCAGAACAATCAGAGTGACAAAGAGAGCGCAACAATCAGGCCCAGAACAAACAATCAGAGTGACAAAGAGAAAACAACCAGGCCCAGAACCATCAGAGTGACAAAGAGAAAGCAACAACCAGGCCCAGAACCATCAGAGTGACAAAGAGAAAGCAACAATCAGGCCCAGAACAATCAGAGTGACAAAGAGAAAGCAACAACCAGGACCAGAACCATCAGAGTGACAAAGAGAAAGCAACAATCAGGCCCAGAACCATCAGAGTGACAAAGAGAAAGCAACAATCAGGCCCAGAACAATCAGAGTGACAAAGAGAAAGCAACAATCAGGCCCAGAACAAACAATCAGAGTGACAAAGAGAAAACAACCAGGCCCAGAACCATCAGAGTGACAAAGAGAAAGCAACAATCAGGCCCAGAACAACCAGAGTGACAAAGAGAAAGCAACAATCAGGCCCAGAACAATCAGAGTGACAAAGAGAAAGCAACAACCAGGCCCAGAACCATCAGAGTGACAAAGAGAAAGCAACAATCAGGCCCAGAACAACCAGAGTGACAAAGAGAAAGCAACAATCAGGCCCAGAACAATCAGAGTGGCAAAGAGAAAGCAACAATCAGGCCCAGAACAATCAGAGTGACAAAGAGAAAGCAACAATCAGGCCCAGAACAATCAGAGTGACAAAGAGAAAGCAACAATCAGGCCCAGGACAACCAGAGTGACAAAGAGAAAGCAACAATCAGGCCCAGAACAATACGAGTGACAAAGAGAAAGCAACAATCAGGCCCAGAACAAACAATCAGAGTGACAAAGAGAAAGCAACAATCAGGCCCAGAACAACCAGAGTGACAGAGAAAGCAACAATCAGGCCCAGAACAAACAATCAGAGTGACAAAGAGAAAGCAACAACCAGGCCCAGAACCATCAGAGTGACAAAGAGAAAGCAACAATCAGGCCCAGAACAATCAGAGTGACAAAGAGAAAGCAACAATCAGGCCCAGAACAACCAAAGAGACAAAAAGAAAGCAACAATCAGGCCCAGAACAACCAGAGTGACAAAGAGAAAGCAACAATCAGGCCCAGAACAATCCGAGTGACAAAGAGAAAGCAACAATCAGGCCCAGAACAAACAATCAGAGTGACAAAGAGAAAGCAACAATCAGGCCCAGAACAACCAGAGTGACAGAGAAAGCAACAATCAGGCCCAGAACAAACAATCAGAGTGACAAAGAGAAAGCAACAATCAGGCCCAGAACAATCAGAGTGACAAAGAGAAAGCAACAATCAGGCTCAGAACAACCAGAGTGACAAAGAGAAAGCAACAATCAGGCCCAGAACAATCAGAGTGACAAAGAGAAAGCAACAGTCAGGCCCAGAACAATCAGAGTGACAAAGAGAAAGCAACAGTCAGGCCCAGAACAATCAGAGTGACAAAGAGAAAGCAACAACTAGGCCCAGAACAATCAGAGTGACAAAGAGAAAGCAACAACCAGGCCCAGAACCATCAGAGTGACAAAGAGAAAGCAACAACCAGGCCCAGAACCATCAGAGTGACAAAGAGAAAGCAACAATCAGGCCCAGAACAATCAGAGTGACAAACAGAAAGCAACAACCAGGCCCAGAACCATCAGAGTGACAAAGAGAAAGCAACAATCAGGCCCAGAACAATCAGAGTGACAAAGAGAAAGCAACAACCAGGCCCAGAACAACCAGAGTGACAAAGAGAAAGCAACAATCAGGCCCAGAACAATCAGAGTGACAAAGAGAAAGCAATGATTCCAACTGAGAGAAACCCTTCGGGCTCTGAGCGCTCTCGACTTGACCATGCGCTTTTATATCGTTTTGCACAGAGCAGCCTAAATGTTTTCGGAAATCGCTGTGGCCTAATTAAGAGGCATGTATAGACGGCTACAAGTTTCAGGACTGCTGAATGGAGTAGCAGTGCGAGAGACGGGGGATGCATTTATTAAGTACACTTTTATTGTGCTTTTAGCTCGGTGCCTCGCTGCAGGAACAGCGCTGGGAATACAGGCGTTTAATCTCCCTCAATGACGGAGGAAAACATAACCTGGACCTGATCCAAGTGTCAATGGCGCTGAACCAACAGTTTATGGATTGATAAGATCAAGCCGTTTCACCCCGCTCAGACATGCTTGTACTCTCTCACTTTGACTATCATTGCATCCCCAAGGACGCTGCCTTTCATGGTGGCTTCCTTCTGACCAGTTGCTACTCTAAACTGGACCGCATCGCCGCATTCGACCACTTCTAAGGACATCCATAGAATGTCACCGCAAGCACACATAAACACAACGCACTTTACGCCTCATACAAAGTTACCCACCCCAATAAACCATGCTATGTTGCTGTAATGGCAACACACCACCCCTTATCTCCCAGATCCAACCTTGAAACCACGCCAGCTCTATTCCTGGCTCTTTCTGTGCCACTTATTGCACGGGTGCAGCTGATTGTGATGCTTTCTCAGTCCTTGCTTTTGTCAGCAGCCCTCCTTGCTTCTGTAACCTGCGCGTTGTCATGTGTTTCCCAGTCCGAGCCAGCGCTCAGCTGTGCTTTGCGACCCTGTCTGTGCTGTATGAAGGCTTCGAATAGAATCAAAAAGGACACATATATATTTATTCTTGTCTCACACAAACGGAAGGGGAAGACCCAGGTCTGCCAGAGAATGTGCAACACTGGAAGCCTGCCATGAGGTGTGCCACCTGGGTGAGGCCTCAGTGGGCACAAGTGATGGCTCCTCACCGTACAGTTCCCTCATCAACTAGCCCTGTCTGCATAACTACAAGATGGAAATCCCCAAGAGCAGCTACCGTACAAGACTGGAAGGAAGAAGTAGGAAACTGGGGACCGGCAGAAAGTATAGCCATTCGTGCAGAAGAAAGGAAGGGACTGCGGAAAAACCCCATCGCCATGAGTTGGGATGTTCTAATGGCCTCTATGAAAGCAGCCGACACTTTCAACCCTGGACATTAATACACTTAGTAGTTGATAGATGTGGCCTTAGACATTGGCAAGGCCTGGGAATGTTGGCACCAGTGTATATCATATGAGTCGACTCAGTACGCGGCCATTAACTGCAACATCTATTAGTATCGGATATACAGTTAGCAATCTCATCAAGTTATACTTTAGCTAGCATGTCAGACTTCTCTCTTATTCATTATACAGAAGCCGTCAGCAGGGAGGGAGGGGGGCTAGTTTACATTTCAGAGTGTTGTATAATGTTTTGGATATATTGTAAACCTATCACTCTAACAGCAGGATCAACTGCAACTCACAGCACAGGTAGTGTGCGAGAAAACACAATACTGGTTGATTCAGAGCCGGACAGGCCACTTTAGATATATTGTAAAGTGATAAGAAAATTTGGTCTCATATGATGTCATGTTTGGAACTATTGATCCACTGACTTAAATGCAGAAAAATGAATACGGCGGGCTAAAAGGCTATATTAATACCCTGGTTGTCCTCTTTATTTGTAATTCGAGTATGAACTCGGAAATCGACTCGGTTTGGAAAAGTGTCTTCTGCTGCTGCATCAGGTCAATCACAGCCATCTCTTTCTCCCTGATAAACTCTAGCATGCTGTAGCGGACTCCTGGATGCACCAGGTCATCATTCGTAACCCGGGCTCCCTAAATATTGGCCTACTCAACAGCCAAATGCAACAGGAAGGCTGGTGATCGAATTCCGTATGAAGCATTAGAAGTCTTGGTAAGCACAGCATAATTCACCTCACCTGGAAGTAGGTGACCTGCACGGTCTCTGCTTGTCTCCAGAGCACAATTGTAGATCACATTCCCCCACAGAAATGTCACTCTACCAATGACCAGTTCCTCAATGTTCTGATTTGTGGGCCAGAGTGCTCAGTTTCTCAGTGTTTTCTCTTGAACTCTTGAACCAGTTACTGCTCCACCCCAGAATCCACCCTTCTTTTGTTGCTTTTGATGTCTCAAAGTGTTCCCTTCATGCCTGAGGTGCTCCTTGAGCTTGGCCTCGCTGTAGTAATAGTGATGAGGTAACAACTGGTGTCTACAAGAATGCTTTGTGTGGTAATAGTAAAAGCTGTCATATCTGTATTACTGCAGATATTCTGCACACCAATGGATTCACAAAAATGGGCAAGGACTGCATTCCTCCTCATAAATCTTTTTATGGCTTTCAGCATCAAAAGACTGAGATAACCAAATGCACAGACGTGCAGTAAAATGTGCAGTAATATCGTTCGCACAGGTTACTCTATGTGTACGTCTACATATCTCAAAATCTGGGAGTAGTAACTGTAATGCCCCTCACATTTAGATTGCTAAAGAGACTCATTTCCAACCCATGAGTTTTAGACAGTTCCTCAACCTTGCACCTGGCCTTTCAGAATCCCCTCTGAAATTTGTCGAGCAGTTCTACTTGCCAAGCCATATTCATTCTTCAATTCTCGTTCTCACCGGGCAATAAAAAGAGGAGATGTTCAGTCCACTCAAAGACATATTCATTCAACTGAGTCACTGAGTCCACAGCAACATAATGTCTCTTATGTGCTGACCCAAATTATCACCAGCCTACGAGCCTTTCTGATTAGTATTTTTGTTTTATTTGCTGGGGAACGGATGGGAGATGGATATAAGAGTAGGCAGAGCACAAGTCCTAAAAAAAGAAGTGGGGGGACGCTGCGTCACGACAGGAAGTGACGTCACGAAAGGTGGCTTGCACCATCCAACTCATTGCCTCCCCTCGCTCACCCCTTAGATGCAATTGCATCAGAGAAGCCAGCGCATGAGCAGCGCTCTGAATCAGCTCCGATTTCCCCCCAGAGAGGCCAAAGAGTGAATGTGTGGCTTCATTTGCTTGTTATCGAGCTCCTGGTAAGTTACGTGGGGGGACGCCATCCACCCGCCACGTGATACCCCGACTCGAGCCCTGAGAGTAGGGCTATGTTACTCAAACAGATGTAGCTCAAAGGCTTTTATTCTGCATGTACCTTGCATCACTGATGCTCAGACCTTTTCCGCATCTCAGCTACCTACCGGACACCTTCACCAAGCCAGACTTCCTGTTATTTGCTATGAACAGCAAGCAAAATCGAGCCCAAACCTTGATGATTGACACAACGCTCAACGGCTGTAAGCCACAACTACCATCCAACGCGGAAATACTTGGACTCACTTAGGACACCACCCTCACCTCAAGGTAGACATTGTCAAGGAATGAAAGGCACCTTGTACCACCTCTCTCTACTATAGGTGAACCGGTTCCTCCCAGGAAGTGAGCTCAGAGCAACCTTTCAAGCCCTCTTACTCCCACAGCTAGGTGGTGGCAGTGCTGGACACCATGCCCTCCGGACTCTCCAGAGGCCTTTTTTACATTTCATTTTATATTTTATCTCAGATATCAACTTATGATGTATTCATACTTTTTATTTTCTCTTATGTATCACCTCTATGTTATTCAAATGTTTATATACTCTTTTAAATTCTAATAAACTTATTGAACAAAAAAAAAAAGAAAAAACCATCTTACGCTCTGCCGCGTTATCTATAATCCGAAGACGCATTACCACATCCGCTCTTTACTGATGAACTGCTCCTTACTCTCCTTCCCAGCTCACACCATCTTTTAAACTAGGTGCATCTTATACCAACCTTCAAAACCAGCACCCCGCTTATCTGGCTGACAGCCTTAGCATCCTCAGTGGCTCTCAGCAGCACATCTGCAGCAAGGACACAATCAAACTTACGGCAAACAAGGCAAAAGGCCTTCTGCATTTTTGCGCCCAGGATCTTGAACAACATCCCTATATAAATCAGTATTACCCCCAACTCACTGCAGAACACTCACCTCTTTTTACGGTCTACTTCTACCCGTAGAACCCAACCACCTCTTTAATCATTTGTCGACTAGATCTTTGCCTTTGACCCTGTACTGCACTCTATAGCCATTTTAGGTTTTGCCTGCACAGCGCTTGCTGTGTGGTTGTGAAATCTCTTGTATTTAATGCATCTTAAATGGGCGCTTTAAACAGTTACAATAGCCAAATTACTGTGTTCATTCACTTTGATGTGGAACTTACTTTTTTGTTAACTACCCTTGGTTGCAAGTATTTACGCTACTTCTACTAAAGCTGTTCACACTGTTTAAGCTACATTCACTGTCAAGATAAGATCCCTTCCCACGGAAAAGGCAGACAGCTTCTAATGGTAAGCTGGAATGCTTGCTTTTTATTACTTAGTTGTGTAAAGCAGATGCTTTAGCCTTAGAACGTTTGTGGCATTTCCTATTCATGCCTCAGGACCTTTCTTTGCACTTTGTAGGCATTATTGGATTGATTTTTTTCAGCTCAATCTATTCAGTCATTCTGATCAAATTCTAAATGTTGTAATAAACATTGCACTTTAAAAATAAAGTTAATATACAAGATCTATGCTATATTTTAGTTCTACAAGGCAGCCCCATGTGCAGTTACCTTGCAAACAACATGGCCATGATTTGAATTGTGCAGCAGGTGCAGTAGCACTTGGCCCAAAAGTTGTCAAAACTCCTCTGAACACATAATATTGCTACATTTGATAACTAAACAGGCAGCCACAATTGCAGTTACCTTGCAGTTGAAAGGGAATTTATTTGAATGGTGCAGCAGGTGCAGTGGCACGGGGGTCATAACTTCATTAAACACCAAATATTGCTTTACTTTACTACTAAACAGGCAACCACAAGTGCAGTTATCTAGCAGGCAATAGGGTCATGATCTGAATGGTGCAGCAGGTACAGTGGCATCGGGGCAAAACGTTGTCAAAACTCTTCTAAACACTAAATATTGCTGTATTTAACTACTAAATAAGCAGTAATAAGCGCAGTTACCTTGCAGGCCCTATGTCATGATTTCGATGGTGCAGTAGGTGCAGTGACACCGGGGTCCAAAGCTCTAGGATCCCCTCTAAACACTAAATATTGCTATATTTCACTATCAAGCAGGTAGTCACAAATGCAGTTATCCTGCAGGTACTAGGGGCATGATTTGAATGGAGCAGCAGGTGTAGTAGCACCGGGCCAAACAGTGGTCAGAACTTCTCTAAACATATAATATTGCGATTACATCAATTAATTCAAAATTTTCCCTCTTTCATTTTTCAAAAATATTCTATTACTTACCTGCACAGAAACACTAGTAACAGCACAATATATTGCCATTTTCTACATAAACAAGTCATAACACTTTAAAAGATTTTCTGTAACTTATATTATACAATTACTCAGCAAACTACAACTTACAACAGCTTATTATTATTTAACATAGGTGAAACTGAATGCATTCACCAGTGCTTGTTTTCACTAGTTCCATTACTCCCTGGGTCCCCGCTCCGCCTATTCCTTATATTTTACATTTACTGCCACAGTGGGAGAATGCATTTCATGAAAAGGCATATCACAAGTAGGGATGCCTTCTTTCCAAAATAAAAGTACAGGTTATTTGTTGTCGAAAGAGCCTGTAAATGACTGGCCTAGACACTAAATAGGGTTGTAAATATATTCTGTCTTTATTTCCTTTAATTATTAGTCATGGATCATGAATGAAGCTCTAGAAAACATTTAAATGCGCTTTCTGTTTATATTTGCTGTTTAAAGTATGCACATATAAGTGCTAATAATAATACAGGCTTTTAGTCACTTTACATATTTTTGTACTGGTTGGCGGTGGTACATAAAAATACTTAGCTGGCAACCCTAATCATAAGACTGAAAGTTTGTTGCAGAATCAGCACATTATTTTTGTCCTCCACCCTCCACTCCTGGTTGATACCATAAAAGCTTGTATAGACAGCTAGCATAGGGTTTCATATATGTTAAACTATTGCTGAGTTACTCCAACTGTCTGAGAATACATCCTGCATTTAGAAAACCCATTCCTAATTCTCACACTTCACTTTCATGCTCACTGTGCACCCACAGTGATCACACTGCTCTCCATGCACACACACCGTTCACCCTCCTCCTACCCTACACTTACACAAGCACACCGCTCACCCTGCATGCACATGACACTCCACCCACCTGTCATTTTCACTGCTCACCCTATACACACAGCTATCACACTGCACTGACACTGCCCACCATCCACTCATGCTGTTACCCTACACTCACACTGTTCCTCCTCTTACTCTGTGCTTACACAAGCTCAGCGCTCACCCTGCCCTCACAGAGACCACACAGCGCTCATGCCCCTCACCATGAACTCAAGTAGTTCTCCTTCCACTTACCCTGCGGTCACATAAGCACATCGCTCACCCTACACTCACAGTGATCACTCTGCACTCACAATGCACTTGTGCTGATCACCCTGTACTTACCCTGCAGTCACACAAGCACACTACTCAACCTGCACTTTTGTGACACTTCACTCACCTGTCAATCTCAATGCTCACTCTGCAATCTCGCCCAATCAAGCTCATCACTTACCATGCATTCGTTCGTCCCACTCTGCACTTTCACCCACACCCAAACTCATGTGGTCACTCACCCTGCTGTCCCACCCTACTCTCACACTGTCTCATCCCTCACCGTGCACCCACATAGGCACTCCTATCACTCAAACAGCTCACCCTCCACTCACATTGGCACAGCACTCACCTTGCATTCGTCAAGAAAACAAGCACATCACTCACCCTGGAGTCACAGCACTCACTCTGTACCCCCTCCTCTCACCTTGCACTCACACAGCCAAACCTCTCAGTCTACACTCATTTAGGCACTCTATTAATCCTGCCTGCTCATAGGGACAATAGTTTGCTGGAACTCATAGGGACACACCATCACCCTGCACTAACTCCTTTCACCATGCACTCACCAGTCACTCTCACATAACACCTTTCAGTCTTGCCACACACCCTGCACCATACACATGCACACAATGAACCCAGCATTCACACCACTCACATCACCCTACACTCATGCCTCTCACTCTCCATGCACTCACCTTGCCCAACACTCTCATGGGCCCTCCTGTCACATTGCATTCATGCAGCTTACCCAACACTCATATCGGCGTATTTTTCATCCTACACTCGCACCACTCACAGTGCACTCCTTCACACTATTCAACATCACCCAACACTTACATGAGCACATCTCTTACTCTGTACATATAAACATTCCACAACCCTCATGAATATACATATATTTCTACTGAGATAAGCACAGAATACCTGCTCTCTACATAGCACTAGATTCCTACTTAATTCCCTCTGCAACAACGGGCCAGGTGCAAGAGTGGAGAGTGGACGGAGAATGTGGAATGACACGAGGAGGGACACTAGGGCTGAGGCTTTGGGGTCTGGTGGTGGATTGAGGATTGTGTAACTGCGAGTCCTTCTATTCACCACAATACTTCACTTCGGGACATGTTTTTTTTTTTTTACTTTGTAAGCTGGGTCTCGAAATTCCAAAACATCCATGGTTACCGAAGAAGTCAAGCATTTCATAATATCAGTTAGATGCTGTGATATTACAAGTAGGACCATTGATTAGTTCATTTCCAATACTGTAACTGCGTGATCCACATGTAAAACCAAGTATAAGCCCTGGGCTGCTGTTTTAAGGAAGTGAACTTTTCAGTCACATCATGCTTGTAACAAACATTGACAAGGCAATATAATAGTGTATAGAGAATATGTTTTTATTAAGCTTCACTAAAAGGCAAGGCATTTATAGCAGGAGCAGCACAGCAAGTTGTTCTAATACAATAAAAGCAGATTGACTAATGGAAGTGTAAGTGGCAGTGCGTCTATGTATGATTGTGACCGAGTACAAAATGTACGAAAGTGTGCAAGAGATATAGTGAGAATGAGTGTGTGAAGACTATGTAAATGTAAATGTGTTTGTATTTATATAGCGCCTTCTACCCAGAGGTCTCGTAGCGCTGTATTCATACCGCTGTGGAACCCTTCCTGGCTTTCCTGTGAGATGTCCACTCCTGGGCACCCCCAAGGTGAAGCCAGGCATCCAAGCGCTGCTGGGGCCGTTGTGGAGATTAAGCAAGCTATTGCCCGGAGTCACAGAGTGGGACCCATGATTAGACTAGGCACGAGGCGAGAATTATCAGGTCCAGGGAGATTGAGTCCAAGAGCCGCCGAGGAGGGAATTGAACCCTGGTCCCGGGCCAGACCTCTGCATCAGGGTCTGCCGCTCTAACCATTGAGCCACGCTTCTCCACGCTTCTATGTGTGTGTGAGAGTATGTGTTTGTGTGTGAGTGCATGTGTGGAAGTCAAATTGGAGCGGTGCACCACTCGGTATTGAGACCAGTAGTATTCAAGAAATCAATAAGTCTTGTGATGTTTGAAGTCGTGAATAATCCTTTATTTACAAAAATTGCCAGCCAACGCGTTTCGTTCATGGGAACTGAGAGAGCCGCTAACCCTGTCATAGCCAGCTGGAGGGACACAGTACATGCGCCACCACACTTGGCCGAAGGCCCTGACATGATGCATGTAATTCTTAGCATTTGGGTTGAATTCACAGCAAAATTTTGAACTGATGTTTGAGGTAACTCTTGCCATAAGTTATGTTATGTTAAAATAGCTTATATAGCGCTCAGCTGCCCCAGCGAAGGGGCTTTCCCGGCGCTTTGTAGCAGATAAATAACTAACTCCGGTGAGATTAAGCAGGGCGTAATTCCAGAAAAGCTTAGTTTCGGGGGAAAAGATGGGTTTTAATAGCCTTTCTGAAGTCCAACATGCTTTCCCGCTCTCGTATGTGGGCTGGTAGTGAGGTCCACAATTTTGCTGCTAAATAGCAGAAGGTACGTCCTCCCGCTCGGCAGCGCTTGATCCAGGGTAACCTGACCAGATGTTGACCTGCAGAGCGTAATACGCGAGTTGGAACATACGGGGTCAAAAGGTTGCAGAGCATTTTAGGAGTGGCCAGTTTTAAGATTTTAAAAGAAAGGCATAGTGTCTTAAGCTGAATTCGCTGAGCCATAGGGCGCCAATGAAGCCTGCGGATGGTATCAGAAATGGAGCAAAATCGGGAAAGGCCTACTAAGGCTCTAGCAGCCGCACTTTGGATGGGCTGCATCCGAGAAATCTCAGCTTGATTGGCTCCCACGAGCAAGGAACAAGCGTAGTCCAGTCGGGAAAGAACCGTGGACTGGACTATCAACTGCCTTGTAGAGGAATCAAAGAACTTTAAAATAGGCCTTAGACCTCGTAAAATGCCAAAGCATGTAGCAGCAACTTTTTTTGTCTGTAGGCAAAAGCTAAGGGAGGAGTTCAGCCATACCCCCAAGTTTTTGACTTCTTTTTTGGGATCCGGGACTTTACCCAGAGCATTGGGCCACCAGTGATTGCCCCATAGATCAACATTTTTTCCAACCAGTAGCACATCATTCTTGTTTGGATGGCATCTAACTGTCTACAATTAAATGCAATCTGCCACGGCAGTAAGGCCACTTTTAAACCTGGAGACATTTGGGGCCGATCCTTCAGTTAAGGCAACCACTAGCTGTGTGTCGTCAGCATATGAGACGATGGTGAGGTCCCATTGTCTGGCGACATCAGCTAGTGGCTGAACATAAAGATTAAACAATGTGGGGCTCAGTGCCAAGCCCTGGGGGACGCCCTGTTCAATAAGATGTGCCTGAGACAGAAAAGGAGGGGTGGACACACAAGAGGACATCTCGGTCAGAAAAGATCTGAACCAAGCAAGGGCCAGATCGGTGATTCCTGCCTCCTCAAGCCGGTGGAGCAGAATCTTGTGGGAAACGGTGTCAAAGGCGGCACTGAGATCGAACAGGATCAGTGCCGCCGTTTGGCCATGGTCAAGAATATTCCGCAGGTGTTCCGTCATGGCCGAGAGAGCAGTCTCGGTACTGTGACCGGCGTGGAAACCATGTTGCGTTTCATCCAGAATGTTATTGGAACTCAGAACGTTGGTGAGTATAGTATTAACATGTGATTCTGCCACCTTCGCTATCCAGGGAAGAAGAGGGATAGGCTTAAAATTCTCAGGCTTCGTAGGGTCTAAACTAGGTTTTTTTAAGGATGGGAGAGACCCATGCCTGTTTCCATTTCAACCGAACAATGGCGGATGAGAAGGAGGCATTAATCAGCTGGTGTAGCGGGGCCACACAGGACAGAGAGGATTCTCTGAACTGCGCAGGTTTGAGTGGATCGGCCGGAGAACCGGATTTGATTTTCACAGTCAGTTTGCTAAATTCTTCCCAGGAAATCTTGGGAATAGCCATCAGATTAGAGGCTAAGGCTGGTCTAATGAGAGGAGATGGACCGGGCATAGCCATAGAAGGAAAAGATCGATAAATAGCCCGTATTTTTTCCACGAAGAAGGAGGCCAATTCTTCGTTTGGGATTCTGACGTAGGAATAGGCGCTGGAGATTTTTTGGCACTGAGATCTTTGAGAATTTTGAAGATCACTTTGGCGGGGTTGGAGCTCATTTTAATCTCAGAATCATAGTACTCCGCTCGAGCCCTGCATACAGCTCTATGATATGTTTTAAGTTCGGCTAGATAGCAAGCTTTTTTTCGTGTGCATAGTCTTTCCTCCATTTGCGCTCATACCTCATAGATTTCCTGTACTCATTTCATAGGGGGTGTCAATGGAAAAATGTTGATCCTTGTATACCGGAGGGATTTTGCAGGATCCCATGACTATGGCTGAAGTATCCTGTAGTAGACTGACCCGGATGTATACACAAGAAGGCTCGATATGTTTCGCAATGGTGTCTCTATTCAGATTTTAATGCAATATAAACAAAACATGCATATGTGTGACTGAGAATATCTTCTTGAAATTATATTGATCTATTTTTGTCTCTTCTTTTCTTTCTCTTGGTCTTCAAGTGTGGACGGGCTCTCCGGGTTCCCTGCAAACCGAAATGAGCCAAAAATACCTTTTCATGGGTCGAAAGCAATAATTTTCAATCATCAACACCTTTGGTGGGTAAGAGGGAAAGAGGCGTGTCACAGTGGAAAGAAAAATATGAGATACAGCGAGACTGAACTATCAGTAAATATTCTCTCCGTTTCTGTAAATAATAATTTCTCCCCATTGTTTCTGTCTTGCACTATGTGAGAGATAAAGCGATACCCCTATTCCTTGGGATAATCGAGAAGTTTAACAATAAAGGGTCTAGATCAATTATAATTGTTATTCACATGTCCTAGTACTCTTCAAAGACAAATTATATGGATTCTGCTATAATTTTCTAATTTTGATCCAATTGCCTTCTGGGATTTTTATTTTTTATGCATGCGCTTTTAAGAAGTTTCCCTTTTTGATTGGAAGAAAGTAGGGGCTAGACCACTTGACCCGGCACCAACACCTCCTGTGCCCCATGGTCCCTCCCACACCCACCTAGGTAAAAAAACAACACTTTTGGCCCTGGGTACTTACGCGCTACGCCGAAACTCTCCAGAGTTGCGGCGCAAGACCAGCGTCCACCGGGAGAATCCTCCACTCCTCAGGACCGGATTCATCTTCTTCTCCTCGATCGGATTCTTCGGGTTTCTCCCATTCTGTGGCTTCCTTGGTGTTCTCCCGTAGAGTTGGACTCTTCCTCATCTCTGCGGGAAATCGAGGGGCGGTACCTTCTTCTTCAACAACCTCTGACTTGATTCCCCAAGTGTGTGCATCCTCGTTCCTCTTCTTTCCTTCCAGTTTCTGTGGTTTCATTTTGTCACGGTTGTCTTCATCTGATTGGTTGAATCCTCTGTCTTGTTTAAAGAAACAGTCACCATTTACTGCCTGCGTTAATGTGGTGCGAGTTTGTGTGACCTGTCTTCCTTTTTCCTTCCAGGTCTCGGAACACCAATGGACTCAGCTGGGAGGACGACAGGAAGAAGGATAGGTAAGGGAAGCCCCTTGGGTTACAACCCCTCACATATACATGGTAAATTTCTGGCACTATCATATTGTATGTACTCCTTGGATTAAGGAAATCACCCATGATTGGTATAGTGGAAGTCATTTTTGACTTATGACATGAAAAAACTGTATCTACTCCTAGGAAAGGCCCGTCTTCCCTGGTGCGCCATGAAAGTACTGGAATATTTCATGAATGCCCTCTAAGGGTCTAAGGACTAAAGTCAACTTGACCCTAAAAGTTTCAACTGTTAACTTGTTTTGCTTGCTGCAATTTGGGGGAACTATCACACTCCACCATTACATAGATCTTTAGTCTACACTAGTGATCTGAATTTGCAGGGTGTAGAGGGGACAGTTAAAGAGATGAGTGCACACTGTCTCTGCAGAAAGGACAAGAGCAGAGATTTCCTAATGAATAGGCCTGGGCGTAGTTCGTGGAGTTTTGCTATGCGGAACTCTGCGAAGCTACAAAAAAAAACTCAGTGAAGTTCCGCGAGTGCAGTGTAAACTGCAGTTTGTGCTGGTATTTCTGTCGCTCGGGTAGAATAGCAACCAAGGAAGTGCAAAATTCCTCCATGGAGGGCTGAAATGTAATATTCGCAAGAACGAGAAGCAATTTTGGTAGAATAAGCGTGTTGATATGAATTTACTGAGTGATCACATATTCCAAATTTCACGGGCAGTTTTGTACAAATCGCTGCATTTTTACAAAACTGCTGATTTTGCGATTTGTATGCAAATCGCGAAATCCTGGAGGGGTTGGTTTATGGTACATGGCCGGCTTTGCAACCCCGAGGAATCACTGCAGTCAGCGGCAGAGTCCCATGTCCCCACCTCGTCTCCGACAGCCATGGATGAGGAAATCATGAGTATAATAAACCCAAGAGCCAGAGAGTTAAAAAATATTGGCAGTGCTATTGGTTGCGTATTTAAATGCAAGACCTATGGCATTACAAACAAGCAGCCGCCATTGTCTCGGCTGCTACGAAAGTGAAAGCCGGCATTGCCCGCTGAATGTAAGCAAAGCACCTCGTTGTGCCTAACATAGGAAAAACTCAATAAATAATATAGTACTGTGTAACAACAAAGTAAAGGGGCCAGTAGCCATGGGAGGTTCCAAATGAAGAGAAGGCCGTACTAAGGAGGGACTAACAAGCCTATTAACAAATCCAAAGGCAGCATTTACGAAAGACAATGACACAAGCCAATGAAAAATATCGTCCGGGAGGGGACGCAGCTTCTCTCCTATACTCTACTACAGCAGTCTCGCACAGCGAGCAGCGCATGCGCACTGCTGCTAGGCTCGGCCTGAAAAGGGTAAAAATAAATATTAGGGAAAATCAAAGTAGGACTTCAAGTTGCAAGAAATGCTCTGATTGGGGCTCATCTCAAGAGTGATTGTACCACAAGTCTTTATTGGTCAATTTCTTGGAGCACCTTGTCTATTTACATAGGATTTGTTTTTTCTGTTTCATTGGTTGTTTGTTCAGCTTGGAATGCAAGTGTGCATCAAGGAGAAGGCGTTGTTCTTTAGAATCCTCTTCTGCTGAGGAGGAGAAATCCCACTCCAAATGTGGTTCAAGCCACCAGGGCAAGAGGGTTCGCCAAGAGAAGTATTTGTCTCCAGCAGACCTCCAGTCCCTGATTAAAGAGGCAGCTTCTGCATCATTGAAATAATAAAGACAAGACCCCCTGTTCTCTTAGAAGAAGAGGGACAGGGATTTTACTCAATACTGTTCTTGGTGAAAAAAATGTCAGGTGCATTCAGACCAGCTATGGATGTTTGAAAATTCCAATGGCCCTGCCACGAGAATTCATGGTTGCCATTGATTTGCAAGGTGCTTACCTCCGCATTCCGATTTCCCCTTAACATCAAAAGTATTTTAAGATTTGTAATCAAAGAATAAGGAAAAATCTCTTCTACTACCCTCCCAAGAATTAGAATTCATAGTAGCAAAGTTCCCGATGCATCTGTCGTGTGTCTCTTCCGATCTGGAGACAGAAGGAGATAATCAGGAATCTACTTGACTTCATGAGCCAGAAACAACAAACACCCAGACAATGGTTAAAGATACAAGAGCACATGATTTCAGAAGTCTTCTTGGTTTAATCAGCAAGATTTCATTTAAATCAGTTTCTGAAACTCAGTCTGGTCTCCAACGATGGATCAAATGGAGAAGAAAATTCCTCTTTCTGTTCAGACCGTGGGTACTCTCAAATGGTGCAGTATTCTTTTGGGTGATGAAATACTGGGTAATTTTGGCGCTCCCTAATTACGGGTGTAAGTATATTCCAATCTATTCACATCATAGTGCTCCAAGGGAAGGGGGAAACCATTTGCAATGACTGAATAAAGAAGAATCTAAATAAGGAACTTGTGTCCGTATACTGTCTATCTTGGGACAAAAGCTCAGTGGTACACAATTTACACTTGTGTCCTGGCTGACCTGCTGCTCGCCAGCTGCCCTGTTTCTGGACCCCTGGGTTGAGAGCCTCCCACTCTTGGGGTCTGGAAACAAAGCACATCCTGGGCAGAGGTTCCAAACCTCCTCCCCCAGGATGGGCAGGGTCCACGAAGGAGAAGCTTCAAAGGCTTGCCGCCTTTGTGAGCTGACCCAGCCATTTACTGCTCCCAGCATCTGTCCCGCACCGGTTCTGACCCCCACTTTGGGTGGGGGAATTGGTGGGAAACCAAGATAGGAGGAGTGGTGTGCCAACCTTTACCAACCCCACCCCTCAGGTGGGGGAGGCGAGGCGAAGCACAACTCAGTCCACGCCATCTTGAAGATGGGGGGACCCAGCCAACCAGAGTGAGGCTGATTAACCCCTCCCACTGGAGGGTGACATAATAGGGGGTGTACCTGCCCAAGGAAGAAACCCATTGGTCCCAACCTGTACCTACCTGAAATGCCCCTAAATCTAGTATTTAGGGGCAACCCTGAACCTTGTTTCCTCAGACAAGCAAGAAGAAGAGAAGGAGGACCACAGAGCTGTGCTGAAAGAAGAAGAGAAGGACCGCAACTGACTCCTGTCACGACCTTGACCTGCTCTAGCAAAACCTTGGTGTGTTCAGCAGCTCCCCAGAACCCGGAGGACCTGCCCTGCCATCCCAAACAAGACTCTGTCCCCTGTGAGTACCAGATTTGGCAACAGACTCTGGATCCACAAGTCTGTGCCACTCTGCACCCAATGCCCATGGCCCAAATTTGAGTGGCCCAACACCAAGAGGAGGTTGCACTGGTGATCCTGTCCTGCGATTCCTTGAACCCTGACCTGCCTCAAACCTCCAGCCAACACCTGGAGCCTCTATCTGGAAGGTCCCCCTGACAGCGACCAGGAGCTGATAAGGAAACAGGATGCCAAAAGATACCCCTGTACCCGACACCCCACGGCCTTGGGTGGCAACACCCAGCATCCCAACTTATCTCTCCAACTGGTGGTTGCCTCCAGAATGTCTTTGTGCCAGAACCTGCAGTGTTTGTTGCACCGGGACAATCCCCATTGAAAAGAACAGGGCACCTTACATCTTGTGTGCTAACATGAAACACCCTTTGCCCTAAGCTTAACCCTAGGAGCTTTGCTCCCACAGCCAAGTGGCGTGCCACCAACCGGAGAGCCCTATCTCCCATTGGATAACATTGGGCCTCAGCACTCTGCACACGGCCACCCTAGTGCAGCAGAAGGTGCCCTTTGAGTGCATTTTTACCCTGGGGGAACCCTATGTCTAACCCCAGAACCCCAACTCCCAAAACCAAGTACTTACTTATAAACTAATAACTTAATTTCCTCCCATAGGATTGCATTTCTGTGAAAAAAGTTCTAAGAGTGGAGTTGGAGATTGTATGAAAAGCCATACAAGTGTGCTTTTTATTACAAATTGCATTACTTACCTCTATCCAGGACATGTCCCAGTGCAGTATCTATTATACAGAACAAGGGAACCCAAAGGAGTTTTAGACAGGGACCTTGGGCAATTTCATGTTATAGAGAACAGTGGTCCCTATTCAGGGGGAATACAGTGTGATAGATAACCATACACTAGAATAGAATGTATGTCTTTTGTCCAGCCGGACAAGAATTTATTTTCATAGTATTTTTCAAAAGTAGCATCAAATAAAACATTCAAATGACAAGTGGGCACAGCCGTGATCCACAGAACACAAGACAGAACAATGAACACAGAATTGGCCAAAAGGCAAGCCAAAATGGGTCTGTACACTTGTACTCAGTATAGACAGACACAAATTAATCATTTAACACCGTTGCACAATGTGTTATAGCTTGAGTCTGGTGCATAGGGTGTTTGGGTGTCGCATTACTTCAGTGAGTGAGGGCAGTATCGCCGCATCTGCTTCGGAGTTTCAATGGAGACTGCATTTGAATGTTTTATTTGATGCTACTTTTGAAAAATACTATGAAAATAAATTCTTGTCCGGCTGAACAAAAGACATACATTCTATTCTAGTGTATGGTTATCTATCACACTGTATTCCCCCTGAATAGGGACCACTGTTCTCCAGTGCAGTATCTAGGCATCCCACACTGAGTAAGAAAAGTAATCTGAAAAGTAATATAACAAATACTCACTAATTATAAAGTAACTGTACAGTATTTGCAACTGTTTCTGAACAATTGTCCTATCTGTAACTAAACCAATTGAATTCAACTTCATTATTCTTGCAAATTACTATTACACTTACCTGGAACAGGTCCTGCTTGGTTCTAGAAATAAAATACAACTAAATATTTTATAGACAACAAATTGGACAGAGTTCAGTCTTTGAGTGTGTGAAATAATTTCTTGCCTCCGTGTGTACAATAAATGCTTAACACTGTCCTCTGATAAAGCCTTACTGCTCGACCACACTACCACAAATAGAGAGTAAGGTGCTATCTAACTTTACCTCTGCCTACCTTTG
Organism: Lissotriton helveticus; assembly: GCF_964261635.1. Classification (NCBI taxonomy): domain Eukaryota; kingdom Metazoa; phylum Chordata; class Amphibia; order Caudata; family Salamandridae; genus Lissotriton; species Lissotriton helveticus. The sequence goes on along the minus strand of NC_136068.1, from coordinate 1,832,674,964 downwards.
CAGATCCACTGGACTCTGTGCACACTATACCTTACTTTGGTATAGCATATACAGAGCCAGCTTCCTATATATGTGTAATGCAGAATGCAGTACACTGAATGAGGAAGTAACTAGGAGAACTAAAGATATTTCTACTTGCTTTGCCTCACTTGAGAACTCTTAGCATTTTGTTGCATTCCCAGGTCTCCCAGCTTTAGTAAATATGAGAATGCGCCACAATCCATGGGTGGATGCTTGTGAATGCCCTTGCTCCACCCATGGAATCCCTTCCCAATGTAAGGTAATTCAAGGCAGCGATATGGGCTCCCTAGCGTTACTTTGCATTTTCTAAACCAGACAAAGTCAAAGTGGCTTTGCATGGCTTAGTACATTTCAAAAATTATTTTGTGTCTGGGCTGCACCTCAAAGGTGATGCACCAATGATGCAAAATCTTAGTGAATCTGCCCGCAAGTGTGTGATTCTGGGCAAGAGCTGGCATTGTTGGAGGGAGAGACAAGTGGAGAGATCTGCTGGGATGTGCATTGTTACCATCATCTTGTACCCGAAAGCCATTGTGAGGTGTAAAGAAGTGGCCACAGTGTACAGATATTTGGGGCCTGCAGTCATGGATTAGATAAAAGTCCATCAATTGACTGCATCAGTTATTCTATATCTGATCAGTTAGTGATGGCAGGTTTATTGGCTGCACAGTACTTGTGACTGGCAACCCTCAAGCATATATGCCTTAATTAAATGTAAGAGTTGTCAATTACAGTTGGCCAACGACTGCTGAGTGTTATGATATTAGTCTTACTGTGAGACAAAAATGTAATGTAAGAAGTTGCATAACTATATAATACCCCGGCAAGGCATAGGTCAGCCCTCCTTAACCTTCCTGCTTATCAAAAGTAGTTGCTGGTTGGGTTTTGTCCAATCTGTGGATTGTAAACTTAAGATTCAGCTTAAGGGTGCATCTTTCTTTCCAGGTTTTGTTGCTGGGATGTGTGGTGGTGTAGTTGTTTTGGAAATAGCCATGATATCAACTACCTTCTGAAGTGTATGTGGTCCTGGAAGCTTTGAATGCTGGGTGATAATGTGTTTGATAGCTTTGTGGCTTGTACTGAGAATGCAGGGCCTCCTATGGATTTCATATTTTGAGTTGGAATAATGAGAAGTGGTGCAAGCCTAGAGCACAGTATCCTGATTTGTTTGTATTGCTTGAATTTAACTTGTAGGTTGTTGTACATTGGGCTATTAGTTGTGAGGCCATCACAGGTAACAGGTCCACAATTGTCCTCACTGGGAACCAAACACCCCAGTGTAGCACTTGACACTCACATGGTAGCAAAGAGGAGCAGTCCAAGGCCTACTCAATGGAGGTGGTGTGGGCTAGAAGTCGCCAATCACTGCCATGCAATAATAACACTCAATAAATTATTGTCTGGTCAGTATTTTTTCTATTGAAAAAGGAGAAGTACATTTATTGCATACACACAATGCTAAACACTATGTAGTAAAGTACAAATATACATTGGCAGATGGAACATACCATAGATGAAATTGTGTAATCACTGGTGATGCCCTAGAGGGGTCACCCAGGATAAAATTCAACATTCTGACCATCACTCACAAGGCTCTTCATGGTGCGGGAGCTGAAGGCATTAGGACCCTAGTGTCGACCTATGTCCCTGGCAGAGCCGGCAAGAGTCGCTAAGGCAAGATGGGGAGGTAGGGCCTTCTCCTCTCTAGCCCCTAGACTCTGGAACGAGCTCCCTTCTCTTTACTGAAGCCTACTCCTAGGCCTCTATTTCCTGTGTCTTTTTATTTGTACCTGGCTTTATTCCATCATTTGCAAAGTAGAGCTTTTGTGAAAGTCATCGTCATTTTATGATAACAATGAATCAATAAAACATGTGCAGAGATTATGATACCTTAATAAAACATTTATCAGGAGATTTGGCAATAAACTGTAATTGTAAAACAGCCTCTAGAAAGTGCAATGCAACTGTACAGTCAGACGTCATTTTTTACTCTTACCGTACACATGGAGCCTCACAGAGCAACACACTCCCAACTGTAGAGCAAACGCTTTAGTCATGGAAGTGCTTAAAAAGGCATTAAAAATCCAGGGAAGTTGATCATTTTGGAGTCCCTCCAACTTAGGGTGAGGACTCAGAAAGTAACCTTCAAAGAAGGGCTGTGTTGGTCTGAGCGATTTGGTGGTGGTTCAGTGGTCCTGGAACCATCACATGCAGAGATACGGACGAAAATGTGTTTCAAATCAAAAGGCCTGCAAAGCATTCTGGGACGAGTTCTCTTGACGCAGTGAATATCAGAAGAGTGACTCTTCTGCTGTGCCAGGGAGGGCTGCGTTGGGATTTACCCGTTTGTTTTAATGATTTGTAAATGGCCTCGTGTCATACTTTCTTTCTGAATCAGGGTGCTCGGTCACACCCGGGAACACCACGCGCACACTGCGACTGCCCTCGCCGGCTAGGGTTACCAACTGGCAGGGTGCAAATTCAGGACGGTCAGTGTAAAAATTCAGGACAAAGGGTCAAAATTCAGGACAAAAATTCATGACAGAAGGTTAAAATTCAGGAAAAAAATTTGGGACGAAACATAAGTTTTACAGACATATCAGAGGAGGTGGCACAATAATATATAAGTAAGTAAATAGACAACCAAAATAAGTACAAGTAAAAATATGTTTATATAAGTAAGGTTGATCCAATCGTGCACTTCAGTTTTTCAGTATGCGTGCAACTTTGCAATGCTACATCAGGCCCTTTCTGCAATCAAGATTTGTGCTAGTAACAATAAACATTAATAAACAGTATTTTTAATTTGTATGTTGAAATCTGTCTTTTAAATGTACAGTGAAAACCGTGTTAGTTATTTTATTTGTATTTTCTCCAGCATGGCGCCAAGACAAAGCAGAATGCTTTACCCTAGTCCCATGCAGGAGAAGGCTCACCACAAGCTGTCACTACAATTGGGCCCATTAGCACTTATAGAATGAAAATCAGCTGCAGTCTCAGCCTGACAATGGGCCACTCCAGAGTCTGCACGAGGGGGGTCCGGGAGGGGCGGCTGCAGGCGGCCTCTTCAGATTAAAAGATAAGATGATGGACGGTTGGTCACCCTATCGCCGGTCGCACAATCGGATGCTGCCATGGGAGCCGACAGCCTCCATTTGTGTCTGCCTGCACCCACAGGCAGATGTGCACTGTGTGTGGCCACCTCCAGCTCCCCCCAGACATGGGGAGCGGGGATAGTGGACCACATGGGGGTGCGGCAGTACTTCCCCTGTCCTCCTTGTAAGTTCGAGGCCCAGGGATGGGGTCCTGGGCCCCTCCCACCTCCTGCAGGGACGGTGCTCCCCTACACCTTTGGAACCCTGGGGGTCTGGGAATGGAGTCCCGGGCCCCCTAGGCATGAACCCGGCATGAAATGGGATTTCATGGGCGAGATGCACGAGCGGAGATGGGGCCACTCACATGCCCTCTCCCCTGCATGATACTTCAGCCGCTTCTTAGCGCCGTCCCCCGGACCTGGTACGGTTCACTCCAGGGGTGATTATTGGAACGGCAGTGGAGCCCCAAGCTCTCCGAGGCAGGAAAGTAGGTCAAAGGTCCCCAAACTTTCAAATTCCACAACTCAGCCCTGATTAGGTTGATTTAGAAGATCCTGGGCTAGTTTAACTCCTGGTGGTGAGTTCTACCCATGAGGGTCGATTGCTTAAACCCTCCTTACTTCTCAAGCAGTGCTGTCCTAAAGAGATGGTTTTCCTGCTCCCCTGCACCAGTTCTCCCCTGCTCCTTTGTTGGTGGGCACAGAAAAGTCCAGGGCTTCCCCCAAATGGTCTTCAGAGGCGTGAGGGGACCAGCCTTACTGGCCCTTGTGGAGACCCACTGGTCCTGGGATCAACTCGGCAGAGTCTTTGGTCCTGAGTGGGAGGTCAGGGGGTTCCTCCTTCTAATTCTCCATGGCAGTTCCCTAAGGATCCGCCAGAAGTACTGCTAATTGCTCTTTGTGTGGGGGGTGGCCTTTGTTGCTGATGGCAGAGAGATTGTTATTAGCTGGGCACAGCCGGGTGAGACAAGACCTGGGCTCTGATCCTGAGCTGGGCCAGGAAATTATGGAAATTCTGAATGACCCATAAGATGTACAGTTATCATTTTGGAGATTACCATATATGGATTTCTTGCACAGGTTACACTCCAATTCAAGATCTCAATGGGGAGTAAAACCACACTCTAAGGCAGGTATTTCCATATATGTTTAATGGGGTACCACTGTCATTAGAACAGTGAAGGCCACTGACTTTCCTTATTAGTGTAACATACCCTCAAAAGAGCTAAACCAGCTGAATACCTAATCCTGCAAAGTCCCCATCGTACTGGGCTGCCTGTCCTCTGTTACAGGTCTGTGCACACCAGTAGTCTCCCACATGCAGCCCGCACATGGGTGCACATGTAACAGGCCAAGTGTCCCTTACCCTCGCTGGGTCGCAGTGGCCTTATCTTAAAACGCCGATGCTTGGCGAAAACTTGCCCAATCCATTTGCCATGTGATTACCATGGGTGAGACAGAAGTAGTGAGGCTCAGCCGCAGTAAAATGTCCAAAAACCATTTCCTCAATAGAGCAAAAAATCCAAGCGTACTGCTGGGGCAGAACCCAGTGCAAAATAGGTTTAGCGGTCTTTTCCCTTGGAGGCTCTGTAAACAACAAAGTGCCTTAAACATTGCCCTTCTTGCTTTAGATAGCCAGTGGAATGATTGCAAGACTGGAGTCATACGTTCTTTTGGGTGAAAGTGTAGAAGAAGTCTTGCAACAGCATTGTAAATGTAAATGTAGTAGTATTTGTATAGCACCCAAATCGACCCCCGAAGGCGGTTGTACGCATACCGCTGTGGAACCCTTCCTGGCTTTTCCCTGTGAAGTGCCCACTCCTGGGCACCCCCAAGGTGAAGCCAGGCATCCTAGCGTTTTTGGGGCCGTTGTGGAGATTAAGCAAGCTATTGCCCAGAGTTGCAGAGTGGGACCCATGATTAGAATAGGCACTGATTTAGGATGAGTAATATTTTACGTATGATTAATGTGGGTGCTCCAAGGTATAGGTTGTTGGGATAGTCAAGCTTGGCGATTACGAGTGTGAGGATGGCTTACACTTTCTGTAGGTAGAAGGCATTCTGTTTTACGTTGTTGACACATTGTGTCAAATATAGATTTGAATCCATGGTTACCCCTAGGTTTCTTACTTCTCTTTGATATTTGTGAGGGCTCATGTTCCTTACAGAGACGTTTTAATGCATGGGCAAAGTGGGCTCTGGCCCAGGGCCCCAGCCTTCCAGGGGGCCCCCTGACAGAGTCAGCTCTGTTCTCCAGAGTTTTGCCCTTATGACCTTGAATATTGCTTAAACAGATCGTTTTAAATACAGTTTTCCTTTAACTTAATTTTGATTTACCTGATGTGTGAGAGTCTAGTACATCCATTTTGAACAGAAATGTTGGGGCAGATATACAAGGAAGTGCCTCAGCGTGGCACTGCAAGCCCATTGGCTGCGCCACGCTGTGGCACTTCCGAAGCACAGGGATGCAACATATTTACAAGAATATGTTGCATCTCTGTGCTTCCCCCTGCGCTGGTGCACAAACTGCAGCCATGTGTCGGCGCAGGCACCCTTGCACCATGGTGCAAGGATGCCTGCGTCGTGGGTAGATTGTTTTTGTGCAGGAAGGGGCACCTCCCTTCACAAAAACAATCACTACAGTCTTTTCCTCTTTCAATGCATGCTGTACAATGCAGCATGCATTAAAAGAGGGAAAAACGAGGAGTAATGACATTTTTTCCCTCATTTCACCTCGCTACGCAATCTGTAGGGTAGCGTAGCATTCAGACACATCTCTAGATTTAAGATTTCTCGTAAATCTGGAGATGTGTCTTGTTCCATGGGTGTTGCGTGGGAACACCCATATAAACACCCATGGAACGCCCCTTCAATGCAAAGTGCTGCGTGCAAAAGTGCCGTATTTACAAGGAGAGGAAAAGTAATGCATGGTGGCTATTCCTGTCCTTGTAAATATGGAGGAGCCCCCTGCGCCACTAGTATGTCATGAAAAGTGACGTGCTGGTGGCGCAGGAGGCTTGTTAATCTGCCCTGCTGAGTTTATGAGTCATGCAATTTACATATAAAAAGATTCTTTTAGATCAAAACAAGGCCTAACATATAAGAAATGGGAGGGCATCACAGAGATTATTTCCAGTAATATTGGGGAGCTGCTGCTGTGTTACAATATTGAAAACACACATAACTATCCCTGAATATTAGATGTAAACACATTTAGGGCCTTATTTATGAGAAGTGATGCATCGCTGTGTGAAATCAGGGATGCGTCACTTCTTAGTGCACCCTCCTTGTGACATGATGGATGTGTCATATTTACTGTATGACGCATCATGTCGCAAGGAGTTACAGATACGTCAGTATTTCTTATGTGACTGTCAGCGCAAAAGTGATGCATTGCTGGGGATTGTTTGAAAATAGACGCAACTCCAGCACATGGGGCAAACCCTATTTGAAAGGGCCTGCATCAGTCTTACGCCTGCCGTGAGGCAGGTGTAAGATATTGACGCAATGGCGTCCTAGAAGGGGCGCACTGAGTTCTCATAGATAGATGCGCCACTTCTACGAGGCTTTTTGTGGGACAACACCAACCCTACCTACATTTTACCTGGCGCAGGTATAATTTGGTGCAGGGGTTTACAAAGTGACGCATCTGCCTAGATGCGTCACTTTGTAAATAGGATGCAACATGGCACATTTTTTACGCAGCTGGTGCGTCACAAAAAGTGACGCACCAACGGCATAAAAGTGAAGCAAGGCCTCATAAATAAGGCCCTTTGAATAAGTGTTCCTTTGCACTGTCAGGGCCCTAATGCAATGAAATAATGTATTTAATAGAGCGCGCAGCTACACAAACTAGGGTGTCCTGGCGCGTGTCAGTGGGAGGAAAACGTGCGTAAAAAACAAATCAGTTATTAAAAAGCCAGGTTTTTACATTTTTCCTGAAAGAGAGTTGGTCTGTGGTTAGTCTTAGAGACTCAGGCACCTAGAAAGCCGAGGGATCTGCCTCCAGTGGGGGCACAGCATATTTTAGGCACGATGGCCAGGTTGACCTTGGAAGATCTTAGGGGTCTGGATGTTTTGTAGCGATTAATGCGCTTATTTAGGTAGCCAGCTCCTAAGCCAGGAAAAGCTTTAAAGAAGATGGTCATCCCTTTGAAGTCGATCCGTTCTTTTATGCAGAGCTAGTGTAGAGACTTAAGAATAAGGGTCATACTAGATCTGGGTTTAGGTCTCAGGATGGCTCTGGCTGCCGCGTTTTGTACCACTTGTAGGCACTGAATAAGGGAATTGGGAAGACCGAGGTACAAGCTGTTGACATAGTCAAGCTTTGATGTCACCAGAACCTGCACCACAATCTTTCTGCTCTCAAGCGGTAACAGTGGCAGGAATTCTTTTAGCATCCAGAGTATGCCAAAGCAAGCGCCAGTTAGATTTTGGATTTGAAAGCGCATGGAGAGTGTCTTGTCTATGACAATTCCTACGTTTTTTACTTTTTCTTTTTCCGGCACCAAGAGCTCCAGTCAGGTGTTTCTCGATTACCAAAGAAAACAACTTCAGTTTTGTCAGGATTGCACTTAAGCTGATTGATCATAAGCCAGTTAAAAACATTTGTGAGGCAAGACTTAATAATTGCCCCGTCAAAATCGGTTCCTTTTTCACACGTAAAATTCAGCTGAGGGTTATCAGCATAGGAAACAATTTTGGCGCCCTCTTCCTCTAGCAAAATGCAAGGGGGGATATATATATATATATATATTTATTAGAAAGGGTCAGACTGAGAATGGAGCCCTGAGGGACACAAACATTCATGGCCGTATCCTGGGAGGAGAAAGGGGAGAGCCAGATGTCCTGAGATCTATTTGCCAAGAAGGATGACATCCATGTTAAGACAGTCCCCCCCAGGCCGATGTTAGCAAGTCTCTCCAGGAGCCTCTCATGTGGGACCGTATCGAAGGCCACCGACAGATCGAGCAGTATCAGAACAGCCTTGCCTCCCTGGTCCAGCTTACCCGTGAAAAATTCAGTCACTTCCAGCAGAGCGGACTCCGTACTGTAGTTAGCCCTAAAACTGGATTGCAATTCATGAAGGAGCTTCCCATCTTCAATGTGTTTTTGGAGGGCCTTTTTTACATGCTCTAATACTTTGGAGAGGGTCGGAAGAAGGGAGATTGCCCTGTAGTTGGCAGGGTCCATCGGTTTGGCTTTTCCTTTTTTATCAGTAGAAGAATCTTAGCATTCTTCCATAATTTCGGCATGTTGCCTGAGGAGAGGGACACATTAAAGAGCTGGTTTACCGTGAGGTTTGTGGTGGGAGCTAATAGGTATAGGATATTCATTGGACAAGGAGAGCTAGACTTAATGCTTTGGAGAATGGTCAGTGACTCTTCAAGCTGAAACTCAGGGAAAGCTAGTAAAGATGGAGGATCCAAGAGGTGGAATATGCTATTGGAACCTAGGTAGACGGTCAGTTCTTCCTCTGAGATGTTAGTGAAGGCTTGTTGGATCACAGAGATCTTTTTGTGGAAGGATTGAGCTATTTGCTTAGACCATTCTTCTGTGCATGTCCCTTCCTTTGTGCCGGATTTTGGGGCGGTGAAGGGTTTAACTATGCTAAAGATTTCCTTACTCTTATTTTGGGCATTTTCTATCTTGGTTTGAATGAAGTTTTTCTTGGCTGCCTTCACATGAATGTAATGAGTTTTTAAGTTGTCTTTATACACCTTCCTGTCCTCAGGTGGATGGGATTTACACCATTTTGGTTTCATTTTCTACAATTTCTTTTGCTAGATCTAAGGGAATCGTTAAACCATGGCGCTGGTGGGGCCAAACCTTTTAGGAAGCGGGAAACAACCGGTACCATTGCATCACTATTGGTTCGAAGACATGAATGTATTGAGAGGCAGGAAGACAGCTCCGGAGAGGAATTACCGAGGGTGTCTGCTAACATCGGGATGAATAATTTATGGAATGTCCTGAAATTAGGGACCCTCTGTCCTGCGTTAGCCCTAGGGGCTGTGGCAGAGTTGGGAATGACTAATTTTAATAGGAGGTGGTCAGACCACATAATGGGAAGAGGTAGGGTTCTCATATGTCAAAGTTGTGGAAGATTTGGTCTAGGGTATGGCCCTTCTCATGGGTGGCGGAAGAAATAGATTGAAACATGTTGCAGGCCTGCAGCGTCTCCAACAAGGAAATTGTTTGAGAGTCTTTTCCATTATCCATATGTATATTGAAATCTACCAGAATAAGGCAGTTGTATTTTAAGGCCAGGGAGGTGGTGGCTGTATTAAGCATAGTAATAACATTTCCAATTGCACTGGGAGGTCTGTATATCAGAAAAACAGCTATGCTATGATTGGGGATAAGGTACAGCGGAAACCTAAGGACCCTGCACCCTTGATGTTTTCCATCGGAATGGGAGAGCAGTCTAGTTTTTTATTGTAAATTATGGCGACATCGCCCCCACTTCCCACTCGGTCGGTCCCTCCTAAGGATTTTACAACCCGTAGGGTTGGACGAGGTGATAGTAGGGTTGGAGGCTTCAGACAGCCAGGTCTCAGTGAGAATAAAAAAATCAGGCTGTTCATCTAAAGTTAGGCCATAAATGTGAAGTTCATGTTTTTGCATAGAGCGACAATTTAAAAGGGAGGACTTTAATTCCTCTGTTTTCTTATTGTTTTTATACTTATTGTTGCATGTGAGAATCTTGAGTGCGAGATTCCTGGGCTGGAGGAGAGACTAGTTGCACTTATTGCATCGAAAATCTCCCCCGAAGCTTGGATCAGCCGCTGTACACTGGCATAATGGTAGCCACCTAAGGCTAAGCAGTTTTTCCCTATTGTAATATAGTGGAAAAACTCACTGGAGGGGAACTGGGCAGCATGGCCGGCGCCAGACGCCTCCGGGACGCCTCCTTATGCGGAAGGGCTTACCTTTGGTGTGCCCGCTGTGGACGTCCGTTTGCATCCGAAATATATAGGCTAAAGCCTATGATGCAAACTGGATCGCTTTCACAGCTGAGGAAGTGGAAACTGCGTGGCCGGAAGTGAGTAGCCCGATAGTAGCCCCAATCAGCGTATCAGCCACGGCGGACCAGGACTGGAGGAAAAGCGAGATGTGAATTGAAGCAGCTAAGGAGGTATAGGCAAGCAGAATCAAGTAAAGTGCAAGTGCGCGTAGGTAGGAGAAATTGTTAAAAAGCACAGAGTAATTCATCCACACATATACAATTTGAAAAGTATTTAAAACCTAGTAGCAGGGCAGGAAACACTAAATCCTACAGCTGTCAGCTGCGCGCGTCAATTTACCTCGGGAATATATAGGCTAATGCCTATGATGCAAACTGGATCGCTAACGCAGCTGAGGATGTGGAAACTACGTGGGGAAAAGGAGCTCAAATTGGATCATAAATTCAAAGCTGTTCTGAACAGGGGCCCCCAAAATATGTTTGGCCCAGGGCCCCCAAAATCCTTAAGATGTCCCTGGTTCCTTAGGCCATATGGCAGTAGGCTGGTATTTTGTCATTGTCCACAGGTCATAAACTCTGTCTTTGCGGTATTTAGCTTAAGATAGTTATTCTTCATTTATGTGTTTTATGGCCTGAAGCTGTCAAATGTAGCATTGCAACCGCAAGCTATAGATAACTAATCAACCTTTGCTGACTTTTTACGGATATCTTTGTTACCCTTGACCACAGTTTACTGTGAAACTTTGGCTTACTGACAACGAATACGTGTGCTAATCGTGAGAGCCAACCCGTCGCATCCCAGCCTGAAGTTTTCTCGCTGCCACCGGTGCCTTCCCCCCTCCTTGGTCCTGATGAAGACCCCATTTCCAAGACGTCAAGTCTGCTGGTTCCCATAGGGGTTGAAACGTCAACATTATTCCTTCTGTATGTGTCAAACTTTGATGACAGAGAATTTATATCTGCATTTTTCTGTTATGATTTTGCATTTTTGTGTTTGCCAGAAAACTGGCAGGATAGGTCTTCACCACTGATTGCTGATCTATATATATATGCACTACCTTTCCCTTGCACACCACCTGCACTTATCCCAACAACGCACCTGTCACTTCAGATTGTATGCACCTGTTTTTATAAAATGCTAAATGTGATACACATTGTATAGCTATAATTTGGACCTGCGGTCATTCCATGTGATATTCATTAAATCACAATCATCTGTTGAATCAGTTATTTGGAGTTGTCATAATTTATTTTTTATAGATCATATGTTCCTTGATGTATTGGGAATAGTTTCCACTGTGACTCTTTCTTCTGTACCACTATTTACCCAAGTCCAGTGGTCTATCGGGTTACCCCATTGATACATAACGTTTTATGGCCTGAAGGCAGCAGTAAAGTTTTAAATTGTGGCGGCCTTCCAGACCATTCATTGTTAAAAATGATTTGGGTGTCAAAAGCATTGTTGTATTATGTGAGTCTGAATGATTTAATCAGGTTTGGTAAGTTGCTTAGGTAGATTTTCATAATAGAGGGGATATTATGGATCCCTGTGGGACGCCCCAGTGTTATGTGTGAGGAGCTGATCGGAAAGGTAGTACCAACACTGGCTCACTGTCACAGCTGAGAGGCCAAAAATTCAATGGGCATTAGCTGAGCTCCCTTCTCACCTGTCCTATATGGTATGACAAACAATAATTTGCATAAAATACTGGCAAGACGTGATTAGGCTTGACTCCTTGGGCACAAGTTTTGAGCTGGATCCCCAGCAAATAAATCTCTCCAATTACGTATTTTTTTCTTTCCAAATTTCAAAGGTTTTTATTATGCTTCTCATTTTCCATGCCATTAATCCATTTGAGTTTTATGTCACTCATGTGATAGTATTTACAGTGATTTCATCTTTTTATACATTCAATTTCGTACGTTAAAGTAGCCTCCCAATGCATTTCGGCGTCAACACGCCTTTATCAAGGGATCTGTAAATCAAGGGTGAAGTTAATTAGTACCACTGTACTATCGTCCACTATATACATCGTATTATGCATCTTCATCAGTTCAACCGTCACAATTCACATTAATATTCTCAACATAATATGCATAATATACACTGAGTCTTGTATATATGTCTAGTTGATCAACTTACGCATTGCCTGTGTATCTCATCACCAAATAGAGCTTCGCACTTATATCGTCTTGCTAATATCAAGTATGTCATGGCGTAGAAACGCATGCGTTTTATCCCTCAAACCGCACTGTGATTTCTGTGGGTATATTCTTAGTAGCTCTAACATTACGCCATCTAGCAATGTGACTGCGTTGTCGCTTACCGTTGTCTCAAAAGCTCCATAAAACTGGTTTGACTGCAGCTCCGCTGAACTCCGACCTGGACGTGCAGAGCCGCGGGCGGGAAAGTTTTGCTCGCAGGAAGCTTACCGTCTATGTTTAATGGTTAAGGATGCCGGGAAGTGTATTTCACCGGTAAATTAAAGGGGCAGAGGATAATTTCGATGTAAACACATCACAACGGGTGCGCAGCTAGATATATAAATGGTTTGTGGTGCAATGCGCTAAATTAATAAAGTTACAACAATGATGCATTCAAAGGATCAGAAATTCTGAAAACTAAAGTGTCATTAAAAAAACATATTAAGAATATAGGTGACGCACAATGATCAACACGTAGTTCCATGACAAGTAATTCATAAAGTTCATAAAGTTCAAGATCTTCAATTTACAGAGAACACTCTCTCATTTAATCCTCCCGGTTTCAGTGTTCTCAAAAAATAAATCCAATGGTTTTCTCTTTTTAATAATTGTGATTTGTTGTTCAAACCATCGTGTCTCTGTACGATTTCAAGGATGCATGCTTTCAGTTCAGTTATGTCATGTTTGGCCTCCATAAAGTGCATAGCCACTGTTGATTTAAGCATCTTTGTTCTTATATTGCTTTTATGCTCATTTAATCTGATCTTTAATTTCCGTTCTGTGTGGCCCACATAGTAGAGATTGCAAGGGCAGCTTAATAGATAGATAATGTTCATTGTATCACACGTGCCATTGACGTTCAAGTACACTTTCTCTTTGAGGTTTGGAGGTCGTAACTCATTACCTTTCATGATGTTTGGACAATTGTGACAATTCATACATGGTAAGGTGCCCTTAAATTTGATCACATTCTTCCTCTTACTGCTCGGTTTTAATAGTTCACCAATATTTCTAGACCGAGTATGGGCAAACAACGGTTCCTCTGCAAATGCTCCTTTAAAATCTGTCTCTGCACGCAAAATCGACCAATGTTTTTTAATGATATTTTTGAAAGCTTGACTAGCTGTTGAGAACTTACTGACGCAAGTAATCCGTTGTTCTTTAATGGTAGGTTTATGTGTCAAGAGTTCTTCTCGCGTAACCGTATCAATTCTTTGTCTTGCTTCATTGAGTATAGATTGGGGGTAACCCCTTTTGTGGAATCGTTCTGTCATTTCATTGAGTTGTTCCTCTACCTTATTGGGTTCCGAGACGACCTTCTTAACCCTCATCATTTGTGAGTAGGGTAGGTGCCTTTTCAGTGATGGTGGGTGATGGCTGTCGTATCTAAGTAGATTGTTGCGATCCGTGCTTTTCCTGAATAAAGAGGTAGTGAACTTATTGCTTTCTCTTGTTATTGCCACATCTAAAAAGTTGATTTGTTTCTCACTTATCTCCCAGGTAAACTGGATGCGGTCATCAATTTGGTTCAATGTCTGGATTTCAAGTGATAGTTCTTCTGTGGTGCCTTCCCAAGCAATAAAGATATCATCGATAAATCGTACATAAAGCCTTATGTGTTTCTTCCATGAGTCCTGGTTTAGTATATGAGTGTCTTCAAAAACACGCATATAGATATTAGCGTATGTTGGAGCAGCCGCATTTCCCATACTTGTACCACTCTTTTGCATGTACCATTCATCACCATATCTAAAATAACTGTGCATAAGAGTGAAGTGTAAAAGTTCCATTAGAAAGACTTTCATGAGATCATCATATTCGCTGTTCAGTAAGACTTTTTCAACTGCCTCCAGGCCTGACATATGAGGAATAGACGTGTATAACGCCTTCACGTCGATGGTCGCCATCACTAATGGTTGTTCTTCCGTGATATTGATAGAGGAGAGCTTCTTTAAAAAATCGGTGGTGTCTTTAATGTATGAGCTCGCTTCCATCGCAAAAGGTTGGAGATATTTATCCAAAAACTTGCCTATGGGCTCATGTATACTGTTACAGGTTGAAACTATAGGTCTACATGGAGGATTTTTTAAGTCTTTGTGTACTTTAGGTGTCATATAGAACTGTGGGCTTTTAGGTTCTATTTGTGTAAGATATTGCTTGGTTTTATCTTTTATGGTTCCGTTTTCAACAGCTTTATCCAGAATTTGAGAGTATATTTTGAATTTCTTTAGTAGGGTTTTGTTGTAATTTCATATACAGATTCACGTCCGCTAGGTGTTCATGTATTTGAGTCTCATAATAGTTACGATCTAGTATCACCAGGGCACCGCCCTTATCAGCTTTTTGACATATAACAGATTCATCTTCACTTATATTCTTGATGGTTTTAATTTCATTGAATGATGTGTTTGCGTGATGTTTTTTATAATTCAATTCCAATTTTTGAATATCCTGTTTGCAGAGTGTTTCAAATAAGTCAATGGCTTTATGGCTGACTGGAGCCATATAGGTACTTTTTGTTTTCAATCCTTTCAGTTGATCTTCAGTAACGATTGCTTTATCTGTCACAACGTTGTCAAAAAAATTCCTTAAACGTAATTTCCTAGTTAATTTGAACAAGCTTATTTCCAGTTCCAGAATATCAGTTCTGGTCGTTGGTACATAGGAGGTTCCTCTTTGTAATGACATATATACAAGACTCAGTGTATATTATGCATATTATGTTGACAATATTAATGTGAATTGTGACGGTTGAACTGATGAAGATGCATAATACGATGTATATAGTGGACGATAGTACAGTGGTACTAATTAACTTCACCCTTGATTTACAGATCCCTTGATAAAGGCGTGTTGACGCCGAAATGCATTGGGAGGCTACTTTAACGTACGAAATTGAATGTATAAAAAGATGAAATCACTGTAAATACTATCACATGAGTGACATAAAACTCAAATGGATTAATGGCATGGAAAATGAGAAGCATAATAAAAACCTTTGAAATTTGGAAAGAAAAAAATACATAAATGGAGAGATTTATTTGCTGGGGATCCAGCTCAAAACTTGTGCCCAAGGAGTCAAGCCTAATCACGTCTTGCCAGTATTTTATGTTTATCGCTTCTCCTGAGTGGGGAGAAAGCCTTGGAGCACAGTAAAATACATTGGATACATACCTGTGAATCTAAGCAGTGCACAAACTAAGTTCATTCTTTCTAAACAATAATTTGCAGCATGAAGAGATTGCACAACTGTACAGGACATTGCGTCATGTTGTTCTTAATCCAATAACTTTCATGATATTTCCTATTCCTGATAGTTAAATGATTGCTTCTCAACAGTAGGTTTAGGTTGTGACAATGTCCAATCAGGAAACTCCAGATTCCAATACGGCATAGTGCTTAGATTAGCCTATTGTTCTGGCGCAGATTTATTACAAGTCAGGTACGACTCGCATTGGACTGACATTGCTCCATCCTACAGTGGCATGTTGTGGAATATATAACATGGGGAGACAATGGATCTGCTCTACAGATTGGTATCTTGTCTGCAAGAGCCAGATAGTTTGTTAGGGTAAGGTGCCTGTTGCAGAGGGCTGCAAGTGACCCATCCAGCTGTAGTGCAAATCTGAAAGAACCCAATATTGCCTGCCGTGTCACGAATAGCTTTAATAAATGGTTTAATATTTAATAAGATAACTCTCCCAAGGTCAACACGCTGAGGATTCATCTCCTTGAACCAAATATTGTGGAATCTATAATAAGAGCATTTGAGGCTGAAAGCATTTTTTTTATAATTGTCCTCTCTAGACATAGCAGCAGAACATTGACTAACATTTTCGGATTTTTGTATATTGTAATTTAGGATCTGTGTAGTATGAATCTGCTTTTTAAAATTTTTAGACTCTTGAAATATTTATGGTCATAGCAAAAATACTGCTGTTATGAGCTCCTATGTAGTTAATGTACTAAATGCATAATATTTAGTGAACATTTGTGGTAACTTTTTTATCGGGAGAAGTGTGGGAACCCTGTGTGGTAGGAGATTTGTGGATCCCTACATATTCTATTAGCACAGTCTGCTTTCACTTTTGTTTTGCTGTGTATCGTCAGTGTGCACAACTCCTTGTGCAATATGGCAAAACAAAAAATCGAACTTGGGACTCGTGGGAAGCATTTCCCCCTCATGTCGACTTTGATTTTGGAAAACAAAATGTTTCTGGTCTTTTTACCAGAAACATTTTTGTTTTCATTACTGTGGATGACTCGTTGAAGTCCGCACAGTATGAATGTAGTGTGCTGGATGTCAGCGGATCATCACCTGCTCACCAACTAACAACTAGCTGCAAGCATACAATGGGCACATGGCACTAACTTCTTTGTTCAGTGATCATAGGGGACTACTCCAGTTCCAGGCAGCCCCAAGGACGGTAGGCTTCTGGGATTGGGGAACAGAGAAAAGCACAGCTTGCAAAGAAAGGTGGCAGGTGCTGCTATTGGCCACGCACAACCAAGAGAAAGTTTTGGTTGCCACACATGGTTCATGGAGAAGAGGGCTAGAGAGATAAAAACATTTTTGAAAAGTAAAAAGACGAATACAGGCCCGATATCTATCTATCTATCTATCTATCTATCTATCTATCTATCTATCTATCTATCTATCTATCTATCTATCCCCCAGTGCCAGTTGCCCCAGGTGAGCTGTAGCTAGGATCATGTTTCCATAGGAAATGTCTTTTTTGTGTTGCTAATAACTTTTGGTTAGTTTGACAAATCATCACAACATTTTCCCAAAAACAGTGCTACTTTTTGGCTAGTTTACGCATGAAAAGTTTGTGCACAGAGCACACCTTCACAGGAAACAGTGACTGGACTCTGCTAGTGTCATATCAAGGAGTATGATTGTGGCAGTTTTATCTGTTGGGTGATTAATGTCTTTAAGTATGTTATAATTAGGAGTGGGCAGAACCCTGCAGAATCTTACAGAGTTTAATGTAATTGCCGAGTTATTCCCTTCACGAGCGCCTTGAGTAAGTTCCTGAGTTACCGGAAAATTTAGTAAATAGTTTTGTTGACAGTGGGCAGATGGAAAAGTTACTGTCCCAACAAGGATTGTTAGTATAAAATAAAATAAAAGAGCCACCCCTAAAATACCTCGAAATTAGGGAGCAGCTATTAAGTCAAAGCTAATGGACTCCTGATGATTATCGGCTATTACCAGTGTCATTTGTATAGTTTGAGAGACTGGGTGCAACAAAATCTCTCTACCATCTATAGTTCGACTATTTTCAAACTTGCCTCAAGAAATACCAGTGTGAGTTCGTGATCCCTGGGGCGCTCACACATGAAGCGGTGCTCTAGAAACTTCAGCGCAGTTGTATAGAAGGAAGGACGCTTTCAGAAATGTTCCTCATTTTAGGGAGCTGAGTTGAGAGGATGCTCGTTTCCTGGATTCTCTCCCCCATCTGTGCAGCCTCCACACATGCACCCTAAGACTGCCTGGATCGATCACCACCTGTAATACAGGCAGCTCACCACCTAAAGGTGCACATCAGTCGTGCTCATTCTGAACACAGTTCTTCTGGTGCCCCCTAGTTAGAGCAGTTTGCTTGTTTTGTTATTGTCCACCCCTTAAGACCACCACTTCCATATCTGCCTCCTGCCTTTGTCTTATACTTTATAGTCTCCAGGAGGCATTCCTGAGGCCATGCTGGGCACTTATTCTGCTGACAGACAGGGATGCCTCAATAGGCTGTTATTATGGTGCTCGGACCACTAAAAGAAGTCATTTAAAAAAAGAAAGCTATGGGAGACCAGGGCAGCTCGGCTGCAGCATCCTAGGAAAGTCCTGCCTCTTCTCCTTGGGTGTGGGCAGGCTGGGAGCTCATGAGTTAACCTCATCCATGCTCATGACGAGCTCAGCTCGTCATGAGCCACGGTGGCCGTGTGCTCATGAGGAGCTGAGCTCGTCATAACGGCCAGAACGCTTGCACGCGGGGCTAATTCCCCCACTGTGCTGAGCGTTCTGAGGAAACTTGTGTGGCCGTGACGAGCTCAGCTCGTCATGAGCACAGCGCCACCGTGCTGCGTGACTAGCTGAGCTTGTCACGAGCACTGGGGCGCTGTGCGTGCCCCCACCCCCCAGCACAGCGGGGGAATTAGCCCTGCAGGCAAGGGGACAATGTGTCAATGTGGAAGAAAAAAATACTCCTCCCACTCACGGAACCTCGCTGAATTTTTCAGTAACTCTGAGGAATTCTGCTGAGTAAAACTCTGTGAGCTCCGCCCAGGTCTACTTATAACTCTCATTTGTTGTTTCCACACTGTGAACCATGACTAATAGTCTTTTCTTTCCCTTGTAGAATAAGGATATCATGAGTTTGACTGTCATCATCCACAAGGTCATGGATTTGCAGCACTGGACGGTGAGAATATATGAGAAAGTATTTTGCATGCATGCTCCTTACCAACAAAGAAGAGCAGTCCGCTGTTGGTAAACCTTTATCACCCTTTGAATCTACGCAGGTTCCACGGAGGCAATTTAATGCGGAAAATCACCGAGCAGCCCATACTTCATGGAAGTGGCAACCCAATGAAGACTGCAACCCGATACAGCTAAAGACCCAAAAAACCAAGAATGTGGCAGTCGATCATGAACAGGTAGGTATACTTTTGATTTAAATATTTACAGATACTGCGGCACTCGACAAAATCTAGCGTGGGCTTCTAGGAGGCCGGACTGCTGAAGGAGAACACTGAACACAAGACCCCATCCTCTGCTTCAGCCACTCTCCCCACCTCTGTATGTCTTGCTGCAAGGTGTGCTCTGCAGTAGCAGCCATAACAATTAAAATGTAAGGTCCTAAGCAGTGCATGGTGACAAACAAGTTATGGTTAGCTCTGCTAACTGCAACTGGTAAATTTCTGTTTTCATTCGTACTAAATGTAAGGTTCGCACTGAAATTTCACGTAACTATAACGTGACTTCAATATATATATATCACTCCAGGTGCCCCCGATCACAGAGACGCCACTCCACGAGGGATGATTTAAAAACCTTTATTGACTGAGCCACAAACACAGCCCCAACTGGTGTCTGTCCCTACGCGTTTCGGTACACCTGCACCTTAATCATGGGAAAGGGAGTGGGCAATATCCGGGTTGGAACACACACCTTCCCCCAATCTCTTATCTATTTGTTTGAATTTTGCTTCTTTTTACTACAGCCCACAGCATAAGACCCTGGGCATTTTACTGGGACATAAATGTAGTGCCACTCAAAACAACAGTTTCCTAACAATAGGGTAGAATGCACTTGACTTAAGCAGGAATTGCTAGTACCTATATCTATTAGGTTGTCTTTACAAGTGTTCCATAGTAACCAAGGCATTTATTGAAAGTTGTGATATTAATACATCAGAATACATCTGCATTGCAGTATTTACTTATCCTATTGAAATCAAGCACAATTTATCAGAGTAGCAAATGTGGATATGTACGTTTTTATGTTGAATCCACACCCTTAAACATTGTGGTGGACATTTGCAGCAGTTGCATCTTACTTAAGAGGGGCATGTAGCAACATGACTTATTGCAGCTTTGTGATAGACTTCAGAAGCAGTTACTTGAGACGAGCATCTAGTAAAGTTCAGAAAGGTTGAAGTCTTCTTAAAGACTCCATAATGTTTCTTCTGACTCTAAAACATCTAATAATTACTTGAGTTACTGTAAGTATGTGAAAGACCAAACCGAATGGCTTTACAATTGCTTTTTTTCAAAATGTGAAAATAACTCTGATAAACACATTGAGAACTCCACCCCGAGTAGCATTCAGAACTTGAAAAAAAACAAAAAAATTAACCAAGGGCCTAGGTTGTTAACAAAGGTAGAGCATGCAACATTCTCCAGTGGTATAGCCCAAGATAGTATAGTTCGAGGTGGACAGGCCAGATTCTGTCGTCCAAGGAAAGAAGGAGAGATGGGGAGAGTTAGAAGGGGCGATCCCAGAGGGTCAGGATATGCTCTCTCGACCACTCCGTGACCCACCTCTCCCACAAATAATGCCGAGTCTTAACGTAAGGTCCTCGCCGGGGAGGACTTCGAGTCTAGGATCGTACACACTGAACTCACACCACACTTATGAACGGACACCACACCGTGGATTTCAATAAGCAAGTTCTTTATCACACAGTAGAGATGTAGGCAAAATGAACACTTATTTACAAGCGATCGAGGGATCGTAAAGTCTCAGTGGTAAGGAGGAGGGAAGCGGGACAGTCTCAGTATTAGGTCAGTACGAAGTGTACCCTGCGCACAGCTCTCAATCCTCGAGACGGGGGATGCGGACGATGGTGATCGGATCGGTTGTTCCACTCACTTCTTCTCGAGCCAGGTCGTGTTGGTAGCGTCGATGGTCCAGCTGGACCAGAGTACTCCTCGAGCTGCGACGAGGTCAGCAGGGCTCGATCCGGAGTGAACAGAGTGTCTGTCAGTTCTTGAGGAGCCGCGACCACGTCAGCAGGGCTCAGGGTGTTCCACAAATGTCCTTAGAGTTCAAGGATGAGCCGCGATGAGGTCAGCAGGGCTCCGAGGTTCCAGTTCCTTCTTCACGAGGATGAGCCGCGACAGCGTCAATAGGGCTCGATAAGTTCCAAGTTTCAGTCTTTTTCCCAAGGGTTGAGCCACGATCAGATCAGCAGGGCTCTCTTCTCCAGGATACAACTGCCCGCTAGTTCTTGGGGGGGCCTTGATATAGCGCAGTGGCCCGTTGATGTCCGGATCCTCGCAGGCGGGGATCTCATGCCTCGGTGCTGGTCGTTGGAGTGTTTCGTCGGTTGGCCCTTTCATCCTTTAGAAGATGCGTCCGGGAATTCCCAGACGCCCAGCAGGGTCGGGAGCCAGCTCTCGGGGAGGCCAAAGGTGTGATCGAAACCGGCCCACAGGGGAAGGCCAGAGGTGTGAGAGAAACCAGTCTCCCAGGGGAGGCCGGAGATGCAATCGAAACTCCTTGTCTTATCTCACTCAGGAAGCCCTCTACCCCCCAGCCGGGCATGGCGCGTCTGAAGCCTAAGTTTCGCTGGGGCCGGGGTCAGGCAAGGCCTAGGGAGTCAGGGACCTCGGGAAGGGTAATGGCGGCCAGGGGCCCTGGGGGTTGATGCAGGTTCTGGGCGCCCGGTACCGGGAAGAGGGATGGCGGAATGCGGGGATGGTCGTCTGGTGGTAGGGTCGTGTAGGGAGTTTGGCGGACAGGGGACGGGACGACCAGGGGTTTCTGGGTGCGGGGCTAGGCTAACGGGGCACTGGGGAACGGGGGGAACCACGCTACGAGGCCAGGTCCAACACGCGTCCCCCCCCCAGCTGAAAGGCAGAGAGAACTACCCATCCCCTTGGAGGTTCTCTTCACTGAGGCGGAAGAACCGGGACAGGCCGTCCGCGTTGGCGTGGTCAGCACCAGGCCGGTGCTCAACAGTGAAATCCATCCCCTGGAGGGAGATGGACCATCGTAACAGTTTGGGGTTCGCCCCTCTCATTTGCATTAGCCACCGGAGGGGTCGAAGGTCGGTTTGGACCCGGAAGTGAGTACCGAACAGGTAGGGCCTCAGCTTCTTCAGGGCCCAAACCACAGCGAAGGCCTCCCGCTCGATGGTGCTCCGCCTTTGCTCTCGAGGGAGTAACCTCCGGCTAATGAATGCCACTGGCTGGTCTAGGCCCTTTTCATTCATCTGAGACAGGATTGCTCCGATGCCATGCTCGGATGCGTCCGTTTGGACCACGAACTCTCGGGAGTAGTCGGGGGCCTGCAGTACGGGGGCAGTGCACATGGCGACTTTCAATGCTTCAAACGCCTCCTGGCAGGCGGGGGTCCAGCTAACTGGCTGCTTTTTGGAGGTCAATTCCATGAGGGGGACTAAGAGGCTGCCATACCCCTTTATGAATCTTTGGTAGTATCCTGCGAGCCCAAGGAAAGCCCGCACTTCCGTCTGGGTCGTGGGGGCCTCCCAGGCAACGATCGCATCGATCTTGGGTTGGAGGGGGGCCACTAGGCCGCTCCCGACCTGGTGCCCCAGGTGGACCACTGACCCTTGTCCGATCGGACATTTACTGGCTTTGATGGTGAGACCCGCTCGACGCAGGGCCATCAACACCTCCCAGAGGTGTTGTAGGTGTTCGGTCCAGTGGGCGCTGAATACCGCGATATCATCTAGATACGCGGCGCTGAATCCCTCCAACTCAGCCAGTACCTGGTTAACCAGCCTCTGGAAGGTGGCGGGGGCATTTTTCATTCTGAAGGGCATCACCCGGAAGTGGTAGTGGCCATCCAGGGTGGAGAAAGCGGATCTCTCCCTGGCCCCCTCTGTGAGTGCGATTTGCCAGTACCCGCAGGTCAAGTCGAAGGTGCTGAGATAGCGAGCAGACCCTAGGCGGTCAATGAGCTCGTCTGCTCGTGGAATGGGGTGAGCGTCGATCCTGGTGACTGCGTTGAGCCCACGGTAGTCCACACAGAACCTCAGCTCGGGATCAGCGCCGGGGGGCGGCCGCCTTCGGAACCAGGACCACGGGGCTGTCCGAGGCTTCGACCACTCCTAGGGCTAGCATCTTGGAGACTTCGGCCTTGATGCAGGCCCGGACTCTGTCAGGGACGCGGTAGGCTCTGTGCCATACCGGAGGGCTGTTCCCGGTGTCCACATCGTGGACGCACCAACCGGTGACACCGGGGACAAGAGAGAAAAGGTCAGAGAACTGTCCCAGTAACTGGCGACAGTCCTCGCGTTGATCGGAGGTGAGGGAGGAGGAGAGACTCACTCCCTCTACGGAGCCATCTTTCTCTTTAGCACACAGGAGATCGGGGAGGGGCTCCGTGTCCTCTTCCGCTCCGTCGTCGGTGGCGAGGAGCAAACTCAACTCGGACCGCACGAAGTGGGGTTTGAGGCGGTTCACATGGAGGACCCTCAAGGGGTTCCTGGGGGACTGCACATCTATGAGATAGGTAACTTGGCTCTTGCGTGCCACCACTTTAAAGGGCCCGGTCCACTTGTCCTGAAGGGCACAAGGTTCCACCGGGTCTATCACCCAAACCTGCTGGCTGGGCTGAAACTCGACCAGAGTGGCATTCTGGTCATACCAATGTTTCATTTATTCTTGGCTTGCCTCGAGGTTTGCCTCGGCAAGCTCCCGGAACTTCCAAGTCTGGTTCTGGAGGGCCAGAATGTATCGAAACCCATCTGGGGTGGGTCGGGGGGTGCCGCTTCGCACCCTCCTTGACCAGGCTGAGGGGTCCCCGGACGGGGTACCCGTAGAGCAGCTCGAAGGGGCTAAACCCCAAGGATTTCTGGGGGACTTCCCGGTAGGCGAACAGGAGGCAGGGTAGGAGGATGTCCCACTTGCACCTCAGGGGCTCCTCGAGACCCATGATCATTCCCTTGAGGGTACGGTTGAATCGCTCAACCAGGCCGTTACCTTGGGGTGGTATGGGGTGGTGAATTTGTACGTCACCCCACACTGTTGCCACAGGGACTTCATGTACTTGGAGATAAAGTTCGTTCCTCAGTCGCTCACCACGTCTCGCGGGAATCCCACCCGGGAGAAGATCTCCATGAGGGCCCGCCCCACTATGGGGGCCGTCACCGTTCGGAGGGGGATGCCCTCGGGGTACTGGGTGGCATGATCCACCAGGACAAGGATGAACCGGTGGCCTAAGGAGGTCCGGGGGTCCAGGGGCCCCACGATGTCTATTCCTACTCGTTCAAAGGGGGTACTAACAACGGGGAAGGGCTGGAGAGGAGATTTGCGCTTCCCTCCGCTCTTCCCGCTGGCCTGGCATGTGGGGCAGGACTTGCATTGGGTCTCCACATCGGCGCACATACGGGGCCAATAAAAATGAGTGACCAGACGGTGATAGGTTTTGTCTTGTCCTAGGTGTCCCGCCAGCGGCACATCATGGGCCAGGTTCAGGAGGAAGCCGCGGAAACGTTGGGGTACCACCAGCACCCGGGCTGACCCTAGTTCGGCAGACTTCTGTTCACTATACAAGAGGCCATTTTCCCAATAGCCAAAGTGGGAGCCGACTGGTCACCGGCAGCCTGGGCGGCGGCCTGCTGCCGCGGTCCGACTAGAGAAGGACAGGAGGTCTGCTCCAGGCAGAACTCCTCTCGGGACGGTCCTCCTTCCTGGCGCCCCTGGGCTAACTCAGGAAGGTCGTCCGAGGTCGGGGTCTGTTCGACGGGAGGGCCAAGGGGACCCGCGTCGAGGTCAATTTCTTCCCCGGGGGGTAGTTCGAGGACCTCGGGTCACTCGCTGCCCTCCGGGTCGTCCGAGACCGGGCGAGGGGTCTCCGGTTCTACCCTCCCTGGGGTGGACACTCTAGCGGTCATGGCTCGTGTGCTCACGCAGGCCCATTCGGGCAGGCCCACCACCTCTAGGTGAGTCCTTCGCTCTACCTGTTTCCAAAGGGAGCTCTCCAGATCATTGCCCAGTAGACAGTCCACGGGCATGTCGGTGCGGACAGCTACTCGCAAGTCACCGGAGACCCCTTCCCACTCAAACGGGACCTGAGCTATTCGGCAGGTGCGGACGGAATTGTCGGCTGAGATTACCCGGCAGGAGGCGTGGGGTATAATTTGGTCTTCTGTGACCAGGTGACAGCGCACTGCGGTGATGCTTGCTCCTGTGTCTCGGAGGGCCCCTATGCGGTGCCCGTTGACGGTTACCTGTTGTCGGTACTTCTCAGTGTTGTCGGGTAGGAGGCTCCTGGGACCATTTCTCTATCCCCAAGGGAGACTAATGACATGGCTGCTGGTTCCCACCCCTCTGTGTCCTCTATCACTTCCTCTTCTAGGGCCACTGTGGCTAGCTGGCGCGCGGGGGGACTCGCGGTAGCGGCTTTCTTGTTCAGGGGGCAATGGGCATCACTGGCATAAAGGCCGGGTTGCTGACATCTGAAGCAGGCTATGCTGGCTCGGGGTCCCTGTCTGCCTGAGGGGGGCCCTGCTCTAGTTACGGGAGGAGAGCTTCCTGACTGGTTTCGGGGGGGCTATGCTGGGGCCCGGACTAGGACCCCCGCTGCCTACCTTGACCTCCCCCTCCTCTCTGGCAGGAAGATCCGTGTTCGTTTCAGCCATAGTCTCCCACGGGCCCCCTCGGGACTCGGGTGTTCACCCAACGGTCTGCCTCGACAGCAAGCTTCCGTGGGTCTGTTAATTTGCTGTCCAGAAGGTGCTGTCTCAGTTCCACAAAGCAGTTTGTCGATAGGTGTTCATAGGCGATGAGGTCGAATAGTCCTTCAAAGGTGGTCACCTTGCTGCCCTTGATCCACCCTTCCAGGGCCCGGCTGTAGAAATTCACGTATTCCACCCATGTGGTGCCGGGGATCTTTCTGCAGTCTCGGAACCGCTGCAGATACATCTCCGGGGTGAGCCCATATCGGGAAAACAGAGCGTCCTTCATATGCGTGTAAGAATTCATGACGGTGGAAGGCAGGTCCAGCATGGTGTCTCTTCCCCCACAATCCGGCCCCCCAATCCTTCTTGGGCACCCGGTGGGAGGTCATTGCGACCTCATACGCTTTGAACCACTGCTGGATGTCGTCCCCTTGTAGTATTCTTTTACTACATCCTTGGGGATGTGTACTTTGGCCTCCACTGGGGAAGGGGTTTCTCGGTTCCCCGGGGGGCGGGTGTCTTCACTTCTGGCTTTCAGTTCAAGTTCCTTTAAGCTGCGCTCATGCTCGAGCTGGAGTTTCTTCCCCTCATGCTCCCTCTGGAGCTTCTTTTCCTCTAGTTCCCCTTGTAATCTTAATTGTTCGACGCCCAGCTTTTTCTCGGCTAGCTTGAGCTCTCCTTCTATCTTCAGGCGCGCTAGCTCTAGATCGTGGATTCGGGTTCGTTCTCGGTCTGTCATCTCTTCTTGTGACAGACCCCTTTCCGTGCTGGGACTCTGTGCCAGGGAGTCCGTTCTCTCACCTTCCTGGGTGCCTGTTTCGGTCTGTGGCCCTCCCTCTCTGCCGTCGCCTTCTGGTGAGGGGAGGGGGGCCCGGACTCTACCCAGGCTGTCAGGGCTTTCTGGAAGTCTTCTTTGGTACTTAAACCAATGGTAACGATGTGAAGTTCCTTGCAGAATTGTTTCAGTTCTCTGTGGGTATAATCCTCCAAAAGGTCCTTTTGGAATGTGGGCTTCTCGCTTGTTCCTGTGGAACTCATGATCGTTCTTTCCTTCTGTTGTTCTTGTGTTCTTCGTTCGGGTAGTGTGTCAGTTGTTTTACTGTACGATCTCTAGACGTAGGCTCTTATCCCGTCGCTTGCCACCAATGTTAGAAGGGGCGATCCCAGAGGGCCAGGATATGCTCTCCCGACCACTCCGTGACCCACCTCTCCCACAAATAATGCCGAGTCTTAACGTAAGGTACTCGCCGGGGAGCACTTCGAGTCTAGGATCGTACACACTGAACTCACACCACACTTATGAACGGACACCACACCGTGGATTTCAGTAAGCAAGTTCTTTATCACACAGTAGAGATGTAGGCAAAATGAACACGTATTTACAA
Organism: Lissotriton helveticus; assembly: GCF_964261635.1. NCBI lineage: Eukaryota > Metazoa > Chordata > Amphibia > Caudata > Salamandridae > Lissotriton > Lissotriton helveticus. The sequence goes on along the minus strand of NC_136068.1, from coordinate 1,832,648,138 downwards.
GCGATTGAGGGATCGTAAAGTCTCAGTGGTAGGGAGGAGGGAAGCGGGACAGTCTCAGTATTAGGTCAGTACGAAGCGTACCCTGCGCACAGCTCTCAATCCTCGAGACGGGGGATACGGACGATGGTGATCGTACTGGTTGTTCCACTCACTTCTTCTCGAGCCAGGTGGTGTTGGTAGGGTCGATGGTCCAGCCAGACCAGAGTACTCCTCGAGCCGCGACGAGGTCAGCAGGGCTCGATCCGGAGTGAACAGAGTGTCTGTCAGTTCTTGAGGAGCCGCGATAACGTCAGCAGGGCTCATGGTGTTCCACGAATGTCGTTAGAGTTCAAGGATGAGCCGCGACGAGGTCAGCAGGGCTCCGAGGTTCCAGTTCCTTCTTCACGAGGATGAGCCGCGACAGCGTCAGCAGGGCTCGATAAGTTCCAAATTTCAGTCTTTTTCCCAAGGGTTGAGCCGCGATCAGATCAGCAGGGCTCTCTTGTCCAGGATACAACTGCCCGCTAGTTCTTGGGCAGGCCTTGATATAGCGCAGTGGCCCTTTGATGTCCGGACCCTCGCAGGCGGGATCTCATGCCTCGGGGCTGGTCATTGGAGTGTTCTGTCGGTTGGCCCTTTGATCCTTTAGAAGATGCGTCCGGGAATTCCCAGACGCCCAGCAGGGTCTGGAGCCAGCTCTCGGGGAGGCCAAAGGTGTGATCGAAACCGGCCCACAGGGTAAGGACAGAGGTGTGAGAGAAACCAGTCTCCCAGGGGAGGCCGGAGGTGCAATCGAAACTCCTTGTCTTATCTCACTCAGGACGCCCTCTACCCCCCAGCCGGGCATGGCGCGTCTGAAGCCTAAGTTTCGCTGGGGCCGGGGTCAGGCAAGGCCTAGGGAATCAGGGACCTCGGGAAGGGTAATGGCGGCCGGGGGCCCTGGGGGTTGATGCAGGTTCTGGGCGCCCGGTACTGGGAAGAGGGATGGCGGAATGCGGAGATGGTCGTCTGGTGGTAGGGTTGTGTAGGGAGCGTGGCGGACAGGGGACGGGACGACCAGGGGTTTCTGGGTGCGGGGCTAGGCTAACGGGGCGCTGGGGAATGGGGGGAACCACGCCACGAGGCCAGGTCCAACAGGGAGGATACATTTTAGCATTATACACATGTGGAACAATACACTAATAATACACTTAGTATGTGAAAGAAGTGTTAAGGCCACAGTATTGGGAGTCTGATATCATACAGCAAATGTTTGTCACCTCTGTGCATGTATAGAACATTATATAGGGCTTTGGCTGGGCTGCTCCAAATTACGAGCTACTAGATAATGGCTACTTCTCAAAAGGTGGAAAACCAAAAAATCTGCACAAACTCCTTTACGTTGTAAATGGGCCCAAATGTTCACCTTTTACACTAAACAGCTGTGTCTCATCTTGCAATCATCACTGAGATGATTTGCGTTGCTCTTTCATAAGAGTTTCTCTTCAGACTTCATCAGCAGGATGTATAAGTTGATATTGTCAAATTGTGGACCACAGCTTTGTTTTCACCAGCGTCATTTAAACCCATGATCATTCAACATCCAAACTGGTGATAGGGAACATAAAAACCACAGCCATCCTAGAGTGTCTGCAGCTGTGAGAGAGAGAGAGCAACAACGTAAGCGTGCTTGTGAAACAGGAGCTGAAAAAGAGAATGATTTGAGCTAGAGAAGCCAGAGTAAGGGAAATGAAGTGTGTAAGAAGGGAAAGTAAATGGGGTTTGCAAGTTAAATTAGGACTTAAAAGAGGGAATGGAATGTGTGCATGTGATTGTGAGGGGAAAAAAACAATATGATGATTATCAATTGGAGCTGATGGAATTTTACAACTGGGCTTATTCACACTCACAAATATCAAATTCACTTTATTTAAGAATGCCATTTAAACAAGCTTTTTGGGCATCATGATTGAGGCTCAAGAAGGTAAACCCATCACCACACTGTTCACAAAGTAAACAGGTAGACATAGTCTTCTCCACTATCAAAGCTTTCACCTTAGATATCCATTTGATATATTTCCTTTTGGACAGTGTTTACAAACCAGAAAAATGCACATTAATGAAGAACATTATTTCTAAAACTTCCCTAAACTCATAAATAAACTCAAAGTGAGAGGATAACCCAAACACCTTCTTAAAAGTGTTCCAAAAAGAGCTTGATTTGTTTCACAGAGGGAAGTTTTAAAAAGGCAAAACTAAATCAAAAGCAATTTCAAACATTGTATTACCACCTTCTATCCAAGCACCAACAATTACAAAGAAAGCATCCCTTCCAAGTGGCATACTCTGCACACAATGGATTTCTCCTTTTCAAAAAACACACATTGTTTGCTCTAAAAAACAGGAGTTTGAAAGATGTTCAGAGCACATCTTCCAACAACCCATCACTGTACTCATGATTTAAGATCCATAAAAAACCTCCCCCTCTAAAGGGCTATCAGGTTTGTGGGAACTGCACAGTCTGAAAACAGACGTTTACAAGAGAGTAAATTCACCACAATTGCAACAGAATAATCCATCAACTTGCAGTTGGATGACATTCAAAACTTTCTGCAAGTCAGAGGATACAAAGTTAACCATACTTTAAAATCTGGAGTGACACAACCTGCTGTGGCGTAGTACCTTGCTGAATCAGGGGTTTACACTGGCTCACTTGTAGGTCCATTATTTCAGAGAGTACCCCTTCTCCAGGCTCTGCTCGGCCTCGCTCTCTTTTTATGCTCAACCTTTCTTGAGATTCAGTAAACTCCGCCAAAATCTGATATTTATTAGTAATTAGAATATTTTCCTCTTCTGCAGTGACTTTAGCAGGGATTATCGATGTTTTTTTTAGCAGTACTGTTTATGGAACCACCTTAAAAAAAGTCAGCCCCTGATTCAGCAAGGTACTACGCCACAGCAGGTTGTGTACCTCCAGATTTTAAATCAAGGAGAAGAGACAGAGGAAACCAGATGGTGACCGCAAGTATGGGAGGGGTAGGTGTAATCCCAGCAGTAGGTACGCAGGAAGGAAATCAACCTCATCTACTACCTCGGACACATTCCCATCGGGTGCAGCACCCTAAGCCACAATTGCAGCCTCTGTCTTCGTCTCTGCCCTTGCCTCCGCCCCAGGCGCTGGCACTTTCTTCATCTCTGTTGCCGGTGTCAATGCCGCAGCCGCAGCTGCAGCGGTCTATATTACAAGACAACTCGCAATCTGTAGTAGAGCTTATTCAGCTACTTACAACCGAAGTACGAAGCAGATTTGAAATCTCTGAGCAGAATCAGTAAGAGATCAGGTCGGTATGTGATAATTTGGGAAGGAAATTAGATGAGATGACTACCAGAACAGCACGGTTGGAAGTGGAAGTGAAAGAACTAACTTCTGAAACAAAAGCTAATAAAAGGGTAATTACAGATCTTAAAGGGAGTGAGAGTCTATTGAAAGATAAAATCGAATCTTGGAAAATAATCAAAGGCGGTGTAAATTGCGGATTTTGAAGATCCCGGAGGGAGCGGAGGGAGAAGACATTAAGTCTTTTGTGGTGCACTGGTTTAAAGTAGGTTTGCAAGGGAAATGGACGGAAGAAGAATTAATGAAAGATATACAGAGGGTGCATAGAGATCCTTACAGGAGGAACTTGAACAAAAGTAAACCGAGGAAAATACTGGTGAACTTCCACACATATAGCTTGAAAGAGGAAATCCTCTTGAACGCATTAAAATTAAGACTCTTGACAGTGGATGGAAATGGTTTTGAGAGCAGATCAGACATCTCACAAATTATTACTGCAAATAGACAGTGGGAACTAGGAAAACTCATCGAACCATTAAAGAGCTTGGGAGCGACGGTACAGTTAAAGTTTCCCGCCAGCCTGCGTGTTATGTATAACAATAAAATGCAGAACTTTCACAGAGTCGAAGATGCAGAGAGTTTCTTAATATCAATCTCTGAGACAGCTGCCACTGAGAATTTGGGACGGTGATAAGTTTTCAGTCTTAGATCTGATTTCTCCAAGAGTGTAAGAGTGTAAAAATGTGTGAAACATAGAGAACACAGCATTGAAAAGAATAAACTTTGGAAGTATGAGTTCAGATAATATTGGCACGATAGTTAATAGGAGTAAATTCTCCCGAATGGGGACCTCCCAAGGCTTCGAGCCATTAAGGAAGAAGAGTAGGGTTTCCCGAGGCGAGAGGGGTGGGGTTCATGGGGTGTTGCTAGTGCACGGGTGTGCGAGCAGGGGGAAACAAAGTCAAAAAAAAGATTGTCCTCTATATATAGCTTAGCCTTAAGATATAATGGAGCCGGAGAGATTAAGAAGAGATGGCAGATAGTCAGAGGCCGCGTTTAGAATTTCTTTCTTGGAACGTAAACGGTTTGAGAGGATCGCATAGGCGGGAGAGGTTGTTGCAGTACTTAAAGGATGCCCCAGCACAAATTATTTTGTTACAAGAGATGCATTTAACGTGTAAGGAGATGAAAGAGCTTTTTGAGAAAAGGAAATGGGTGCGAACTTTGATTTGTACGGATCAGCAGCTCACAATAAGAGGGGGGCGATATTGATAAAATCAAATTCCCAAGCTGAAGTAATGGAAAGCAGAGTAGATAGGGCAGGCAGATGGTTAATTGTGAAGATAAAAAGCCACAATCAGTTATACACAGTGGTTGGGTATTATGGGCCCAATACTGACGACCCTCTCCCGTTTGGTCAACTGGTCTCAGAGCTATTGGATTTTCCCGACCCTGTCATAATGGCAGGAGATTTTAATGTGGTTTTAGATGGTAATCTAGATCGTTCCATTAAAAGTAGGTGTAAGACACATAACAAGTCTAGGTCATTAATAGTTAACACAATCAAATATTTAGGGTGGTGTGACATTTGGAGAGAGAAGAAGGGGTTGCTAAAAAGTTTTACATTCAATAACAAAAAATATGGACATCAGTCTAGAATAGACTTCTTTTTAATGAACCAATGTATAAAACATCAAATAGGAGATGTAAACCATGTGGGTGCACATTTGTCAGACCACTCTGCCATAACGCTAACCCCGTTCCCACAAGAGCGCCACAACAGCGGTGGACTATGCATCGCGGTACAAAAGGCATCGCACCATATTGGCGGACGATTCCTTAATGGAAAGCCTTTGTCTGGAGTCCCAAGAGTTTTTTCATAACAATCTGGGAAGTGCCCCCTTAGGTATAGTTTGGGACACTTATAAAGCCTTTTTAAGAGGGAAAATTACATTGGCGCAGGTATATAAAAATAGGCAGAGGAAAGCGGAAATCCAAGATTTGGAAAAAAAGATTCAGAGTTTGGAATCGATGATTCATAATAATGAAATAGGTTGTGTGGAGGGCCAGGTTTCTATTCAGACTCCTAAATCAAATCTGGTAGCAGTTCTAGAAAAAAGGTTACAAGACAGATGGCGTGCTGGTAATTTGGCACATTTTAACTATGGGGAGGGATGCGGCAAGCTCCTAGCTTGGAAAATAAAAAACAACCAGGCAAGAAGCTATATAATTGAGTTAAACCACGAGACAGCAGGTGGCCCAAGAAAAGTGGAGGTTAGTACAGAGGATACAATATTACATTATTTTAAACAAGTATATACAGAAGACTTGAACACTACAGGGGCCGAGATATTAGATTGGCTAAATCAAGAGCTCCCACTTAAAATATCAGAGTTTCATAAGGAGGGTATTAATGAGGAAATAACGGAAGAAGAAATTGTGAAGGCTATTAAGTTGGGGAAATCGAAAAAAGCGGCGGGTCCGGATGGCCTTCGAACGGAACTATATAAAAAGTTAGAGAAAGTCTTAGCCCCAGTCTTAAAGAAACTATTTTTTGCAATTTTTGAAAAGGGGGAAGACATTCCTCCCTCATTGCATGAGGCCATTGTTACGCTCATTCTAAAACCTGACAAACCACCAGATTGCTGCGTCTCGTACAGGCCTATTTCGCTTTTAAAATCTGATTACAAGTTATACTCAAAATTTTTAGCAGATGGGCTGAATTGGGTAGTGGGAGCCCTCCTACACGAGGATCAAAAAGGGTTTGTGAGAGGGAGAAATATTAAAGATCTTACATATAACCTCATAGGCGCCGTCGATCTAGCCACGGTAGACAAAGTGCCTTTAGCAGTTATCACGGTTGATGCGACTAAGTCTTTCGATCGTGTGAACTGGCGATATTTGGAGGAAATTCTGAGGCTATCTTATCTAGGAGGAAATTTTTGTAATGCTATAATGCAATTGTACAAAGCCCCATCTGCAAAAATATTAATAAATGGGAGACTATCAAAAAAGTTTAACATTGGCAGGGGGACAAGGCAAGGGTGTCCGCTATCCCCATTACTTTTTAATTTATATATCGAGCCCCTAGCGGAAAAGATTAGGAAGCATTTCGAAATCATCCCGTTTAAAGTAAGAAGTTGGGAAAAGAAAGTGGGCCTATATGCTAACGACCTGGTAGTGTATACATCGAATTTGGATTTAGCCTTACCAGTGGTGTATGAGCTTGCGGCAGGTTTTGGCAAGATTTCAGGCTACGAAATAAACCAGCGTAAAACGGGTATTATGGTCTGGAATATTGATACAGGGGTAGAATATGTCAAAGAGGAAATTAGGTACTTGGGTATAAAATTAGTACAGAATGTAGAACAAATTCCTGAAACTAACTTCCAGACGGTCAGTAAGGAAATAGCGAAATTGCTGCTGGGCTGGTCACATCTCCCACTATCAATTTGCGGAAGAGTGAATATCATTAAAATGACTATCCTTCCAAAATTTACTTTTCTATTCCAACACATTCCGTTGGCCTTTAAGGAAGAATGGCTTAAAAAGGCTCAGTCCAAAATTTCAAGCTTTATATGGGGCTCCAAAGGAGTTCGGATCTCTTGGAAGAAACTCAGAAGGCGATATGAGAAAGGAGGACTTGAGGTGACGGATCTTTAGTACTACGCATGGGTGTTCTTGTTAAAAGGAGGGGAAAGTTTGTTCAAAGTTCCAGAGGATTCGGATATAGGCAGAATGTATAAAGCAATGCTAAAAAATGTAAATGGAGGAGACACTGATTTTTTACATAAATATGGGGACGCGCGTTACTTCAAAAAGATTAGATTAAAAATTCTGCAGGGCTTAGCCACAACTTGGTATAAAGTTAAGAGGGAATTAAAGATCAGTTATTATAGCTGTTGGGCCCCAATCTTTGACTCACCAGGATCCCCGGAATGGACGAAATACAGTCGGGCGAAGCCACTAAAAGAAGCGGGAATCTTGCTCTGGGGTTCGGTGATGAAAAATGAGGCTTTAATCTCATGGGAGGAGGCCCAATTATTAACGAATGGACGATTATCAAGATTCAAATATCTCCAAATGTTGAGTTGGAGTCGTACTGAGGGACTCGGTGCAGGTCAGGGCAATATTCAGGAAGCCTTGGTGACGGCTGGAGTAAATAAAAAAAAAAGAGGTGTCACAAGGATATTGGCTGTTGGTGGAGCTGAGAGATGGTGACTTTAACCTGCCGAAAGAACTGTGGGAGAAGAGCTTGCCCGGGGAGCAGTTGGAAGAATTATGGCAAGTATCTTGTACTACTTTATATTCCACAGTACGGCCTGAAAATTTAAGGCGGAACCACCTATTTTGTCTCCAAAGGGTTTATTGGACGCCATACAAATTATCCTAAATAGGAAATGGAGCAGTGCCTAAATATCCTAAATGTGGTAAAGCGAAAGGCGATGATATTCACATGTTTTATGACTGTCCGATGATCCAGGATTTTTGGCTGGAAGTGAGTAATATAATTTCGGTTATACTTGGAGAGACGCTCCAGGTAAGCATAATTTAGATTTTTTTTGGAATTTCTGTTGACTATTCATCACAGAGAAAAAATACAAATAAATTGATTTTCCTCCTTACATTATTATCCCGTAGGGAAATATGTAAAAAATGGGTGAAAGCGGTACCTCCCAGTAAAGTAGAATGGTTGGCCTCTATACAACATACTAATGTTTTGGATAGATCTTCAAAAAGTAAGAGAAATAATTTCTGGGTTCCATATGAGAAATGGGTCGAATCTATAATAGTCCGATGATTAGGCCTTTATACCATGTTGCCTAATATTCTGACGGTGGCACGCAAGGGCCGCAAAGAATCTGCTACCGATGGGCGAATAAGGTGGGCACGGTATAGAGTGATCAATCCCAATATATCGACTATGGGGTAGTTTCAATTCTTTCTTTCTTGATTGGGACTTGTGACCCAAAGTTTTGGTATACTTGGGCAATGAGGACAAAAGAAAAAAAACCAAGAAAAAAAGTTAACCATACAAAAACCGAAATTTTAGCATTTAATACGACTCCTTTGGATTTTCCACCGGCCATCCATCTAAAACCTCCACACCCAATCAGAAGTCTGGGGATACAGGTCACTGATTATTTTGGGCAATTATTTTCTTTGAATTACACTAGATTGCTCATGAAAGTCAAAACGTTATTTGATAACTGGTCTCTGATCCAACTGTCCTTAGTTGGGAGGGTCTCAATGGTTAAAATGACGGTTCTTCCACTGTTTTTGATTCTATTTATTAATCTGCCCATGAAAATCCCGAATTATTATTTTAAGGAGCTGGATCAATTAATAAGGAAGTTTGTTTCGAATAATAAACAACCTAGTGTTAAGTTCTCTATTTTGCAACTTGATGTAACTTCAGGAGGATTGGCACTCCCACATTTTGTAACATATCATCAGGCTTCTTTACTTAATTTATTTTCCCAATTGGGTAAGGAGAATTCTGTTTTTGATAAAAAATAATCTGATATGTATGTTGAATGAAAGCGCCATTGGACTCCCCGTGTTCCTACGTTTGGCGAAACTCCCCAAAAAACACGATATAAGGTTATCTTCACAATGGCTGATAGAATGCAGTTATTTTTTTAAATCACGAGATGTCCCTTTATTTCACGCTTACACCTCTATACAGGATGAGGTAGTAGGAGGTCTTAAACTCTCCAGAGGGCTTTTTCAAGCCTGGCAAGAACTGGGTTATCCCCAGCTCGGGGATTTCTACAACCTGGATTCCTTAATTAACTGGGAAACGGTTTGTCTCCAGGCCACTACACCGAATACCGTGCTGGCCCTGAGCTTTGTACAAATATCCAACTTATTTAAAATTAATCACGCACTGCTAGATGAGACGGTAAGGCCAGTTGTTAAGCAGATAGTAAATAAAATGGTAGGGGTTGGCTATTGGTATCAGTTACCTCATCAAAAAGCCAACTCGGAAGAGATCCTGACAAAAGAGCTCCAAAAAATTAATTCAGAGACCGGCTGCAAGTTCAATACCAGAGAGTGGAAACAGCTTAGTGATCTAGCAAATAAAGCTCTCAGAGGAGCCAAAAAGAAAGAATTTTTTATCTAGATGGTTACTATATTTTACACCCCTGAAATTGTTGAAAATGTTTCAAACCTGCTCAAATAAATGCTTTCGCTGAAACAGTGAGGGTGAAGGGGGCTGGGTACATATATTTTTCGAATGTAATGATTTACAATATTTCTGGAAGAGGGTTTTTGCAGAAATTTCTTTCATTCTATCCTTGGAAATCAGTCCGTCAGCCATTCTGGTGTTATTTGGTTCTTCAGGAGAAGTGAAATGTTTTACAAAGATCAGCAATACTTTCTATTAATTGCCATTGCAGTTGCCGGACTACTTGTTCTGCAAAACTGGAGAACCAGTCTACAATCTAACATTGAACATTCGTTTAACAAAATGACCAGGACTTGTAGACTAGAAGAGGCCTATGCCAAACGTATAGGAGCTGTGGTAAGATTTAGGGGTATTTGGCGACCTTTTTTCCCTTATGGGTTCATAGATGAAACCTGATGATCATGACTTATACATGCACGCGGTACTTTGTAGAAATTATGGTATTCCTAAATTCATCAGACACAAAACAGAATGATTTGCACTTGGCACTTTGCACTTTATTTATTAAGCCTATTCAATGTAACTTATTGTTTAAAAGTTTAGTCAGGATGTTCTAGTTGAGGGGCTGTGGAAGTCTAATTTCTTATAAGTTGACATTGAGAAATTGTAATATGGAATGCTTTTTATAACTGTTGACTATGCTTGATTAACTTATTGATCTTGCTATTGTTATGTAAACTGACATGTAAACTATTTACTTTACCTATTTTTCCTGTTCTAATAAAAATATTTTTAAAACTTTTTAAAAAACTTGCAGTACCAAAAATTTACCATGCGCCATTCTTTGTCTATCTAATGGGTCTATTTGTGAAAAAATGATCCAGGATATCAAACAACAAATTATGAAACACAAATAAAGGATGCGAAAAAATATTTTGAATGCACCCCTAGTGAATCATTTGATTTGGATGAATCATTCACTGACTGAAGTTGTCAAATATGATTCCAGAGAAGTCAGCATGGACAACATACTTGTAAGTAAAGAACGCACCTACAGACCAAAGTTCAAAACCACCACAACCCGATCAAATGAGGTATTCAAATTAAAAACCATCAAAACTGAACTCTAATGCTTCTCTACTAGCATTAATGCTCAATTAAAACTCTTAAAAATGACAGTTTTCAATACACTTTGTGCATTGTAGTGATTCTTTGAAAGCACATTCCCTGATTTTAACCAATAAGTGTCCCTTGAGAAAATATGTTTTCACCTATATGCCTACAAAATATCTTCTATCACTATGTGTCTTTCACCCCTTTCAGGAGTTCCAGATTTAATAAAGCAAAGGAAAGGAGGGAGAAAATTATTCAATATATCCACTCAAGCCCATTTTAATTGTCAGTGTGCTGTGAATTCCCAGGATGTGTTGGTGTCTCCTAGACCTTCAATCCATTCAGTACATCAGCATTTCTTACAAGGTCACAGCACAGTTCTGAAAAAGATGAATTATCCATGTCCCGCATTCTTCACTCCCTGTGCCATGTAGTAATCTTTGTGCCACAGCTCTGAACATCTAACATTTATACTATCTGGATGCAGTACGTCATTTCTTGCTCCAAATTCCCAAAAAAGAAACTAAAGGCAATATTTTTTGCAAAGGCAGAATAAGATATAGACAAGAAAAATATGGAGTGAAATCTTCAGTAATGTTGTATCAACTGTCTACGTCCCCAATGGAGTGCGAGTATAGGTACTTAGAGAGTCAGAAACTCACAGAATAGATTTACTCTTTTGAGATTTCGCATGAATCTAATTCCTTTGATATTGGGCTTTCCTCCGAAAGGATTCTCATTTAAAGACTTGATACCTTGCCCATGTGATAATTGCTTGGTACAATCTGACCTTCACGTCTTATTCTTCTGTCACTTTTATAAAGCACAAAGAACCAGATACTTACCCCTTTTAAGACAATGTAATTTTTTCCAATGCCACCCTGCTTTGTATTTCTTGAAAAAGCTTAATGACTCATTTGTCTGTTTTTCTGTAGCTTCATTTCTTTGGGCTGGCAGGTGAAGGAGGCAATTTATTAATTCAGAATTGTGGAATAGTCAAAAAGTCATTTAAAATAATTTATCTAGGGTTTTGATAAAATAGGTCTCTACGTTTTTTTCTAAATTCTTTTATTGATATCTGTATACTTTTTTTAATGTGTTTTAATGACTCTCATGAGCCCGGTAGTTTATCTGCAATACATTTTTAGCTATCAACACCTTGGGGACCATATTGGCAATGGTGATATTTGAATTTGTACTGTGTTCACCACTATGGTTAGTGGCACTAATAAACTAAATTCCATATGCCAAAGATCAGCTAGATCTGAAGTTTTGTCGCTTAGGGTTTGTAATATATATGTTGCATTTTAACCCCTTACTGTATTTTATTGATTGGTAATTACTGTGTATTTTAAACTCTGTACTTTATTGTAATAATTGGAATCTTTCATGCATTGTACTTTTATGATCCTTGCTGCTTAACTGGATCGAATAAAGTTACTTCATTGATTGATTGATTGTCTCACTGATTCTACAGTGCAGTCACTGTGAGCTAGTTTTCTGCCTAAATAGTACAGACATTCGCCACTAAATATTTGACTATCTGGATATCCTTCCTATAGTATTGACTGCCGGTGGGTGAAATGCTTAGCTATATTTGCTTTTGAACTGATTGCATTATTAAAGGTTTGATATGAGAGTTATCCTCCACTTGCACCGTATTCCATGCGTTTACATGAAAGTGACGGCACACGGACAGCATCAACCCTGAATACTCCCACTGATCATCATGCCAAAGTCTCGAACGGACACAGCCTTGTGCTACAGTTTTTTGTTTTCTGCAGTTCTGTTAATAGTTCATTTCTATCCTTTGAGTCCTCAAATATTGACTTTGGATGATGTCCTGGGGGCTAGTAATTGGGGTTTATATCTCATATAATATGCTTAAATTAAATTTCCCAATGAGACCGAATTGTCAGTCAGAAGAATTTAAACTCAAAGAATTAAAAAAAATTCTACAGTTACATAAACAGATGAATGAAGGCCCAATGTGTACAAAACAACAGAGTTTTCCTGAATGTGTTGACGTAAAATGTAGTCACTCATATAAACGGATACTCCAGACACTGTACTGATGGAATATAGCATGTTACTTAGCATGCTGTGACATTGCGTTCTATTACAACGCAGTCGTTACAATGACCGTGTTGTTAGAACGTAATACCTTTACATCGCAAGTCATTAGATCGACTTGCTATGTCACTCATGAGAAATGTTATTTTTCTTACAGGGGTCTTAGAGATCCCCCATTGCTTACAATTTGTTGGTTTCATCAATCTCATTTGCTTGCTTATTTTTGGTCAGTCCCTGCCGGCTCCACTTTCTCTTCCTGTGTTTGGTGCTCCCTAGAGCATGGCCCAAGTACTATTTCCTTGCCCAGGGTCAATCCACAGCTTGCACTTTCAGAGCTACTTTTTTCTTAATGTGGAAGCACTCTACAAGAGTGCATTTGTTTGCCCTGTCAATCGTGATACTTGCCCCCATCCTCCATTCATCTTGTTTGCCACCTCCCGCCCTCCTTCCAGTGTCCATTGGTTTGTTTGCCCTTCCCTACCTCCTCCATTGTCAGTTGAGCTGCTTTTCCGCTTCGACCCAACTCCCGCTGTTCATCATGTTACTTGCACCCTCCCGCTTTACGCCAAGTTGCTTGCCCCCTCCCTCTTTCTGCTTGCTATCTGTTGTGTTGCTTGCCTCCTCCCACCCTCATCCTGCTGCCCATTTTGTTGCTTGCCCCTTTCTGCTTTTTGTCAAGTTGATTGCCTCTCCTGCCCTCCAAACACTGTCCATGTTGCTTATATCCAGCCCTTCTCTCACTGTCTATTGTGTTGCGTGCCCCCTCCCAATCTCCTGCTGCTGTCGCTGTTGGCTCTACCCATACCCACTGTAACAAAAAAAAGGGTTATCACACAGCAATCGCGGGCCGTGTAATATCACCTTTTAAGCTTTCAGCCATGCTACAAAGCAGCGGCAGTGATGTGCAACATGGCTAAAACATTGACAAAGCCAATAACTTGCGTAGATGAGACCTATTTGCTTTGCCAATACATGTTTTTTTGTTACATTTGCTGTCGCAGACAGAGTTGTAGCTCTTGCTTTTAAGTGTTCACATTTCAGTGTCCAAATCCTGGAGGAAATGTAAAGAAAAATGTCCTTAGTTTTGCGGCTCCTGGACATTTTCATAGCCATGTACCTATAAATGAATCTGTGCATACGTCTTTACATGGAATAAAGTGTTGTTATGGCATGCACAAAAGATAATACTTGTTTCAAATTGATCAGATAATCTACTGCATGAGTCACATGCTGTGACAAAACACCTTTATTTCTATGGTCTCTTATTCTGTACTGAAAGGACCAAAGTGATAAAAGAATAGCAAAGTTCATACAGAAAGAAAGAATTTGATGCTTTTTGTGTGGATAAATATTATGTTTTCTTTAAATCCCAATGTTTTGCCTGTCGCTGAAGGATGAGGCGAGCGGGAGGGCGCTCTTTCACATCACTCACTGAGGGGTGTATGAGACCAGGGACTCATCCCAGGATAAGACCTTGTTTACTGCACCGGATACAAGGCCTTTCTGAAAGTGGAACTGGGGGAGGGGCCATCTTTACAACTTCCGGGTCAGTCACCGCTGGATGACTGATGTCCAGAGTCTTGAAACACGACTGCGTTTTGAGGTATGGCCAAGTCTATGATGGAAAAAACACGAGCACCTAAGAGTGTAGAAATTAGCTCGTGAATATGGGGTAAAGGATGCCTATCGACCCAGATCTCTTTAGTCAAACTGCGGAGATCCACACATAGACGAAGCTCGCCATTGCTCTTAAGGGATAAAACCACTGGAGAAACCCAGGGAGAAGATTCAGTTGGTTCTATAATTCCCCTAGTCACTAAATCTGACAAATTACTTTCAATTTGTCCCGGTATGCCAAAGGTACATTCCTGAGTCTATGTCAAACAGAAGTTGCACCTTCCTTAAGAATAATTCTATGTTTAAAATTTACAAATTCTCCCAGATTATCGGTAAAAATGGTTGGAAATGTACTTTTTATTTGGACTGTAAACTCATCATCCTCAGGGGATACTATTTACACTGGTGGTGAAGCATTGGGATCCAACTTGATGCCTAATTCATGTTGGAGCGGCCAACCAAGAATTGATGCACCTTTAGCTGCAAAGTAAACCTTACCTTTATGTTCCTATCTTTAAATTTAATGTCAGCCCACATAAAACCATCAAGATCAATTTTCTGACCCTAATATCCACCGTGTTGCACATCTGGTGGTAATAAATTTGTTGAATTCCAGTATTTATTAAAAATATTTCTGCCTATTATACTATACCAGGCACATGAATCTATAAGCATAGAAATGTCCACTCCATTTATCAAAATGTTGTCACTAGGAAAACCCTTACACCTTGTATCACCTACACACAATAAACTGTTGATTTCCTGAATTTCTTCAGGATTTTCATACTCGGAATAAGTCAACAAGTTTACTTTTTGTGGAGACCTACACATTTTGCTAAAATGACCTGGCTTTTTGCATTTTATACATATTTTATTCCATGCTGGGCAACCCCTGTTTTTTTCCACATGATCATTTCCTCCACACCTGTAGCAGATCACTTGAGTTTTCTTTCCCATGAAATTGTTATCTCTTCCTATATTCTCTTTTCTTGTTTAAATAAAAGGAAACTTTTTTTGATTATGAACCTCCTTTACTATTGCAACTTCAGGAATTATTACTTTGTTCCTAACATCTTGACCTCCAATCTCACTAACTAATAGTTCAGATTGTTCAATCCCTTTGGCGATGTTTAATACAGCATTAAGGGTAGGTTCTGTCCCCATCCATAAACGTTCTTGAATCTTTTTGCTCTTAGTCTTCATCATAATCAGATCCCTTAATACTTGTTCAAAATTTATTGTTTCAAAAGCACAAGATCCAGCCAAGGTACGTAATGCAGCTACATAGTTTTCAATAGATTCATCCTCTTTCTGTGCCCGGAAATAGAATTTAAATCTCTCCATTACAGTGTTAAATTATCTGCCATCCTAGCACTCAATTGTTTAATAACAATTTCAAAAATATTGAAATCACCTGCACCCTCAATAGGAGGTACATTTTCTAATTCCTTGAGACCTGCGCCTCCCAAACAATTGTTTAAAAGAGCCAATTTCCTCTTGGGAGAACATCCATCTTCTTCAACCACATCTACATAAGCTAAAAATGTAGGGTACCACAGATCCCATTCCATTTTGGGATCCCCAGCAACAGGTAGGAAATGTGCAGGAGAAACAATATTACTTGACATTTTTTAGAACATTTTTTTTTTACAATACACCAACGTAGTAAAACAACAATAACAGTAAAATAACAATGGAACGTCAAAACAAAGGAAAAGGGAGAGAGAGGAAAAAAAAATAAAAGTAGTCACCGTAGTCTAATGCGTCTCATCTTCTAAGTAAATTTTATATAAACGTATAATATCCAATAGAAATGCGCTTCCGTTGAATGTATGAAACAGCGCTGTGAAGATCAGGTTGAAATGTACTTTTGTTGGCCGTAGCAGCGTAGCGTAACGTTAAGAGAGAAGAAGCAATTAAAAAAATGGCCGCTACGTGTAACGCGTAATGATTTGATCTCTGCGTAGCGTGGTGACGTGGTTTGGGGCGTCATGCAGAATCCCAGAGAGACAGCGAAGAATTTGAAGCTCGCTCTTGAACTGGCGATAGAACTCCGGTTAGTGTTTCAAAGATGCAAAAAATCCTTCAGCAGTGTGCAGATATACATAAAAAAAAAAATCTCCACTATGGTTTTCCAAATCCAAACGGGAACCCATAGAACATATTTTTTCAAGAAAACTCGCGGCGCATCTCATTTGGCAAATACGGGGTTTACTTTAATACGATAATGTAATCGTAGTACAAAATGTGAGTAGGCTCAACAATTACTTTAAAACCAACTTGTCAAAGTTACAATAAACTCCCGCTGGTGCAATCAGGGCACATACTTAACAACTGCCGCTGGTGCAATCAACATACACAAGATAACATAAATACCTTTGAAATACGTGAACGCTGTCTCCAAACTTAAAATAAAAAGACTTCAGAAGGTGGGTTCTTCTTCATGAAATCCCGATCGTCGCCAAATTTTGAGGTATGCCAGCAGACAGGACCTCGAATCATGAGTAGTTTATTTACAGGAGAACAGCTTATACATCCACCAACATTAGAAGACCAACTTCATCTGATTAACTCCCACATACAGAATGTTAAACACTCAATGTACCATAACAATTCTAATAGAACATTCTACAAAGGAATACTACACGTTCCCTTCTGACAGACCCAGTTTATCTGAGCGATACAACTCTGAGTTAATCAACTTCTCATTCATCACTCCGCAGGTATCTTCATTAGAATCTTCTACCCTGAACATGTGTAAAGAGAAATGGGGCAAAGGTCAGATAGAGCACCAGTGGTGGAATGTACCACATTACCTCATTGAGAGGGGTGTGGACGTGTGCACTTTCCCCAATCCTTCCCATGTTTAGTCTAATTCCCTCTATGGATGCTCGAAGTGTTAAATGGACATCCACAGTCCCTACAGCCTCATTATTTCACCTTATTTCCATTGCTGATCTCACCCAGGGGTGCCCAATGTAGGTCTAGAAGCACCATGTCCATACCAGGTATTTAGGTTTGGATCAGGAACTCACAGCTTTTGGTTCAGAGCGGATCCGTTCACCCAGGTCCAGCGCCATCCTGGTGGTGAGTTGAAAAGCCCAATCCAGGCGTAGTCCTTGATTGTGGTCACAGAGGAAATCCAGTCCTGCACAAAAAGAAAAAGAGAACAAGTGCTTGTTTTCTATATCCATGGCACAACCATGAGACAAGTTTCCATTAGAAGAAACAGTGCCTGAGTTGCACTCTTTACCAAACAGCAATTCTTGGCACACACAAAACATTTACCCCTTGGAGCAGCTGTGGTTTTAAAGGCACATACTCAAATTCCAAATCCCTCCTAACTGCGATGCCCTAAGTGTGACGGGTATGCCCAGACGCGGGTTCCGTGCGCACTTTGCCACCGGAGCCAAGCTGCACCCAACTGAAGAACCCCAACTAGGGCGAACCCTGCCTTGGGTTGCTTGTGTTACAGAGACGGTCTGGCAGTTTGGGTTGGACCGTTCCTATTGGCTCAGGATCAAGGCTGATTTGCTTTTGACATCAAAGGAAAAAGTAGGATGGACTGGAATGCGGCCAAGAATGAACACCAATGGCTAAGATTAAATCAAGAATTTCACCCATCCATTTTTTGTATTCCCAATTGAATACAGGTGGCCCCTTAAAATTTGATTTCTTGATGTCCCTGTTTCACCCATGTCTTTTAAAATATTTTTTTATGGAAATCAACCTTAAAAATTCACTACTTTGCCACGATTTTCTCGTCTTATTGCAGGGAGACGTCGAACACATCACCCCTGGTATTGTGAAGCAGTAATAAAGCAGCATTAAGTCCTCGGATTGTCATTCAAAGGTGATGTGGTTTAAAAGCATTAGCCTGGATATTATTGATGTTTGAAAGGTTTGTTGGGCAGACATTTATTTTGTTGCATCTCTCTTTTTCCTTCTCATTCTATCTTTTGTTTCATTTTTTAGGCTGTGCCATGCACCTCTTCTTGCACCTCTTCTCCAACCTCCTTTTTAAGGCATTGGAGGGAATATTTACTAGAAAATCATACAGCGCAGTGCAGCACAGTGCAGCAAGCCATCTTGTGACAGAGAAAGGGCAGGAATGCGCTGTATTTAACGCATTATTGAAGGTCCCTGGGCTGCTGCATTTTGACTGCCTAGCGCCAATGTAGGCGTGGTGCAAGGGTGCCTGCATTGTAATAGGATTGTTTTTGTGCAAGAAGGGGTCATTCCTGCACAAGAGAAATCCCTTGAGGCATGTTCCTCTTTCTATGTGTGCTGCAGAATGCGAGGAGAAATAAGGAGAAACAAGGGGAAACAAGGAGAAATGAAGATATTTCTCCTTGTTACATCTCTCTTCAGAAGGAAAATTCCCAGGTCTACCAGTGATGGTAAATCTGAGATTGCATCAAAAGTCATGGGCGGTGCATGGGCATACCCAATGAATGCCCATGGATTCCCTTCCCACGGCAGAGTAGTGCAACGCAGCGATGTGCACCTTGTTGCATTTCTCCTGATTTATGAGGCCAATCAGGGCCATACAAGCTGGCGATGCATGGCTTCAAATATTGCTTTTGGACTTGCATCACTCTTGCAGCACGCATGGTGGTTCGTGCCCTAAATATGCCCTTCGATCTCTTACACAGGTTTCTGTAAGAAGGTGGGACTCAGCTCTGTATTCCGGGTCAGTCTTGTCACCTATTCCCCTTGCCAATGGGGGGAATGATCAGAAGCACAGCGGGTCCTGTGGTGAGGCGGGTGATGCAGCAGTGGCCTTTCTCCACTGAGCTGGAGGACAGCACCTGGAAGCACTACAGCTGCACAGGAACAGGTCCTCTGTGGTGGAGTTGCTGTTAGATCCTTCTGTGTTAGAGTTGCTCTTAGATCTCCTCTTGCATTATGTCTCCACAGCTGAGACCTCACGGTTCCAGCATCTACACAATATTTACACTTGCAAAAGTGGGGCCTCTCTCCTGTACCAATGCTGAGAAGAAATCAGGGGGAGCGTTGTGAGGTGATCAATGGATCACCTTTAACCTGAAGGCCAGGCAACAGAGAACCTCACGCTTTACTTCCACAGTACAGAACTTTCAGGGTCACGTGGGCCCAAACAGTGGGGTCAGAGCAGACCTCTCCTCAGTGCCCATGTGATGTGTCCCCACCATCGCTGCAGCGGGATAGGTAAGACCAGTGACGCCCTATCAGGGGTGGTGCTGTGGTGCGAGGTGGGGGTTGGATCCCTTCACTTTCATTGTTGTAATGCAGCAAATTGGAGCTATTGACAAACATAACACCAGTTCTATGGAATGGAAGTATCAGCACATGTCCTCAAACCTCCCATTATAGCACCCTTTCCTGCAACCAACCGTAGTGGGCGTTGGATGCATGTGTGAATTTAGGCCCTTCTTCAGGGGACTCCGGTCTGTGCATAAAAAACATAGACATAGCAATGCAATGTAGGCAGCTATAATACGGTGAGTGAAAATGAGAGATAAAATGCATATTGATAATTCAATCATGCACTTGGTCACATGATGGCAAAAAATCTTAAACATTGAATTACTTGGAAAAAGAATTGAAACAATTTGGGCTAGACTATTCATATTGGAGCAGGACCAAGAGTCAAATGCATATGGCTTGATGCTAAATGAGGTCACATGGTAGGCAGATGAAAGATGGGCTCCAATGCTACCCCAAGTGACTGCTCTTGTTTAGACAAATGGTAAACATTCCCCAGATCACCTTTTGTGTGTTTGATGAACCCCCTCTAATTGGCAAGGGTATGCCCAGATGTGAGTGCCATGTTCTCTGTGCCAATGGAACGAAGACGCATTCGACTGATGAACCCCAATCAGGGTGAAACTGGTCTGGATGTGCTTGTGTTCTGGGTGAGGGAGGACCTGTCCAAAGAGCTCTGGCTGGGCTGTTCTTATTGGACCAGCGCAAGGACTGATTTGCATAAGGTTGGATCCAAACTGAAGTGGCATAGTGGGCAAAAGTACGCTGGGATGAAATGCTACGTCTAGCGACTGCCGGTGCGTATAAAAATTGCAAGCATTCCTCCCATCACCTTTTGTGTGTTTGAAACAGTGACACATACATATACATATTCAAAATACAAATGACTGTTTCCGTGGGATGGAAGAGGTCTGAGGAGGGCGTCTTTGTGAGTTCTCTACTGCAAACTACTTTGCAGAATGGAATATGAGAATATTTGCTGACTGACCCTCACTCCAGCCAGAAATTGCTTTTTAGCCAATAATGTGTATGTATTCTGTACCACATTATAAGAAAGGTCAATACGTCTAGGAAGCAAAATGCTGTTAGCTGAAAATAACCCAGAATAGGAGCAAAATTAAAAAAAACTGGAAAATCTGGTTCAAATATTAGGGAACCTAAAATGCAGTAGAGCTCTTTCTAAGCCCCTGTTACCTAGCTGTCAGGCGTGAGTGTCTGAAACAGAGCTGTCATTTTCTTATTTAAAGAATACATGGTACTCCTTCTTGATACAGGTCAGTTTGAGAACTCTGGGTTAAAGCAAGCTTTACTACTTTGGGAGGTGTTTTTTAAAATATTTATCTTGGATCTCCAATCAGCTTTTATTTCATAATGTGTTATATGAGCTAACTCCTTCTGCATCATTGATGCGAATAAAAGTTGTGATAATAGCCAGTAATCTGTACAATATAGACAAAAGATTGTTTTCTTCAGACTTCCTGAAGATGCTTTGACTCTTCAAGAGTGATTAAGATCAACAGACCACTCGAAATGGAAGACACATCTGATCCGTCTGGTGATAGTAATTCCAATGCATATTTGATCCCAACTGCAATGCTCCATCAGCTCTCGACAGCAACCTCCACAACGAAGAAACACTTTCAGGATCTGCTCCATCATCAAGGCTGCCACCTTCAGCACCCCACCCTGACCCAGCAGACATGATCAGGACCACCAGTGCCAAACCCAACTCACAGCTTCATCACAAGGCTTGAAAGAGGGAAATGCAAGAATGGGAAACACCACTAAACATGTCTATTACTACAATGTACCAAGGATTGTGAAATCCACCCTAACACAACTGCGACAAATGCTGTCACTCCTCCACTTCAGGAAGAAAGTGAAACCCTCCCCGTGAACGAACACCTCTTCCAGCAGTAACAACGGCTATTGCTGACTCCACGTGGGCACCCCCAAAGAGAACCTCCCATTTGTAAGCAGGTTTTTCTTGCACCCACTGTGTACTCCATGTTATTGTACTCTGTTGCTTTATAGCTATGCTCTACCTAAACACTCATACAAACATGCAGATGTCATACCAGCGCCACCAGTTCTTGTTATGCTGAACCCTTAAGCTTTGCCTGGCCTTGCGCCTGGCCTTGCGCCTGGCCTTGCATCATGCCTCGCCAGCAATGCTTTGCTCGGTATCACTGCACCTTCCCAGTTCTGCATTGTTCAGGATCACTAATGCCTTACCAGCTCTTCCTGGTCATGTATTACTAGCAGGCGCGAGTCCAGGGAGGAGCAATGTTCATGGCTCTCGTTCCACGTTCTTATGTCGGTAACATTTGAGAATAAATACCAGGTCCCACCATGTCGATGCCAGCCTGATGGGCATGAAGCATGTTTAGATTCTGTGGAAAGATGACAGGGAAAGAAAGGTTACTATGAATTTGATGGATATGGGTGAAAACATGAATTTACTTTTCAGAAGAATTCCCAAGCTTAAGGTACATTTACTATTCCCTGATGAGGAAATGTGGTCACAACATGTTTTTTATTGCATGACTACTTCTGCTGTTCTAGGACCAGTGTCCACATCAGTGACAGCTGCCAGATGAAACTCAAATGAGCAAAAATATAGAAGGACCTGCTTGTCTAAATTTAATCGAGACAGCTTTTGGCATTTTCAATTTTCTGGTGAACACTATGCTGAGGACAAAGGTGTTTTTTCTCCTTTCTATTTTTTATACACACAACACATTCTAATAAGGCTACATTAACACATACCTAACTACCACACAGTCATTTGTTGAAGTTGTAGACAGTGCTTTACCAATCAATGCTTCGAGTAGAGTGACCTTCCAAACACTGGTCATACAGTCAAGAACATTGCCTGGATCTTTCTCAAGACCTTGAGGACAGTAAGGGGCTCATGGCAGATTCTACTGAGGGCCTCCAGATCTTGCTCCCACTCACAGACCCTTGACTATGCAACACTGCCACGGTAAGCCAAGACACCTTCAGCGTACTAGACCCCAAGTGGTTCCCAAGTGGTTGGCCATGATCAAGAAGGCAAGGCTTAATCCTGTGATAGCTGGTTTAATGCACTGTAAGTGACAAAACCTAACCCAGACATTAATTGTCAATGTCACGTCAGAGGTGTGGTTTGTATCAGAGATAGGGCTTTACTACACTCACATTTAACTAGAGGAATCAAATAAAATAAAGGAAAGTCAAGTCCATAAGTGTCTTTTATTTGCAAGTGTTATGATTTTGTGCAACACAGTTTATGTGTAGCATTAAAAAGTATAGCGGTGACACCCTGATGGAGAATGCTCATGAGCCACGAGAACGTAAGCCTTATTTCACTTCTTCAGGAGCACTCTGAGCTCTCTAATACTTTACTGTACAAGGGAGTAAAACAACTAGGAACGGTCTTAGTGGGCGTAGTGGGGCTACGCGGAGTGCCATGGAGACGGAAGCAATCTCCGCGTAGGTCTGGGCTTCCCTCTTCCTCCATGGCACCAGCTTCTTGAAAACTAGCAAGAAATGCACATGTGCGGATGCCCGCGCAGTTTTCCAGAAGAAGTCACGATGGAGGAAGAGGGAAGTCCAGGGATGGCGCCGATAAGGTAAGGTGTTTTAAATTGTTCTTTTTTAACATTTTAATAGTGTGGGTGGGAGGCCAGCTCCACTCTGCTGCGAGTGTGCGGAGATTTGCCTGCTCCACCTACTTCACGAAACGCGGAACAGGCAAAATTCCGCACATTCCGTGGGCCGAACAGAGTTGTCTGCCCACCCCTAAAAAAAACATAAGTAGAAGCCTGGTGTAGCTGCAAAACGCAGACCAGTGGGACATCTGTCTCTGAAATAAAATATTTGACTTTGATCCCGAAGAGTACCATCCCTTCCTGATCTGGGAATTGAAATATACATTACTAAAGAAACTAAGGCTATGGCATTAGTGTTCAGGTGATTTTCAAAACGTGTAATTATGCAAGTAAAACCAATCTCTATGCCAGTGAATGAAGTATGCAAGTGCGCACTGAGCTGTGGAGAAAATGATGGCCAACATGGACTGCACAGAGAAGTCATTCAGGAGTGAACTCTTTCTAGTAACATCTATACATTTTCGTACTATGTGTAGACTTTCTTCACTTATGCAGCACTTTAAATTGAACTTTCAATACAATTAAATCATCTTAAAAGGAAATCCTTGGTACTGAAGTGTGCAGGCATCTGTGTAGATGTCCTTGGTTGATTTTTAGAACAAACTTCAAGTTCACACTATAAATGACAATTGTGTCATGTGCACGCCCCTCACTCACCATGTCATGTATCCTACCCAAAATCTATGCCCAATTATGGTAGGGAGAAGTGGTCTGTGCCTTGTGCCCCATCAGTGCCTAATCACCAAATGGGCTGATTTGATCACGTGCTATAGGATGCGCATCTCCACCTTAGTCCCCACTCTTGCAATTGTATACATTGTGTACATGCTGCAGCCGTGAGGTCTCAACTGTGGAGACCTATAACAGGAGTTATAACCCCGACTCTACCACAGTTCCTGTGCAGCTGTAGTGCTGCCCAGTGCAGGTTTCTGACTTAGGGTTGATGGGACCTCTGCTGCATGTAAATGTAAATGTACAGGAATTTATATAGTGCAAATCACCAAGCGGTTTCTGAGCGCTTGCTTAGGGAACCCGTCCTGGTATTCCCCTGTGCGATAACCCCGGCAGGGTATCCGCAAGGTGAAAGCCAGGCATCCCGCCACGAGGGGCCGTTGTGGAGATTCCCAGAGTCGCAGAGTGTGAACCCGTGAATCGAGTAGGCACCGGGTGGAGAATTGTCGAGTCCATGGACATTTTAGGACTCAAGACCCCGCCGAGCCGGGAATTGAACCCTGGTCCCAGGCTGACCTCTGCTTCCAGGTCTGCCTCCTCTAACCAGTGAGCCAAACTTCTCCATCTCTGCATCTCTCGCCTCACCACAAGACCCGCTGAGTCGACATGACTGAGTCCGAATACAGAGCGGACTCCAGTCCTATCTTCTTTCAGAAACCTCTGCAGGCGAGCCAATGCCTCAAGAAGAGGTTGTTAAAGAGGTACACAGCAAAACCGCAAAAAAGAAAGAACGAGAAAGAAAAGGGGAGATGTCAGCAAATTGATGCCGGCAGAACAAACCTATCAAACAGCAGTAAATTCCTTGCTACAGCTTTTCTCCCCACCTTGCCACGAGGCCAGGTCCAACACAAGTGGAGGATGCAGTGGGAGCAAGCAAGGTAAGTTTCAAGTTTAAACTTGTATTTTGCTTACAGTCCCGCTCCCTCGACACTCGCACAAACCCCACCCCCCTTCATCTTCCCGCCCGCGACTGATAACACTTTATAAACATATTGAAAAAAGATAATGGTAATCATCGCGGGAACAAGGCCTATTTGTGTCCTGCACGTTACCTTCTTTGCCAACTGACGTTATCTCAGAGACGTTTTAATGCATGGGCAAAGTGGGCTCTGGCCCAGGGCCCCAGCCTTCCAGGGGGCCCCCTGACAGAGTCAGCTCTGTTCTCCAGAGTTTTGCCCTTATGACCTTGAATATTGCTTAAACAGATCGTTTTAAATACAGTTTTCCTTTAACTTAATTTTGATTTACCTGATGTGTGAGAGTCTAGTACATCCATTTTGAACAGAAATGTTGGGGCAGATATACAAGGAAGTGCCTCAGCGTGGCACTGCAAGCCCATTGGCTGCGCCACGCTGTGGCACTTCCGAAGCACAGGGATGCAACATATTTACAAGAATATGTTGCATCTCTGTGCTTCCCCCTGCGCTGGTGCACAAACTGCAGCCATGTGTCGGCGCAGGCACCCTTGCACCATGGTGCAAGGATGCCTGCGTCGTGGGTAGATTGTTTTTGTGCAGGAAGGGGCACCTCCCTTCACAAAAACAATCACTACAGTCTTTTCCTCTTTCAATGCATGCTGTACAATGCAGCATGCATTAAAAGAGGGAAAAACGAGGAGTAATGACATTTTTTCCCTCATTTCACCTCGCTACGCAATCTGTAGGGTAGCGTAGCATTCAGACACATCTCTAGATTTAAGATTTCTCGTAAATCTGGAGATGTGTCTTGTTCCATGGGTGTTGCGTGGGAACACCCATATAAACACCCATGGAACGCCCCTTCAATGCAAAGTGCTGCGTGCAAAAGTGCCGTATTTACAAGGAGAGGAAAAGTAATGCATGGTGGCTATTCCTGTCCTTGTAAATATGGAGGAGCCCCCTGCGCCACTAGTATGTCATGAAAAGTGACGTGCTGGTGGCGCAGGAGGCTTGTTAATCTGCCCTGCTGAGTTTATGAGTCATGCAATTTACATATAAAAAGATTCTTTTAGATCAAAACAAGGCCTAACATATAAGAAATGGGAGGGCATCACAGAGATTATTTCCAGTAATATTGGGGAGCTGCTGCTGTGTTACAATATTGAAAACACACATAACTATCCCTGAATATTAGATGTAAACACATTTAGGGCCTTATTTATGAGAAGTGATGCATCGCTGTGTGAAATCAGGGATGCGTCACTTCTTAGTGCACCCTCCTTGTGACATGATGGATGTGTCATATTTACTGTATGACGCATCATGTCGCAAGGAGTTACAGATACGTCAGTATTTCTTATGTGACTGTCAGCGCAAAAGTGATGCATTGCTGGGGATTGTTTGAAAATAGACGCAACTCCAGCACATGGGGCAAACCCTATTTGAAAGGGCCTGCATCAGTCTTACGCCTGCCGTGAGGCAGGTGTAAGATATTGACGCAATGGCGTCCTAGAAGGGGCGCACTGAGTTCTCATAGATAGATGCGCCACTTCTACGAGGCTTTTTGTGGGACAACACCAACCCTACCTACATTTTACCTGGCGCAGGTATAATTTGGTGCAGGGGTTTACAAAGTGACGCATCTGCCTAGATGCGTCACTTTGTAAATAGGATGCAACATGGCACATTTTTTACGCAGCTGGTGCGTCACAAAAAGTGACGCACCAACGGCATAAAAGTGAAGCAAGGCCTCATAAATAAGGCCCTTTGAATAAGTGTTCCTTTGCACTGTCAGGGCCCTAATGCAATGAAATAATGTATTTAATAGAGCGCGCAGCTACACAAACTAGGGTGTCCTGGCGCGTGTCAGTGGGAGGAAAACGTGCGTAAAAAACAAATCAGTTATTAAAAAGCCAGGTTTTTACATTTTTCCTGAAAGAGAGTTGGTCTGTGGTTAGTCTTAGAGACTCAGGCACCTAGAAAGCCGAGGGATCTGCCTCCAGTGGGGGCACAGCATATTTTAGGCACGATGGCCAGGTTGACCTTGGAAGATCTTAGGGGTCTGGATGTTTTGTAGCGATTAATGCGCTTATTTAGGTAGCCAGCTCCTAAGCCAGGAAAAGCTTTAAAGAAGATGGTCATCCCTTTGAAGTCGATCCGTTCTTTTATGCAGAGCTAGTGTAGAGACTTAAGAATAAGGGTCATACTAGATCTGGGTTTAGGTCTCAGGATGGCTCTGGCTGCCGCGTTTTGTACCACTTGTAGGCACTGAATAAGGGAATTGGGAAGACCGAGGTACAAGCTGTTGACATAGTCAAGCTTTGATGTCACCAGAACCTGCACCACAATCTTTCTGCTCTCAAGCGGTAACAGTGGCAGGAATTCTTTTAGCATCCAGAGTATGCCAAAGCAAGCGCCAGTTAGATTTTGGATTTGAAAGCGCATGGAGAGTGTCTTGTCTATGACAATTCCTACGTTTTTTACTTTTTCTTTTTCCGGCACCAAGAGCTCCAGTCAGGTGTTTCTCGATTACCAAAGAAAACAACTTCAGTTTTGTCAGGATTGCACTTAAGCTGATTGATCATAAGCCAGTTAAAAACATTTGTGAGGCAAGACTTAATAATTGCCCCGTCAAAATCGGTTCCTTTTTCACACGTAAAATTCAGCTGAGGGTTATCAGCATAGGAAACAATTTTGGCGCCCTCTTCCTCTAGCAAAATGCAAGGGGGGATATATATATATATATATATTTATTAGAAAGGGTCAGACTGAGAATGGAGCCCTGAGGGACACAAACATTCATGGCCGTATCCTGGGAGGAGAAAGGGGAGAGCCAGATGTCCTGAGATCTATTTGCCAAGAAGGATGACATCCATGTTAAGACAGTCCCCCCCAGGCCGATGTTAGCAAGTCTCTCCAGGAGCCTCTCATGTGGGACCGTATCGAAGGCCACCGACAGATCGAGCAGTATCAGAACAGCCTTGCCTCCCTGGTCCAGCTTACCCGTGAAAAATTCAGTCACTTCCAGCAGAGCGGACTCCGTACTGTAGTTAGCCCTAAAACTGGATTGCAATTCATGAAGGAGCTTCCCATCTTCAATGTGTTTTTGGAGGGCCTTTTTTACATGCTCTAATACTTTGGAGAGGGTCGGAAGAAGGGAGATTGCCCTGTAGTTGGCAGGGTCCATCGGTTTGGCTTTTCCTTTTTTATCAGTAGAAGAATCTTAGCATTCTTCCATAATTTCGGCATGTTGCCTGAGGAGAGGGACACATTAAAGAGCTGGTTTACCGTGAGGTTTGTGGTGGGAGCTAATAGGTATAGGATATTCATTGGACAAGGAGAGCTAGACTTAATGCTTTGGAGAATGGTCAGTGACTCTTCAAGCTGAAACTCAGGGAAAGCTAGTAAAGATGGAGGATCCAAGAGGTGGAATATGCTATTGGAACCTAGGTAGACGGTCAGTTCTTCCTCTGAGATGTTAGTGAAGGCTTGTTGGATCACAGAGATCTTTTTGTGGAAGGATTGAGCTATTTGCTTAGACCATTCTTCTGTGCATGTCCCTTCCTTTGTGCCGGATTTTGGGGCGGTGAAGGGTTTAACTATGCTAAAGATTTCCTTACTCTTATTTTGGGCATTTTCTATCTTGGTTTGAATGAAGTTTTTCTTGGCTGCCTTCACATGAATGTAATGAGTTTTTAAGTTGTCTTTATACACCTTCCTGTCCTCAGGTGGATGGGATTTACACCATTTTGGTTTCATTTTCTACAATTTCTTTTGCTAGATCTAAGGGAATCGTTAAACCATGGCGCTGGTGGGGCCAAACCTTTTAGGAAGCGGGAAACAACCGGTACCATTGCATCACTATTGGTTCGAAGACATGAATGTATTGAGAGGCAGGAAGACAGCTCCGGAGAGGAATTACCGAGGGTGTCTGCTAACATCGGGATGAATAATTTATGGAATGTCCTGAAATTAGGGACCCTCTGTCCTGCGTTAGCCCTAGGGGCTGTGGCAGAGTTGGGAATGACTAATTTTAATAGGAGGTGGTCAGACCACATAATGGGAAGAGGTAGGGTTCTCATATGTCAAAGTTGTGGAAGATTTGGTCTAGGGTATGGCCCTTCTCATGGGTGGCGGAAGAAATAGATTGAAACATGTTGCAGGCCTGCAGCGTCTCCAACAAGGAAATTGTTTGAGAGTCTTTTCCATTATCCATATGTATATTGAAATCTACCAGAATAAGGCAGTTGTATTTTAAGGCCAGGGAGGTGGTGGCTGTATTAAGCATAGTAATAACATTTCCAATTGCACTGGGAGGTCTGTATATCAGAAAAACAGCTATGCTATGATTGGGGATAAGGTACAGCGGAAACCTAAGGACCCTGCACCCTTGATGTTTTCCATCGGAATGGGAGAGCAGTCTAGTTTTTTATTGTAAATTATGGCGACATCGCCCCCACTTCCCACTCGGTCGGTCCCTCCTAAGGATTTTACAACCCGTAGGGTTGGACGAGGTGATAGTAGGGTTGGAGGCTTCAGACAGCCAGGTCTCAGTGAGAATAAAAAAATCAGGCTGTTCATCTAAAGTTAGGCCATAAATGTGAAGTTCATGTTTTTGCATAGAGCGACAATTTAAAAGGGAGGACTTTAATTCCTCTGTTTTCTTATTGTTTTTATACTTATTGTTGCATGTGAGAATCTTGAGTGCGAGATTCCTGGGCTGGAGGAGAGACTAGTTGCACTTATTGCATCGAAAATCTCCCCCGAAGCTTGGATCAGCCGCTGTACACTGGCATAATGGTAGCCACCTAAGGCTAAGCAGTTTTTCCCTATTGTAATATAGTGGAAAAACTCACTGGAGGGGAACTGGGCAGCATGGCCGGCGCCAGACGCCTCCGGGACGCCTCCTTATGCGGAAGGGCTTACCTTTGGTGTGCCCGCTGTGGACGTCCGTTTGCATCCGAAATATATAGGCTAAAGCCTATGATGCAAACTGGATCGCTTTCACAGCTGAGGAAGTGGAAACTGCGTGGCCGGAAGTGAGTAGCCCGATAGTAGCCCCAATCAGCGTATCAGCCACGGCGGACCAGGACTGGAGGAAAAGCGAGATGTGAATTGAAGCAGCTAAGGAGGTATAGGCAAGCAGAATCAAGTAAAGTGCAAGTGCGCGTAGGTAGGAGAAATTGTTAAAAAGCACAGAGTAATTCATCCACACATATACAATTTGAAAAGTATTTAAAACCTAGTAGCAGGGCAGGAAACACTAAATCCTACAGCTGTCAGCTGCGCGCGTCAATTTACCTCGGGAATATATAGGCTAATGCCTATGATGCAAACTGGATCGCTAACGCAGCTGAGGATGTGGAAACTACGTGGGGAAAAGGAGCTCAAATTGGATCATAAATTCAAAGCTGTTCTGAACAGGGGCCCCCAAAATATGTTTGGCCCAGGGCCCCCAAAATCCTTAAGATGTCCCTGCGTTATCTGCGAATATTCCCTGAAAACCCTCAGCATGGCACGCACCTCTCTGTGCATAATTCCTTTTTTACTTCTCGGAGTGCAGGGTGCCTCTTGCTCGTATTTCTGGGCGCTAGTGGAGCGGACGTGACATGAAGTGAAGCTATTTTGTCTGCAGTGCCCTCTGGAATTGGACATGTCCCCTCATCCGCCATTTCAGAGGTCTGCGCCGCGGTGCATATCACAGATAAAAGAGCCCACTGGGAAGCCCCATGGGTCCACGTTTTAGTGTTATGGGCTTGAGTTTAATGTCTGTGTTCAGGCTCTGCAAAGGAATTTACAATAAAGTTTATATGAGGATGAGCTGTGCAGTTCCAGTTGTTGGGTGAAATGAGAAAATCCTCTGAATATGAGAAGGGGCGGATTGGCAAGGCGGGCATTCGGGCATGGGCCGAAGGGCCGGTGTCTCAGTGCCCTCTGTGGGCAGTTTTTTTCTCCCCTGTCCCAGTCCACAGAGAGTGGACTAGGAAAGGGGAGAAAAAAAAACGGCCCACCGAGGGCACTGAGGCAGACAGAGAAAATGAAAGCAGCCTCGCTGTGCAGCCGGACAGCGATTGTCAGCTGTGGCCTCTCCTTCACCCCTGCCCTGCCAAGCAATCAAGCTGAGGCTGGGCTGGGGAGGGGTGATTGTTTGCCAGAATCGGCCTCCCTGGGGGCCAGGTGTTTCTCAGGCCTTTGAGCCATTTTCACCTCGGCCCCCCTGGGGCCCATGCAGCCCAGAAACGGTGTTAGTCTTAACACCTCACCCACAGCCCTTCACATTCAGGGCATAGTGGGCGAGGAAGAATGGGTCTTGCTGTGGGGGCCAGGTGATGTTTGGAATTTATTTATTTTATTTATTTATTTATGTGATTTTATATAGCGCGGACTTTACCCGAAGGTGTCAGAGCGCTTCACACTAGGAACAGCAATAATACATGAGGAGAAAAATTACAAGTGGACAAATTACAAAAGCAAACGTAAAGTTACATGACCCAAAAGTGACAATAGTGAGCAACCAAAATACATGAGGTAGCAATCGGTACATTACAGGAGGAAAAAGTGATATGTGTGCAGGTTACAAAAGCGTACAAAGTACAAGTAGAGGTATAATACTGCAATAAATGGCAGACACTCCAGTACAAAACAAACGTTACGTAGGCAATGGTGGCACTTGTGCAAGTATCTAAAGCAAACAAAAGTGAGAGGTAGCATACAGTGTGATACCAGAGAAAAGTGACGTGTGCAAGTTACAAAAGGGTACCATACACAGGTACAAGGGTAATACTACAGTAAATGGTAAACACTCAAACTGCCAGAACACACTGGGAAGGCACTTCCCATGCACCAGCTTCACCTCAGCCTCCCCCCTGGCTACCTGGCTACCTTGGATAACCCAGAAAGCTGTGTTTTGTGATCCCCTGCCAGGACATTTTCCCCGAGGGCTGATTAATTTACTAATTGCAGGGGCCTTACCTCTGTTCATGTGCTCCTGAGCTGAAGGTCTGGGGAGGACTAAGTAGGTTAGTAATAGCAGGGGCTTTGCTGCTTTTCAGGTGCTCCTGTGCTGGAGGGCTGGAATAAGTTTGTGACAGAAAGGGACCTTGCTATTTTTTTAGTTGCTCAGCATGTAGGCCATTGTCACCTTGGCCCTGTGCAAGAACAGTATCCTCCCACTTTCATTCCTTGTCTGTGCAAATGGTGTTTCATGAAAGGGCACGCCCCTTGAATGTGGGCCACGCCCCTTAAATATGGGCCACGCCTCTTGAATGTGGGCCACTTTTTCCGTCAGTGCCCGGGCCGAATTGTGATCCCAATCCGACCCTGAATATGAGTAGGGTAAACATCCACTTTGTCGGAGCTGCAGTGAATGCTGCCGAGGGTACCCCCAGGCACAGCGGATTGGATTTGGACATTCCTCCCTGGCCTGCAGTTGTGTTTGAACCGTTCTCGTTGGTTTTTAAACGGCCTCCTGCGTCCTCAGTTTCCCCTCATTGTGCGTGACGTAAAATACATTTCAAACCTCTGCACAGTGTGGCATACATAACGTGCATACTTTGTGCTACATGACAAGCGAATTAAAAGTGAGGGCTTGGTCTGTGATACACAACAATCTAGCCAAGGGCACACTTAAGTAATCAGTACATGGGCTACACTTCAGATTATTTTCGCTGTAAAACTTTCACGCAAAATTTAAAATCCAGAACATCTTCAGGATTGAGAATGTACTAAAACTCTAAAGGCGGTTGAACTAACCTGGTATACAGCACTGATGTAATGCCTTCTGTTGAACACCACTTCAGGCTCCCACGTGTAAGCTAAATGCTTTCGAGTATTTGGAATTTACAATCCCCAGCAGGTTTCTTACAACCAGCCTTAAAAAACATCCTTTTTTGAAATTTCATTATAACAGTTCTTCCCTCTTACTTCTTTATATCACATCATATCAGATTTTTCCGGCACCCTGCGTGTGGAAACAGTAAAATATTAGGCGCTGGAACACAAAGCTGAATTTCCAATGGGACCTTCTTAACCTGGCAGGCTCCTTCAGTACATGCAGCACCGGAGTTCAAACGGATGGCTTAGTTTGTTTTGGTTGATTTTATTGATATATTTACAGAGTAACTGCTACGTTATCAGTACAAAAGCAGACAGGCTATGTACGTTTCGAAACACTAAAACAAAGACTGAGACATAATTCAGTTTCTATCCTTCGGATGCATGCATGGTTTTCTGCACACCTCAATATTTTCAGCTGATGCATGCCGTTTATTGTTTTAAATGTTCTGCTGATGTCATTTAATATTTTCCCTTGCCTTTTGGAACGACTGCTGCGAGCAAAAGGAACTGACTATTTAAAGCACTAGGTCAAGTAAAGTAAAATACACGTTCAGAACATCAAATAGCTTATGTCAAATTCCAGCATTAACGGTGACGGAACTGCATGTAAGCGAACTACTTTGTGTGTGTAATAGCTTGGCCAGCTTTACCCACGTTACAGAAGATGCAGACTGGTGGCTACAACTTGAAGGAAGTAAAGAAAAGCCAAGGCGTGACAGGAAGCCACCCAGAGCGCGCTTTGAAAACAGAGGGAGAAATGAAAATGTTTATTTTTACATAATTTACATAAATGAAAAATAGAGGTAACGTGCCTTCTTGGCTACATAAGGATTAAAGTCCTTGTGTTAGCTAAGGGTGAAACTCTGTAGTGCTGGTGGAATTTCTGCCATGAATCAGCATGCTCCACGTGCTCCTCCTGGCAGTATGGATGTTTGTGGTTGA
Organism: Lissotriton helveticus; assembly: GCF_964261635.1. NCBI lineage: Eukaryota > Metazoa > Chordata > Amphibia > Caudata > Salamandridae > Lissotriton > Lissotriton helveticus. Next base: position 1,832,614,580 of record NC_136068.1, on the reverse strand, counting down.
TTAACAGGCTGGCTATATTTAGTTGGAAATAAAACATGTCGCAGTACAGATTGACTGCTTAAAGTCAGCCAGACAAGAAGGCGATTGTTTCACCCTCAACATGCCTTCCTGGATGATGAAGAAATTAGAGGAGGGCACTGTGTCTGTGTGTGCCAGGCGCTAAGAGTCCAGGCTACGGGCAGCTGCTGCCAGGTATGCGGACAACAGACTCTGCTCAAGTACCGGGTCCCTCTCCTGCCAAGCCAGCCAAAAGCACACAGAAACACCCGGTTCCATTTAAATCATCAGATATTAAGAAGGTCAACCAGGGTCAAACCAAGCCGACAGGTAGAACTCTCAGATTTAGCCGCATGAGGTCTGTCAGGGCTTTGGTAGACTGAGTCACATGTAGGAAGTCACTGTCTTTGTTAGAACAGATTCACAATTGCTTTATTAACCTTCCTGCTTTCTCAAATTTGCTTGAAAAAGCACCATTTGCCCACTCGTTTTTTCAAAGTTTTCTTGGGGGAGAACCCCCCCCCAACCCCCCTGTAGGTGGGTCCGGCACGCTCGCTACAGTGCTGTATGACAATTGCTTTACGCCTCACCACTTTCAAATGTCACCAGCCGCCACTGACCACACCACCTCAGAATGGCAATCAGTGAACTTGATGCTGCTTCACTACAACTGAGGACCTGCTCCCCTTCCCCTCTCCAATACCAGGGGCGATGTGTTGGCCGTTTCCCTGCCACAAGACGAGAAAATGGTGGCAATCTAGAGAATTTTTAAGATCGATTTCCCTAAAAAGGTATTTTAAAAGACATCAGTGAACCCGGTGCATTAGGAAATTAATTTAAAGTGGTCTCTTATATAAAATGGGAATACAAAAAACGTGATGGGTGAAATGCGTGATGTAATCTCAGTCATTGATAACAATTCCTGGCCGCATTCCAGTCTATCACTCTTTTTCCTTCCATGCCACCTCAGACAGGAACCAGCCATATGCAATTAAGGCTTGATCCTCTTCCAATGGGAGCAGTCTAGTCCAAAGTGCAAGGCCCTCTCTGAACCAAAATACAATCAACTCAAGACTGGTTTTGCCCTCGTTGGGGCTCGTCAGTGAGGTGCAGCTTGGCTCCAAAGGCGCATCTTATGCGCCGCACTGAGGAATAGAATGAATGAATGATGTGCGGTACCACCAGTAATTACTCAGGCCGAATCCCCGTGTATCATTTCTTTGCACATGATGCCACCTCAGATTAGACGTAGCCAAATGCAAACCAGCCTTGATCCTTCTCCAGTAGGAACAGTCCAACGCGTCCTGCCAGGCCAGGCCTTCTCTGAACTAGAACACAAGCAACCTAGTACCGTTTCACCCTAGTTAGTGTTCTTCAGTTGGGTTCAGCTTGGCTCCAGCGGCAAAGTGAACACGGAATCCGCATCTTGGGAAGTATGACGGTACGACGCGTACCGTCACAACGCGTGCTTTTACAACGCGTCTTTGACAACGCAAGTCGTAACCACGACTTGCGTTGGGGGCGCGGATTGTAAATAATATAATTTACTATTCCAACACCAGTCCCCGTGGATACTAGAGAATAGTAAATTTATTATTCTTTATCCTGTAGCGCCCTCCAGCGCAAGTCGTGGTTACGACTTGCGTTGTAAAGGACGCGTTCTAAAAGTACTGCAGTGTAAAATCCGCGTCGAAAAGGATGTTCCCTGCATCTGGGCATACTCGTCACACTTGCGGTGATCACTGCAGAGAGCAAATAGTGATGGCTGCAGCATTCCATTCATCCCATTTTTGGAATACATTTTACCCATGGAGAGGTGGCAGGAACTGTAAGATTTTGGCAGCTCCATTGGTTCACTTGGAAGGGGTTTGTAAATCAGAGGGCTTAAGAATATGAGTATGTGCCTGTACAACCACTGCTGCTCCAAAGGGAAATGTTTTGTTTAGGCCAGGAATTGATTTGTGGGAAAGGGTATAACTCAGGCACTATTTCCTCAGATGAAACATTGGACTTACTGATGTGCCATGAATATGTAACATGTTATGATGCCTAGTAGGAAGCTCTCGCCTCAGAATTTGAGCAGGTGCTATCAAAAGCTCGGCTGTTCCAAAGGGTTAATCACGTGCTAATGCTAAGAATTGCTGTTTGGTAAGGGTCATATTTCAGCACTATTTCCTCAGATGAAAACTTGTCTCATGGTTGTGTCATAAATATAGAAAACATTATGATCTCGTTTGCAAGCAATGATCCTCTTATTCTTTTTGTGCAGAGCTGGATTTCCAATGTGTCCACAATCAAGGACTATGCCTGGATTTGACTTTTTTTCAAACACTAACCCCCAGATTCATCAAGGCCACATTCTGCGAATTCCAAATTGCGATAATTACCGAATCGCAATTTAGAATTCGCAGAATGGGATTCATGAAGAAATGCGATTAAAAGAAATCGCATAAAATTTGCAGAATCGGCGTTTCCCATGTTGCAATTGCAATCTCGTAATTACCGAAATCGCAAATTGCGATCTCGCTAATTGCGATATCGCAAAAACGGGAAGTCGCATTCCAAGCACAATGATGACATCACAACCAGGAAGTAGGCAGTTCCCTCCCTCATTCTGATCACTGAGCCAAAAAGTGGAAGCAGCACTGGCCAGAGCTCCACTACAGACCACCTGCAGCAGCACACCAGGAGACATACAACCTCAGAAAATGTCCCAGGAAGCAGCAGTGAGCAGTGCCCCGGGCAGAAAAATGAAAATTAAATTTTCCGAGCAGGAACTTGAGTACTTAATAGAGGGAGTCACAAAGGACCATGACAGCCTGTTCGGTAAGGATTCCCGCAGGGTGCCTGAGGCGGACAAGAGGCGCATTTGGCTGCCCATCCGCGCAAAGGTCAGTGGGAGTGACCCAGCGCTCCATTGATGAACTTAAAAAGAGGTGGTATGACCTCAGAGGGCGTGCAAAAGAATGCATCGCAGAGAGGTTGGGGGAATGAGTTGCACCCAACACCCCACTGGAAGACCTTGTGGAGGACACCCTGAATCCAGAAGCATGCGTGGGGGTTACCCGGCTGGACTCATCCCGACCCACCCAACAATCCCAAGGTAAGTGCCATGCGACTGTGACCCTGTCCCATAACAATGGCCATGACTCCAAAGCTACCCATTAGACAACCCCAGTAATGCAGGCCATGCACACCAGAAATGCCCAATTGCATTATGGGACTCGTAGTGTGACCACAATTACCAGATAGCCCCACACAGCCAGACCTGTCAAGTGAGAGTCATTCCTAAAGCCAGTCAGGGAATGCAAGCCTGCATGCATGTAGCAACCTCCCATGTGCAAGAAACATGTCATTAATCATGGTCCCATTTACAACACAGGTGGCACTGAACAACCCAGCACCAACAGTGAGGCCCTACACATCGATGAGAACCCCGAGGACACCGAGGGAGAGGGCCATCCTTCCCCTCAACCCGGACAATCACAGGCAGCAGCAGCACCACCACCACCACCACCCCATGTGGACAGGGCCACCCCTGCAGCCACAGGTGCGGCACAACCACCCCATGTAACACCCATGGCAGTGGCACAGGCCACAACAGCAGCAGCCAGGAAACAGCCACTGTGCGATCACAGTCCAGCGGACTGGTGAGGGTGTTGAAAGCTGGACTGAGACCGTCAACATTATCGGCGCCCTCTTGCTCTCCTTAACCTTTTTGTGCGCGTAAAACAGCCGCCATTTTGAATACCATGGCTTCCCTGCTCCCGCCGAGAGCCAGCGCGCCTCTCTCCCCCTCCTAGCTTCGCCGGCATCCCCCGCATACTGACAACCCCCCTGCCTGCACCTGCCGCGAATCATAAAACCCCTCTTCAGCGCTGCTCTGCCCCAGGCCCTCGTCCTGTTCCCAGCGCGACACCTCCCTTCTTCCCATTTATGATCCCCGGCCCTTTGATGCAAACCCCCTTTTCCCCGTGTGCCCGTTCGTCTTCCTCGTTCCCAGGCCGACACCCAGCTCTGCCGATACTGTTCCTTGCCCCTCCCCGTACAATAGAAAGTTTCCCCCCAGCAAGGGATCCCCGGGTTGATCAAAGCCCCCCGCCCTACGAGATCCGATCGAACCCCACACACTCCGTGAATCGGCGGAATATCCAGCTGCGCGATGATCATCACCTGTTGTGAACGGGGCGGGGACTTCCACTGTAACCTTGCGTGGGAACGGGCTGGGAAGGGGGGATTCTGAGGATGTCTTTCCGTACATCAAAGTATCGACGAGAATGTGTTACATGCAATAAAGAGATAAACTTGTGTATAAGAGGCCAGGCCTCAGGGATGCAGTTAGAGCACCTCAGAACGATACCTTCTGCCCGTTTTGTTGTGTTCTCCTCCGGAGAGAATAAAAACCTTGTTTCCTGCCTTCCAGTCTCCAGCGCCTGCCTCTTCAATAGTTTAACTTCTTTGTGGGTTCAAGAGGCGACACCGCCGGGCAATACTTAAGGATCTTATATTCTGGTTGGTAGTGCCACCCTTTTTTCCACAATTGGCGTCCCAAGCGTGGGGCCCATCAGCGACCCATGGATCCAGTGGGAGAGGTCCTGACGACAAAGTGAACGACTGCAACGATCGGGAACGCGTCTGTCCGATAGACCCTCGTCTGACAGCCGATCATCCGAACTTCACTGGTTCCGAACAGACCTCTCTCGAGTGATCTACGGTCCTGACTGGGAACCATCAGGAGTGCCGCGAGGATAACGGAGAAGAGAGGACGATCGGGCGCTGGATTCGGAAGACAAGAAACTGTCCATGCGGTCCGGGTAAGGTCGTGTAATCACGACAAGTTGCGAAATGATTGCTTGATTGCTTGTTTGTTTAAAAATACTAGTATTGCTCTTTTTTATTTATTTGGAGATTCACTGTCTGCAAACGGAGAAACAACGGGCTCTCTCTCTTTGCAAGCAGTGGAGGATAGGTAGGGTAGCAGCCGTGCTTATTTTTTCTCCCCCACTCAATAATCACTTGAAACTGAACTGTTGTTCGCAAAACTATTGTTTCCTGGAGATTCCCTGTCTGCAAACAGGGAAGAGACCACCCTTTTTGCAGACAGTGAAAAGGGTAGGTAACGCAGATCTTTGCGGACCTACTCATTCTCCCCATTGTTATTTATTGGTCTTTTGTTATTTTGATCCATGAGGTATTCACTGCCTGCAAACAACGTAGAATAGAAATATTCTGTCCAGTCTTTGCACCTAGTGATAAGATAGGCAGTGCTGACTTTTTAGTCCCTCGTTACGAGCCGTCATGTCTGTCTTCTCCCCACTGATTAGTAGCCTGTTTAGCCCGGACCGCCTATTAGAGATGGACCATCCAGCCCCACTGGAAGGCACCCCTAATAAGGACATGTTCATGAAGCATGGATTGACCGCTATAGCCTATAGTAAACTATGGCATAAATATACAAAAAAGGGTCAAGAAAGTCAGTGGCCCCTGATAGGATCCTTCGATGATGATAAAATAAAAACGCTAGAAACTGCCCTGGGTAAAAACAAGACAACACCTACTATGCTTGACAGCTTCGGCATGTGGCGAAAAGAAACTGAACAACGTAAAAAGAAAACTGAGAGTAGGTTGGAAAAAGAGCTGCGAAAAGCAGCCCACCTAGCTGCCCAGAAACTAGAAAAAGAGATAAAGGAAAGAGAGAAAGCTAAACAGAAACTAGAAATGGAAACGCCAAGCCAGTGTCCGGTTAGAACCCCCTCCATGCTCTACCCTGATTTACCCTCGAAATAACGAGCCAATGAGGACCTGCTGTTAGGTCCTCCTATCATCTACATGCCCCCTCCATATGCCCCTTCTCAACCCTTGGCGCAGCACGCGCCACCCCCAGGTACAAACGAAGGTACCGCCACAGCGTCGGCCCCAATGGCCTCTGTGCCAGCCGAACCCCTTGTATTAAAACCCGCATCCACAACAACGATAGACGACCATGAGACTCGAGGGGCTGGCCCTGCAAGAACAAACAGACTAGACAAAGATGAGCGAGCGGGGATCGACAAAATAGCAAGGACACTGGTAGAAAGGAAGGAGGATGAAGAGTACATCACGGATGTGTTCAGCTCGTATACAGGGAGTCACAGACGACATTTTACCGTACGACTGTGTTATCATGTCTTGAATGCATACGAGGACCGATATCGAGACAAAGGTCCCGAGAGCCTAAGGACTCTGTACCGGAAGGTCGATATCGGGGATGAGGGCGAGTGTGATGTGTCGGACCTCCTTACGCGTACGCTTGAGGTTTTCCGCCACCTCACTGAACGAAAGCCGGGAGCTAAATCCGCAGCCTCTGTAGTGACCGAACCACCAACCGAGCAATCTAACACCATGATGCCGATACGAGAGGCTGCCCCTTACTGGGTTCCTCCTCGGGGTACAGGGACTCACGATGATGCAAACAACCAAGATGCGAAGGGAAGGGTAGTGTACAACTGGGTCTACCAGCCATGGGACCGGCAAGAGATACTGACATTCCGGAAATCTCTACCCGACCTACGTAAAAACCCCACTGCCTTCTATACTGAATTGGGTACAGCCCTGGGCTCAACGATTATGACCCTGGCTGACATCGACTTGTTCTTCGGGTTATGTCTACCAGCTGATGTGTGGAAGCAAATCCGGAAAGTCGACCACCTTGAGCTGTTTGGACATACCTGGTCACAACTCGATGACCTGGACAAACAACGGGGACCAGGACAAAAGCCGTTGAAATCCATTCTAGACCTCCCAGATAAAATCGTAGAGAAATTAAAAACCCTAATCCCAGAAAAGAAAGTGGACTGGTCGATAGTAACAGCCTGTCGCCAAAAACCCCAGGAGGATGTATCGGAATACTTCTCCCGGTTTGAAACGGTGTTCTCCGATTACAGCGGCCAGGACATAACCACTGCAACCGGACACCATCTGTTTGTCCAGAATTATGTTAAGGGCCTATCATCGGAAATCTCCCAGAAACTACAGGCCAGCGAGAGTAGTTGGGCAGCCTCCAAACCTACAGCGATTCTCCAAATGGCCCAATATTATGAGCATCAGAAAAATGAAAACGATAGGGCGACAGAGAAAAAGAAGAAGGACTTAAAAGAGAGGGTGATGATTGCCAAACTGCAAGGGGTGACTATAGGACGAGACCAATACCGGGGAAACTACCAGACAAACGTCCCTAAGACTACATTTCCCCAGGACCGCACTCTGACTTCCTACAGTGGACGCACAGACCTTAGAGAAGACCAGTGCGCTTTCTGCAAAGGGACTGGCCATTGGAAATCCCAGTGCCCAGTTCTTCTGGAAATGATCAGAAACAAAGACCCCAGGGATGTAGCAAACGGACCGAGACCTAAGGGACAACAACGAGGGCCCCCAAATGACGCGACTAATGACAGATCAAGCAGACCAAATACGTTCGATCGACCCAGGCAGAACCAATATCAACAATCTGACTATGACGACACTCACACCTTCGCATAGGACAGCCAAGGGCGAGGGAGGGATCCAGTCGAGCTCTATGTTGACCAGCAGGGCCCTTATGTCACTGCTAAGGTCCTGGGTACCAAGTCTCCATTTCTGGTAGACACTGGCGCAACACGTAGTGCGTTATCTAAACGACTGATTCCAAGGGCACCCTTGTCTGGCTCACTCATAACATCGACAGGTTTCGATGGAACGCCCTCCACCAACCCTTTGTCTGCCCCGATTCTCTTTGACGTAGAAAACAACACCACCGACACCACGTTCTTGCTTTCCTCCAATAGCCCTGACGCCATTATGGGACTTGACTTACTGAAACACTTCCGAGCGACGATCAGGTGTTCTCAAGATGGAGTTCGAGTGTTTCTTTACGACAACCCCGTTCTGCTTAGACATTGCTCTCCCCGACACATGTTTTCCATCACCGACGTTGACGCGTCCCTGCTTGACACTCTACCTCCGTATCTGTGGGCCAAAGCGGATTCGGACGTAGGGCGTATGTTAATTGACCCAGTGCACATTACTGTCCGACCAGACGCAACACTCCCAAAACTCCCACAATATCGGATATCGCCAGAGGGCGAGAAGGCATTGGTAATGATTATCCAGTCACTGATAGACGCAGGAGTGGTAGAGGAAGTGGTTAGCAACGTTTGCAACAGCCCTATCTTGCCCATTATCAAGAAGCAGGGAGAGGGAGATGAGAAAGCATACCGTTTTATCATCGACCTCCGAGAGATCAACAAAGTGGTGGTACCCCAGTACCCTGTGGTCTCAGACATCACCACCATCCTGACTTTGATTCCATCCACTGCCACCACCTTCTCCGTCATCGACCTCAAGAACGCATTCTTCTCCATCCCCATCCACCCAGACAGCCGATATCTCTTCGGCTTTACCCTAAAAGCCCGCTCATATAGGTTTTGCCGAGCGCCTCAAGGCTACACGGAAAGCCCTAGCATTTACAGCCAGGCCCTCAAAAGACAACTAGACCAAATCCAGTTACCCGACGGAGTGGTGTTGGTACAATATGTCGATGACATCCTTTTGGCAGCCGACACCACCCCTCTAGCGGTTACCGCCACCATTCAACTCTTGCACTTCCTTGCGGAAAATGGCCACAAGGTCTCCAAGAAGAAGTTGCAATACTGCCTACCCCAGGTCACTTACCTAGGCCACCTTTTGTCCAAAGATGGAAGAAAACTCACCCCTGATCGAATCCAAACCATTCTAGATACCCCTGTCCCTAAGACCCAGAAGCAGGTTTGCTCCCTATTAGGCCTCACCTCCTTCTGCCGACAATGGTTACCAAACTTCAGCCTCGTTGTAAAACCACTGCTTTCTCTGCTAAACAAAGACGTCCCTTTCCCACTCCCTTGGACCCCTGAGTGTCAAACTTCCTTCACAGAACTGCGAGATGCCCTTTGCTCAGCCCCTGTCCTAGGTACCCCTGATTACAAAAAGCCCTTCTCCCTTTACACTCACGAAAGGGAGGGATGCGCTTTATCTGTCCTGACCCAGGCCATCGGCCCTAAGCAACGACCGTGCGCTTACGTCTCTGCCACTCTTGACCCTGTCGCCAGAGCCTTGCCTGCCTGCCTTCGAGCTGTAGCTGCTGCTGCAATCTCTATCCGACAGAGTGAGGGGATTGTACTCTCGAATTCCCTCACGGTACTGGTACCCCATGCAGTCGACACCCTCCTGAACCAAACCAAGACGCAACATCTGACGAGTGCACGACTGACTGGATACGAACTGACCTTGCTTGCCCCCCATATCACCCTGAAAAGATGCACCACACTGAACCCAGCAACTCTGTTACCCTTGCCAGAGAACGATCCCAATGTGCACCCCGTACATGACTGCGTGACTCTCACGGACGAACAGACCAGGAGTAGGGTCGATCTCAGAGACACGGCTTTCCCTGACCCCGACGGGGAGCTGTGGGTGGACGGTTCTTGCATCAAACTCTCCGATAGTACCACTTCCGCTGCCTATGCAGTCACCACGGCTCGAACTGTAGTAGAAACAGCCCGCATCGCCCAGCGATCTGCCCAGGCAGCGGAACTGATTGCTTTGACACGAGCCTGCATCCTGGCAACAGGAACCACAGCGAACATTTACACCGACAGCCAGTATGCCTTCGGGGTGGTTCACCATTTTGGGCTCCTCTGGAGGGAGAGAGGATTCTTGACCTCACACGGCACACCCATTTTGCACGGGGATCTAGTCTCCGCCTTAATCGAAGCTGTCCTCCTCCCCAACAAACTTGCCGTTATCAAATGCCAGGCACACAAGAAAGTGACAGACATTATTGGACAGGGAAATGCACTAGCCGACATCACCGCCCGAACGACAGCTGAAAACAGAACGACAACACGTATGTACGTGACCAGGTCACAAGCAGAAAACTGGACTGACGCCAAGGACACAATTAGAGACATACAAACGGCTAGCACACAACACGAATTGACTGAATGGACACGGGTGGGATTGAAAGACTATGAAGGCTGCTGGCGGACAAAAGACACGAACAGATGGTTGCTACCTGATTCGTACTTGATTCCCATATTGACCATGGCACACTCCCCTGCCCACATAGGATCAGCCCCCATGATCGAACTTGTCTCCAGGGTTTGGCACAATGACAAGATCCCAGATTCCGCCAAACGCCTGGTCCAACAATGCTTAATATGCCTGCAACACAACCCCGGGAAAGGAACTGTAGTACCCCGGGGGGGATTTGGGGTCCCAAACCACCCATTTGAAGTCCTGCAGATGGACTACATCCAGCTAGACAGATGCCAAGGCCTGAAATATGTACTCGTCGTGGTGTGCGCATTTAGCAAGTGGGTGGAAGCATATCTAACCCGTGACAACACCGCTATGGCCACTGCAAAGGTTCTGTTAAAGGAGTTTTTCCCCCGTTATGGCCTCTGTCGTGTTTTATGGAGTGATAATGGCCCCCACTTTGTAGCCAAAGTTATCCAGCTCATCCTAAATGGGCTGGGTATTAAACAGAAATTCCACGCAGTCTTCCACCCTCAATCTGCTGGGCTTGTCGAACGACACAATGCCACACTAAAGCTTAAACTGGCCAAAATAGTGGCTACCACGGGCCTGAAATGGCCAGACGCCCTCCCATTGGCATTGCTATCGATGCGCTCTACCCCCACCCGACATCACTTAACCCCTTATGAAGTTGTCTTCGGTCGACCCATGAGCGTCTGGTCTGCCCCGAAACCAACTTCCATTCATGACGTTCCGGACGACCTAATGTCTGATTATCTGTACAAATTGACTGAAACTTTGTCTGTCCTTCTTCAGCAGGTGCAGCAGGCCATCCCCGATGCTTCCAGGGGTCCGGGTCACGCCATCCAGCCGGGGGACTTCGTGCTGATCCGAAATTTTCAGCGATCAAAGAGTTTGGAACCCCGGTGGACGGGCCCCTGGCAAGTGCTGATCACCACTCGGACCGCACTTCGAGTGGAGGGGAAGAAACACTGGCTGCACGCTCATCACTGCAAAAAGGTCTCTCCAGCCCTGGCCACGACAGACACCGTCAACACCCAAGAAGAGCTCCTGAACCAGGACCGACCATCGTTGAACTGCTATCCTGATACTGAGACACTTGAACTTTCAAAACATCCTGACCCCACTGTGCCATCTCGAGAAGGGTATTTCCTGCGTCGAAAGGAGGGAGTTTCGGCTAAGTAGGCCACGGACTAGGTTAAAGGATCTCAGAACGGTGACCCAAACTACCAAGGGTTACCTGGAGAGAAGCTAAAACTAAGTCTGTGGTCCTGCCCACTACCGAGCACCTTGAAAACGAAGATGATGGAAGCGCCAGATAAGAAGATGATGGAAGCGCCAAACAAGAAGCCGACGGGGACAGCAGGAAATACCCACTACAGAAATCCGAGAACAGACAGACTCCATAGCTCAAAGACAATTGTACTCTTCATCACAATCCTCTTCTGTTTTCTCCTCATGACCACGCTCTGGATTTTGGAAGAACATGCACCTGCTCACGAAACATTCCTAACCACTGCTCAGCCTACCACCATGAAGGAACATTATCTAATCCCGCTCTCTCCTCAACTAAGAGAGAGGCGAAAGGAGTTTTGGAACAACTCTTTCGTGCAGCTACTTCACCAGCACAATCTTGCCACCAATACCACCAACTGCTGGATCTGTGGGTTGCTACCCCATGCCACTGGACATTCAATACCATTCATCCCTTCACCCTTCTCTGTCCACGGCTCCTGCCTTGCTTGGCTGATCCTCCTGCAAGAGAGCTATACGGGCAATGCCACCTCCAGCAGAACTGCAGCACATTCTTCTCACGGGGCCGGGCGAAACAAGACAAAGACACACTTCTGCCCGCTGACCCCCAGCGACTCGATCCAAATGGACATCCCGGCTAAAGAACGAATCGAAATGCAGGTGTTCAACAATCCAACCAGACCCACCTTCTCCTATCTGCGGAAACGAACGGCTGCCACTCTGACTGTGGCCCTGTCGGTCATCAACGTCACAGGCCACATGTGTGTAGAAGGACTTGGGACACAGCTGGTGGGCCGCAGCGCTTGCCGCTTTACCAGAACTTTGGATTCCACGGATCCACCTTCCTTTGTGTCATCCCCAAACATGTATTTCATCTGCGGCACGAAGGCCTACACCTGGCTCCCCAAAGGCTGGGGGGGTACTTGCTACATCTCCTTCGTCCTTCCTCCGACTTATGTAGCCCCAGCGAACCACCACAGGCAAAAACGAGCCAAAGACATTGAACAAGCCGACTCGACAGGGGCGCAGTTCCTCGATGCTATGAAAGGACTCGTCCCCCTCTGGGGCCCGATGGCAAACAGCCGTGCCATCCGACATTTGACTCAGGCAGTCGAGACGACCATGAACATCACAGCGGGCATCTTTGCCAACAACACTGCCGAGCTCCAAGCGGTCCGTTTGGTGGCTCTTCAGAACCGCCTCGTTCTAGATGTGGTTCTGGCGGACCGTGGAGGAGCATGCCGCATTATTGGGTCCAGCTGTTGCACATACATACCGGACAACTCACCCTCAGTGTACAAAGCCATCGAACATCTTCACAGACTCTCTTCGGAAGTTCACCAAGAGCAAGAAGAATGGTCGCTTGGTGGTTGGTTCTGGGACACCGTCAAAAGCTGGGGCTGGAGACTGCTCACCATTATCATGATTCCCGTAGTTGTAATATGTGGCCTATGCTTAGGAATTCAATGTCTGCCACCTATGTGTTCTCTATGTGCGAGTTGCATTTTTCCCAAAACTGTGGACATTGGAAGCGAACATATGAGAGCATTGTATGATACCGAAGTTAGAAATTTGATGAAAATTGACATTGAGTAAAGCAAGGTGGCTAGATATGTTGAAAAGGGGGGACTGTTGAAAGCTGGACTGAGACCGTCAACATTATCGGCGCCCTCTTGCTCTCCTTAACCTTTTTGTGCGCGTAAAACAGCCGCCATTTTGAACACCATGGCTTCCCTGCTCCCGCCGAGAGCCAGCGCGCCTCTCTCCCCCTCCTAGCTTCGCCGGCATCCCCCGCATACTGACAACCCCCCTGCCTGCACCTGCCGCGAATCATAAAACCCCTCTTCAGCGCTGCTCTGCCCCAGGCCCTCGTCCTGTTCCCAGCGCGACACCTCCCTTCTTCCCATTTATGATCCCCGGCCCTTTGATGCAAACCCCCTTTTCCCCGTGTGCCCGTTCGTCTTCCTCGTTCCCAGGCCGACACCCAGCTCTGCCGATACTGTTCCTTGCCCCTCCCCGTACAATAGAAAGTTTCCCCCCAGCAAGGGATCCCCGGGTTGATCAAAGCCCCCCGCCCTACGAGATCCGATCGAACCCCACACACTCCGTGAATCGGCGGAATATCCAGCTGCGCGATGATCATCACCTGTTGTGAACGGGGCGGGGACTTCCACTGTAACCTTGCGTGGGAACGGGCTGGGAAGGGGGGATTCTGAGGATGTCTTTCCGTACATCAAAGTATCGACGAGAATGTGTTACATGCAATAAAGAGATAAACTTGTGTATAAGAGGCCAGGCCTCAGGGATGCAGTTAGAGCACCTCAGAACGATACCTTCTGCCCGTTTTGTTGTGTTCTCCTCCGGAGAGAATAAAAACCTTGTTTCCTGCCTTCCAGTCTCCAGCGCCTGCCTCTTCAATAGTTTAACTTCTTTGTGGGTTCAAGAGGCGACACCGCCGGGCAATACTTAAGGATCTTATATTCTGGTTGGTAGTGCCACCCTTTTTTCCACAAGGGAGCAGCGTGACGTAACAACATGCGCTGGCAGGGGGGTACAGGTCCTGGATCCTGGCCTGTCCATCGAACGTTGGATGCTCAGAGTCCACCAGAAGCAGCTGTCCATGAAAACTGTCCGTGAAAACAGCCAGGTCCTGCTGTCCCAGCATGATATCACCCGCCGCCACCGCCACCGCCAGCTGCTGACCCACCTGTCCGCTTACACAAGATAGAATCATATAATTGGAAATGCAACCTCCCAACTATCGCGTCGCTCCCTTGCGATGCAGATCCAGATGGTGCAATGCTGCCAGGACGTCGCTAGGGCACTTGAGCAAGTCACCACAGCAGAGCAGTCTCTGCGGGCGACTGGCCATGGCCAAGCAAGTGGGGGGGATGATGCCAGTGAGGGCAATTCCAGCCACAGCAGCCTGTCCTTGCCGCTGGTGACGGTACCCCGCCGCAGCACCAGGCCCTCTGCAGCCTCACGGGCTAATACTGATGTGGAGGAAGTTGAAAGGCGACTGGGTGCGTCCACCCGGAGGCGCCACTGACTCATTGTACTGTACCAGCAGGGCCATGCTGATGATACAAGCATGCCCTCTTCACAAACATGAGGATGTATGAGTTAATACAGCTCTCATGTAATATAAAAAAAGATATCTACATTATTGTGAAAAAAACAATAATATTTAATAGTCACAAGTTAATCTGACTCATGTCATTATTTCATTTGTCATGCATGAGTGAAGTGTTGGGTGAGGGGAGTGGGTGCACTAGAAACAGTTCATTGTGATTTGGTTGCGGCGTCTGTGTCCTTCAGCAGGATTCTCCCCGCGTGCATGAGGCACATGTGCAGGTGGGCGGTTGTCCCCTTCTGACTCACTGCCAGAGATCTCTACAGGTATCCTCCGCTTGGTAGCAATGTTGTGGAGTATTGCACACACGGCCACGATTCGGCAGCAGACCTCAGGCTGGTATTTGAGGGCCCCACCAGTCTTGTGTAGTATGCGGAATCGGCTCTTCAAAAGCCCAAATGTTCGCTCAATGCAATTTCTTGTGCAGATGTGTGCAGCATTGTAACGCCGTTACTGTGGTGTGGCAGGGTTGAGGTATTGGGTGAGGAGGTAGTCACGCTGTCACCTGAATGAAAGGAGCAGAGGGTGAGTGCCTGTTATGCGCAGCTACATGGTCGCAATGTACTATTTGCTGGCATGTGTACTTACCTAGAAGTTGTCCTTTGCCAAAGTCTCCCCAGACCAGTCGTGTGTGCATGCCGCTGTGCCGGAATATGAAGGAGTCATGTGTGCTCCCCGGGTATTGTGCCACTATGTCCGTGATGATGGTCTTAGCATTGCACACCATTTGGATATTCAGTGAGTGGTAGGACTTGCGGTTCCGGTACATGTATTCTGTTTCTGCAGGTGGGCAGATGTGGATGTGGGTACAGTCAATGCATCCAATTACATGGGGGAATTGCGCAATGTTGTAAAAATCTAGCTTGGTTTGATTCAAGTCCTGTTGGGTGGTTGGGAATGTGATGTAATGGTGTAGCTTGGTCAGCATGGCCTCCAGGAAAACTCCTTAGGCAGCGGGACATGGTGCTCTGGGAGATCCCCCCTGCAACGGCAACTATCCCCTGGAAGCTTCCAGAGGCCAGGAGGTGCAGGTTGCACAAGACCTGGACATGGGTGGGCACGGCATTGGTCCTCCTCGTTGGGTGCTGCATCAGGGGTTCAAGGTCCCGGAGGAGCTTTCTAATCATTGCCCCATTCAGCCGGTACTTTGAGTAGATTTCCTCCTCAGTTTGGCCCAGAAGTGGGATCCGCTGGCGGAAAATTTGCTCCTGGATCCTGCGTCTGTTTCTTGCTGCAGCCTGGAGCCTTTGCCGCCTGACCACGATGTAGAGTCCTGGCATTGTGAATGTCCTCATGCTCCTACTGTGTCTCCTTAAGTGTGTTTGGTCTGTGGTGTGTGGCTAGTTTGGGAATTTATTTTACCTGGTTTGGGTACTCCTTAAATTGCGCCTCGCAAATAGCGATTTTGTGGTTTTTCGCTAATTGCGATTTTTCATGAATTTGGTTTGCGAATATTTAGCGAATTCGCAAATGGAATCGCAGAATCATTGGAGTCTCGCTAATTCCGATTCGCAAAGGGGGTTCCACCTAGATTCTGTAATTTTATTCGCGATTTCGCTAAATCTATTTTGCGAATTCGCAAAATGGTCAGTTTTCTTTTCATGAATTGCGGTTCATTGAATTGAGTTCGCAATAGCTAATTCGCAGCTATTGCGATCGCAATTTTGGATGATGAATCTAGCTGTAAGTTCCCAATCCAAACATTTTGATAGCTGGTACAGACTTGGCACTCCTGGGCCTAAAATAGACACCCCTGGGTTAGATCAGCAATGGAAATAAGGTGAAATGACCAGATTGCATGTACTGAGGATGTTCAATTCAGACTAGGAACATTGAGAGTGAGAAATATACTAAAGATTGAAGGGCTGAGGCAAGTGCACACATCCAAACAACTCTCTATGAGGTAAGGTGGTAGATCCCACCACCGGTGCTCTATCTGACCTTTGCCCCATGTCTCCTTACACAGGTTTAGGGTAGAAGATTCTGATGAAGAGACCTGTGGAGTGATTAAAAGGAAGTTTATTGACTCCAAGAGTTACATCGCTCCGCTAAACTGGGGATGTAAGAAGGAAACACAGTCGTATTCCAAGACCCTCTGGACATCAACCGTCCCAGAAGTCATTAATATGGTCGCTCCCACAGTACTTTCTAAAAAGCCTTGCAGCGTGTACAGTAAACAGGGCCTTGTCCTGGGATGTGGTGGCCCTGGTCCAACACTCCACTGAGTGATGACAAGTGCCGGCCTCATCCTTCAGCAATAGGAAAAATATTTGGATTCAAAGGAAACAGAATATTACCACACATAAAAAGCAGCAGATTCATCCTCTCTGTTCCAGCTTTGCTTTTTTTGTCCAGCATTGTGATTTTCATTAAAGAAAAAGCAGACCAAAGAAATAAAGTTGTTTTGTCACATAAGTCATGTGAATCAGGGGGTGGATATTCTGACTAACGTAAAACAAGCATCTTATCTCGTGTGCATGCTATAACAACAATTTATTGCTTGATAAGACTTGGGCACAGATTCTTGTGTAAGTACATGGCTATGAAAACATCCTGGAATAGAATAAATAAGTACAACACTTCACTTTTTTTCAGGATGTGGACACGGAAAAGTAAACACTTAAAACAAGGAGATTTTCAACATCATACTAACGAATTCTGGCCTGTCACGCCTGGGGTGACAACTCCATCTGTGTGATAGAGCTAATATTGGAAAGAAATAGGTATTTGCAAAGTCAATAGGTCTTGCTTGTGTGAGCTATTGGTTTTGTCAATATTTGTAGCAATGCAGCATGGCTGAAAATTAAAAAACACATACAAACAAAAAAACACTATTATGTAGCCCAGCGCTCTCTGTGTCATAGCGCTTTTTAGGTCTTGCCTGAGCCAGCGCATGCGCTGTCTGGCGAGACTTTTAGTAAGGGATTCAGAAAATGCTACCACTGTGGCCTAGAGCTTGCTGTCACGAGCCTGGGTGCGCACTTACAAGCAGAGGCGCCATATGGCTTTCCTCATAATGCTCATTAGGCGCATCGCTCACCGCACTTGATCGCGATCACTTTCACTTTTGCGGCCATGTCACTTTCACGGCTGCGCGGCCAATTCTTGTTTTTTAACTGTGACTGGTTTTACAAAATGCTATTTGTAATGTGAATAATACGATGAAATTAAAATAACATTATTTTAACTGTGGTTGTGACTGTAATAACACGAATCAAATATTTGGGTTGATTTGAAAAGACATAAGGTGGTTAAAAATACTTTTTCGATCACGCCTTGGATGTTGGTTGTGTACTAAGAAGCCGACTGCTGCGTTGTACATTTTCCACCAGGTGGCGCCATACCCCAGAATATTCAATACACTCACTGTTGCACACTGCACTAAAGAAGTTACTTAACAACACTTATTGAAAGCACAGAATATATAGCGTTCCACAATACCCAAATCCCCGGTTACAATTCTTTAGCTTCCCGTTTCAGGACATCGTCAATTCCTTTTACAAACAGGTGTGTGATCTGTGACTCATGGCCTTCGTTTAAAAAAATTAACCAACTGAACTCCCCCAAACAGTAGCAGTAATTTGTAAAAGAAACGCCCACAACTGGTTTAACGGATATGGAACTGTAAAGAACACAGTGCGGCTTTCCCACTCAAAACTAAGAAAAAAAAGCACTGGACTTAAATTCAAAAAACATTTGGGTGCAGTTTAAACTCCGTAATGGAGGGGAAGCTGTTACCAGTGCTCCCATTTCAAGAGCTGAGTTCTGCACAGCTGGTACAACAACTTCCCCTTGGGGGCCGAGCCGACAGAGGCTGTGTATTTAACTGCAGTCACGGCACTCCATGCTTGCGATTTCTTAGACTGCTGCTGGTAAAATTCCAGTCGCTGGCAGCACTGCCACGAGCTTTCATCAATCACCAGGCATTTGAGGTCAAACCAGGTCTCTGGGCCTAGAATCCCTGTGTTTGGGATGTTTCTCAATTACAGGCAGGTTAGACAATGTCATACTTTTTAGTGCACCAGGTCCAGTCCTAACTTGCTTGCTGTGAAGTACAATGGTGTAATGCACAAGGGAGTCTTGGGTGCTAAATCTGTATTTTACTAAAGTTGCTGTTCTGCCTTACATGAAAGGGAGAGAGTTGGAGAGTGCTTTATCTGCAAAGATATGTCACTTCTGCTCTCTTTACAGACACAACAAGCATTGCCATAGCCAATAGGTCTCGCCTTTGGGTCTTTATAAGTGTTTATTTATCCAGCACAGTATCCTTGGTGCAACAACATCAACTGTTGCATGGATAAACACTTATAAGTTCCCAAAGGCAAGACCTATTGGCTATGCCAATGCTTGTTTTGTTATGGCAGTTAGATATGAGGCGGACACGACAGCGATAGAAGGGTGGGTGGAGGTAAGCAACACAACCAACAGCAGAAGAAGGCTGGAGGAGCACAGGACTGGCCAATCAACATGATGGACAGCAGGAGGAGGATGGGAGTGGGCAAGAAAATGACAGCGGATGGGTTCAACAAACAATATGGACATCGAGAGGAGAGTGGGAGGAGGAAAGCAACATGACAGATAGCAGGAAGAGGGAGAGAGGAGACAAGCAACACAATGGACAGCGAAAGGAGGCAAGCAACACGATGGACAGAGGGAGGAGGGTGGGAAAGAGAAAGAAATGTAACTGGTAGTGGGAAGAAGAAGGGAGGGGCAAGCAATGCAATGGACATCCGGAAGAGGGTGGGGTGGCTAAGCAACATGACAGACAGCGGGAGGGGGCAAACAACACAGTGGACAGTTCAAACACTTGCACTCTTATGGAGTGCTTTCACAAAAAAGAAAAAAGTAGTTCCAAAAGCGCAAGCAGTAGTATCACACTGGGCAGGGAAGCAATACATGAGCCAAGCTCCAGGGACTGGCCAAACAAAAGAAGAAGTGAAGCTGACACATGCTGATCAAAGGGAAGCAAGAATATGAAAATAGCAATGAAGCCAACCAATGGGTGACCTCTAAGCCCCCTGTAAGTAAACAAAATTTCTCTAAAGTGACAGCACATGCTCTGCCTCAGACAAAAGCTTAAAAATTAAATCTTAGGGGAGACTTTGTTTTAGTCTCCTTCATTCATTGCTTGTTTGAAGTGGACTTTCATATTTTAGATCAGCCCATAGGACGGCCATACAGTGTCTGGAATGTCAGTCATCATGTGTGTGTGTATTTTGCCTCAAAACATTCAGCAATACTCTTGAAATTGTTATAGGTTAAGACAGCATTTTATACACTGTGGCGTTCCATGAATCTGTACATGTAAGTGTAGATTTGGCTTAGAGTTTTTTTAAACCAGTTGAGTTTAGACTATTTTTGCTGACAGTTCACACGTTATCATTAGGCCAGGTAAGTTAAGCATGTTAAATATGGCCCAAATCATACATACTAGCCCCTCTTGGGCATAATCTATAGTTACAATTGGAATGATTTAAAGGATAGAAATGAACTATTAACAGAACTGCAGAAAACTAAAACCTGCTGCATCGGGTTGTGCCAGTTCTAGACTTTGACATGATTATCAGTGGAATATACCTCTTTTTTACGCATTATTTTTCCCCACATGGAATTACAATACGACTGCACTGTAACCACGCATACCATTACCCCGCAAGTCGTAACAACAACTTGCGGAGGGGGGCGCTGGATGCTGGAATAGTATAATTCACTATTCCAACTCCAATCTGTGCGGACAGAAGGCAAGGTGTTGGATTTTAAATCAACACCTTCTGCCCGCTCCGCAAGTTGTTGTTCCGACTTGCGGGATAATGATATGCGTGGTTACAACGTGTTTGTTGTAACAAGCGCTTTGTCATTTCCTACGGGGGAAACTTTTCACAGTAAATGTTGTTTACCTTATTAGTGTGGTGATTTTGTCAGTCGGTGCCACAGAAAAGATATCCAAATAGTCAAATATTGACTAGCTCCAGGTGACTGCAATGTTTAGTCAGAGAGACAGCTGATATAAAAGATAGATTGTCAGAACAGTGGCACAAAGATTACTATGCAGCACCGGCAGTGAAATATGCAGGGCACGGATAATTCATAACTGTGCGGTGACCTTGTAAGAAATGCTGACCAACTGAAGGGATCGAGGGTCTAGGAGACACCGACACATCCGGAGCATTCACAGTACACTGAAAGCTAAAAGGAGCTTGAGACTGATATTTAAATTAATTTGCACCCCCCTTTCCTTTGCTTTATTAAAATCTGTAACGCCTGAAAGTGGGTGAGCGGACACATAGCGATAGAAGATATTTTGTAGAGAATAGAGGTGAATTTTTTTTCTTCAAGGGAGCTTATCAGTTAAATTCAAGCAGTGTGTTTAAAAGAATCGCTTCAATGCACAAAGTGTATTGTAAATTGTCATTGTTAAGATTTTCTATTGAGCATTAATGCTAGTAGAGGGGCATTATAATTTAGATTAGCTGTTTTTTGTATTTATAATGCCTCCTTTAATCGTGCTGTTGTGGTTTTGAAATTTGCTCTGTAGGCGACTTCTTTACTTAAGAGGATGCTGTACATGCTGCCAACTCTGGAATCGTGTTCAACAACTTCAGTCTGTGAATGATTCATCTGAATCGAATGACTCACCAGGGGTGCATCTAAAACGTTTCATCTCATCCTTGATGTGTCTTTTATAATTTGTTACTGGATCATTTTTCCCCACAAACAGTTCCATTACAGAGACAAAAAAATGACACCTAATATACTCTTGTTATTACGAGTGGATGGATTATTATGTAGCAATTGTGGTGACATTATTCTCCATTAAGTGTCTGGTTTCAGATTGTGCAGTTCCCACAAACTTGATAGCCCTTTAGAGGAGGGAAGTTTCAAATTGATCTTAAATCGTGAGTGCAGATGAGGAAAATCCACTGTCTCCAGAATATGCCACTTGGAACGGATGATTTCTGTGCAATTGTTGGTGCTTGGATTGAAGGTGCCAACACACATGTTTGAAATAGCTGTAGACTAAAATTTACCTTTTGAGAACCCCGTCTGTGGAACAAATCAAATTCTTTTTGGAGCACTTTTAAGAAGTTGTTTGGAGTAGCCGCTTACTTTGAGTTTATTGATGAGTTTAGCGGAGTTCTAGAAATACTCTCCTTTATTATTGGTGCACATTTTTCTGATTTGTAAACATTGTCTGAAATGAAACTTATAAGTTGATGTCTAAGGTCAACACTTTCGTAGTTGAGAGGATTGTTTCTACCTGTCTACTTGGTGAACAGGGTGGTGATGAGTTTACTTCTTCAGCCTCAATCATATTGCCCAAAAAGCTTATTTTAATGGCATCTTTTTATAGAGTGAATTTGATATCTGAGAAGTGTGAATAAACCTAATTGTAAAATTCCATCAGCTTCGATTGATAATTATCCCCACAGGATTATTTTTGTATCAATTGTTGATGTACACCCAGTGTTCTTCATATTCTGCTGTATCAAAAAATCCCGCGTTAGTGCAAAGGTGCAGCCCACGGTTGACCCTCTGAGTTGTACATACCAGTCATCTTGGAACAGGGAAATGTTTTGTTCAGAGTTAATTTAGCCAATGCCACTATGAATCCAGCTGAAACCTGGTTAAGGTGAGCTCCTTTGTTCAAATACATTTAAATGACCTATAATGCTTTATCCTGGGGAATATTACAACATACGTAATTAGAAGCTGTTGAGTCAAATTGAATGGAAGACTTTGCTCAACAATGATGAAACACTGCTTCTTTGACATATGGTCTGGTGGCAACAGCAAATGGTTTAAGAAGAATGTCACCTCATTTCAATACAAGATCCAGGATTGAAACATATCTTTAGACTATCTGGCAAACAGGGGGTATTTGTGGATATCTGAAGATTAGTTCAGTGTAGGTACATAAGGATCTATCTTAAGAGCCAACTCCAAACGTTTTTGGCTTAGCCGGTCCTATTCTAGTCCATTTTTAATAACTCTCTGGTTCTTCTTTGTAGTTCTGGTGTGAGGTTGTGATTTTGCTTCCTGTTATGTTTCACAATACGTGTTTTTCGGAAACTTTGAGACCTAACATTGAGGATAGCGATATTTCCACTTTTGATGGCAAGGTTCTTATTTCGTTTACATTGTTCCTAAGTACAAATATTTACTTCAATTACATTTGGTTTGTTATTTTTTTTCTGGACTCCAAGTGATTGATGGCAGAGAGAATTGTTTTCGTGAATGTTATCAATTGTTGTGGAATGCATGTATGAAGGAGGGAATATGTGTGTTTTTTTAACCCCTTCCATGCTCATGACGGAACGGTTCCGTCATCAGCGTCGGTGCTCCGGTGCTGATGACGGAACATTTCCGTCATGAGCCAATGTGATTTATAACCCTTCAGCACTGCAGCGATATTCGCGCAGCACTGAAGAGGTTAATCCTGAGGCACACATGTTATGGTTGTATTCGGTGATTCCTAAGAAATACCCCATCTGCTTCTGTTTTCACTCTATGAAATCTCTAGATCTTGCTGGGACAAATGACAATCCCATAAACAAATGGCTCAATGGTCTCTTCTGCATTCCATCCTAATGAAGCTGTAAATAGTATGGTAGCCTTGCAGCACAGTAGAGATCAGGCCTGCAGTGGTGGGTCTATGAGTGGCAGGCAGGGCCACTGTTCCACGGCACAGCTCCAGGCTCACTCCATTTACTTGGTTTCACACTTCCCACCGGACAGCCTCATGCTGGCTGATAGACGGTCTGCCAAGGGAGCAAGCAAGGGTCAAGGGCTAGCTTCTGCACTCTTAAGGCAGCAGAAGACAATGTACTGAAATCACACCTAGGGCTCTCTGTAACCAAGTCACCTGCCAGCTGGTTTGTCATTTTAATTGAACAAGCTCAGCAGTGAGGAGATGGGTGGAGATACCTTACTGGGGGCATCACATGTTTGAGTTTTGCAGACAATAACCACAGTGTACCTGACTAAATTGTGTGACAGGATGGAGGGAAAGGGATTCGAGAGAGACATTGAGGAGACTAGATGGTTTATAAGTCACATTAGAGGAACAAGCATTTGCAATGCAATAGGTCTCGCATTAATTAAGTTTGGGCTATTGAGATTGCTAAATATTGCAACACCAATTGCAACAAAAGTCTATAAATTGTAGGCCAGTGTGTATTTATTTTTGTAGCATGGTGGCATGCTGCGCTTTAGATGAATATGTTTAAAAGTAAAGTGCGCCATACTGCGATTGCTACAATAGTTAATTGTGTATGCGTTAACAATTGATGTGTGTACTGATGGCTGGTGGTGTGTGTGCCTGGTGGAAGTGTGCAATGCCGGCTGGTGGTGTGTGTACCTGGTGGAAGCATGCACTGACGGCTGGTGGTGTGTGTGCCTGGTGAAAGCGTGCACTGACGGCTGGTAATGTGTGTGTGCCTGGTGATAGCATGCACTGACGTCTGGTGGTGTGTGCCCGGTGGAAGCGTGCACTGATGTCTGGTGGTGTGCCTGGTGGAAGCGTGCATGACGGCTGATGGTATTTGTGCCTGGTGAAAGCATGCACTGACGACTGATGGTGTCTGTTGAAAGTGTGCACTGACAGTGTGGTTGTGTGTGTGGTTGTGTGTGTGTGTGTGTGGTGGTGTGGGTGGTTGTGCATGTGTGTGTGGTTGTGCCGGTGGTTGTGCGTGTGGTTGCGGATGTGTGAGTTTGTAGTTGTGGATGTGTGTGTGTTTGTGGTTGTGTGTGTGTGTGTGTGGTTGTGTCCGTGTGTGGTGGTGTGGTTGTGTGCGGTTGTGCTATGCTATGTTTTGTTATGCTATGCTGATTTGTTGTGTTTTATTATGCTATGCTTTGTTTTGCTACGTTTTGTTATGCTATGCTTTGTTATGCTATGTTTAGTTACGCTATGCCTGGTTGTGTTTTGTTATGCTATGTTTTGCTATGCTATATGTTTTGTTTTGTTATACTATGCTTTGCTATGCTATGTTTTGTTATGCTATGTTTTGTTGTATTTTGTTATGCTATGCTATGTTTTGTTGTGTTTTGTTATGCTATGCTATGTTTTATTGTATTTTGTTATGCTATGCTATGTTTTGTTGTGTTTTGTTATGCTATGCTATGTTTTGTTATGCTATGCTAATATCTGTTGTGTTTTGTTATGCTATGCTATGTTTTGTTATGCAGTGCTATGCTTTGTTATGCTGTTCTGTTTTGTTATGCTATGCTATTTTGTGTTTTGTTATGCTATGCTATGTTTTGTTGTGTTTTGCTATGCTATGCTATGTTTTGTTATGCTGTGTTTTGTTATGCTATGCTATGTATTATGTTATGCTATGTTTTGTTTTGTTATGCTGTGTTGTGTTATGCTGTGTTTTGTTTTGCTATGCTATGTTTTGTTATGCTATGTTTCGTTGTGTTTTGTTTTGCTATGCTATGTTTTGTTGTGTTTTGTTATGCTATGCTATGTTATGCTATGTTATGTTTTGTTGTGCTATTTTATGTTGTGCTAAGCTACGCTCTGTTTTGTTGCGATATGCTATGCTTTGTTATGATATGCTATGCTATGCTATGTTTTGTTATGCTATGATTTGTTGTGTTATGTTATGCCATGCTATGCTTTGTTTTGTTATGCTATGTTTTGTTTTGCTGTGCTTTATGCTATGCGGTTTTGTTTTGCTATTCTATGTTTTGTTATGCTATGTTTTGTTATGCTATGTTTCGTTGTGTTTTGTTAGCTACGTTTTGCTATGCTAGGCTATGTTTTGTTATGCTAGGCTATGCTTTGCTTTATTTTCTGATGCTATGCTATGTTTTGTTATGCTATGCTATGCTATGCAATGTTTTGTTGTGTCTTGTTATGATATGCCATGCAATGCTTTGTTTTGTTATGCTAGGTTTGTTTTTTTATGCTATGTTTTGTTATGCTTTGTTATGCTTTGCTATGTTTTGTTATGCTATGCTTGGCTTTGCTATGTTATGCTATGCTACACTGTTTTGTTGCAATATGATATGCTATGTTATGCTATGCTATGTTTTGTTATTCTGTTTTGTTGTATTTTGTTATGATATCCCATGCTTTGTTTGTTATGCTATGGTTTGTTTTGTTGTGTTTTGTTTTGTTATGCCATGCAATGTTTTGTTATGCTTGGTTTCGCTCTGCTATGTTATGCTATGCTACGTTTTGTTGTGCTATGTTTTGTTATGCTATGCTACGCTCTGTTTTGTTGCGATATGCTATGCTTTGTTATGCTATAATATGTTTTGTTATTCTATGTTTTGTTGTAATTTGTTATGAAATACCATGCTTTGTTTTGGTTTGTTATGGTATGCTTTGTTTTGCTACGCTATGCTTTGTTTGCTAGACTATGTTATGCTATGCTATGTTTTGTTGTGCTATGCTATGTTTTGTTTTGTTATGCTATGTTTTGCTATGCTATGTTTTGTTGTGTTTTCTTGTGCTATGCTATTTTTTATTTTATTATTGAGAAGTGTGGCTCAAACCACCTGAGCGAACTTACCTCACTCATATATCATTCCCATAAAAAAAGCCAGCCAGACAGTGAAGAAGCATTAGAAAAACATTTATTAGGCCATTAGTCTCTCTAGAGAGGGCCCTACTTCACTCCAAGGAGTGCGCCGAGAGGACTGACCTCAGAACACCCACAAAACACAAAAAAAAGCCTTTCGCCCCTCCTTTCACATGCCCAGGGTGGGAATTTCCAGTTGGGTCCAGTTACAAAACAGAGACAAAGATAAGTTTCGTCTCGGCTAAACACACTAACTTTATATTCTGTTCCAAGGTTAGGTTGTCTGCCCAAAGCAGAGCCAAGGGAGGGGCAATACTACTCCAAGAAGGAGGGGGGGAAACTGTACCACGAGGGAGTGGAGCTGTAGAGCAAGTGTCAGCATCAGAAATCTCTCTGCCATTGACAAGCCTCTCTCTCTTATAGGAAAGTATACAGAAATATCAATATTGGAAACCTAACCAAGGGAAAGCAATGTACCACAACAGGTTTCTAACTCAGAAGGCAAAAATAAGACAAAAGCTTACACATTACAGAAACAATTCTATCCAACTGAAGTGTGCACATTACAAAAATAGCTTAGTGGGTTGCAGCACATGAATAATAAGCTGTAACTGCATATTGGTTAGACACATTAGGCTAACATATTCACAACATCATTAGTACATTTTGCGACAGGAAAGTTACAATCTGTCCTTATGCTATGCTTTGTTTTGCTATGCTTTGTTTTGCTATGCTTTGTTTTGCTATGCTTTGTTTTGCTATGCTTTGTTTTGCTATGCTTTGTTATGCTATGTTTTGTTATGCTATATTTTGTTATGCTATGTTTTGTTATGCTATGCTTTGTTATACTATGCTTTGTTATGCTATGCTTTGTTATGCTATGCGATGTTATGATATGCTATGTTTTGCTATATTTTGTTGTGTTTTGCTATGCTATGCTATGTTTTGTTATGCTATGCTGTTTTGTTGTGTTTTATTACGCTTTGCTTTGCTTTGTTTTGCTATGCTATGTTTTGTTATGCTATGCTTTCTTATGCTTTGTTTTGTTGTTTTGTGTTATACTATGCTATGCTTTGCTATGCTATGTTTTGTTATGCTATGCTATGTTTTGTTGTATTTTGTTATGCTTTGTTGTATTTTGCTATGTTTTGTTATGCTATATTTTATTGTGTTTTGTTATGTTTTGTTATGTTATGCTATGTTTTGTTATGCTATGTTTTGATGTGTTTTGTTATGCTATGCTTTGTTATGTTATGCTATGTTATGTTATGCTAAGCTTTTTGTGTTTTGTTATGCTATGCTATGTTTTATTGTGTTTTGCTATGCTATGCTATGTTTTGTTATACTATATTTTGATATCCTAGAATAGCAAAACACAACAAAACATAGCATATCAAAATATAGTATAACAAAACATAGCATAGCATAGCAAAACACAATAAAACATAGCATAGCATAACAAAACACAAAAAGCTTAGCATAACATAACATAGCATAAGATAACAAAGCATAGCATAACAAAACACATCAAAACATAGCATAACAAAACATAGCATAACATAACAAAGCATAACATAACAAAACACAATAAAATATAGCATAACAAAACATATCCTAGAATAGCAAAACACAACAAAACATAGCATATGTTTTGTTATGCTATATTTTGTTATGCTATGTTTTGTTGTGTTTTGTTATTCTATGCTATGTTTTGATATGCTATGCTTGGTTTTGCTACGCCTTGTTATGCTATGTTTTTTGTGCTATGTTTTGTTGTGCTATGTTATGCTATGCTACACTCTGTTTTGTTGCGATATGCTAAGCTATGCTTTGTTATGCTATGTTTTGTTATTCTATGTTTTGTTGTATTTTGTTATGATATGCCATGCTTTATTTTGTTATGTTATGCTATGCTTGGTTGTGCTATGCTTGGTTGTGCTATGCCTGGTTGTGCTATGCCTGGTTGTGCTCTGCTTGGTTGTGCTCTGCTTGGTTGTGCTCTGCTTGGTTGTGCTATGCTTGGTTGTGCTCTGCTTGGTTGTGCTGTGCTATGCTTGGTTTTGTTGTGCTATGCTTGGTTTTGTTGTGCTATGCTTGGTTTTGTTGTGCTATGCTTGGTTTTGTTGTGCTATGCTTGGTTTTGTTGTGCTATGCTATGCTATGTTTTGTTGTGCTATGCTATGTTTTGTTGTGCTATGTTTTGTTGTGCTATGCTATGTTGTGTTTTGTTTTGATATGCTATGCTATGTTTTGTTGTGCTATGCTATGTTTTGTTGTGCTATGTTTTGTTGTGCTATGCTATGTTTTGTTGTGTTTTGTTTTGATATGCTATGCTATGTTTTGTTGTGCTATGCTATGTTTTGTTGTGCTATGTTTTGTTGTGCTATGCTATGTTTTGTTGTGTTTTGTTTTGATATGCTATGCTATGTTTTGTTGTGCTATGCTATGTTTTGTTGTGCTATGTTTTGTTTTGATATGCTATGCTATGTTTTGTTGTGTTTTGTTATGCTATGTTTTGTTGTGTTTTGTTATGCTATGCTATGCTATGTTTTGTTATGCTGTGCTTTGTTATGCTATGTTTTGATGTGTTTTGTTATGCTATGCTATGTTTTTTGTGTTTTGCTATGTTATGTTTTGTTGTGTTTTGTTATGCTATGCTATGTATTATGTTCTGCTATGTTTTGTTTTGTTATGCTATGATATGTTGTGTTTTGTTATGCTATGCTATGCATTATGTTCTGCTATGTTTTGTTTTGTTATGCTGTGCTTTGTTATGCTATGTTTTGATGTGTTTTGTTATGCTATGCTTTGTTATGTTCTGCTATGTTATGTTATGTTATGCTAAGCTTTGTTGTGTTTTGTTATGCTATGCTTTGTTGTGTTTTGTTATGCTATGTTTTGGTATGCTATGCTTTTTGTGTTTTGTTATGCTATGCTATGTTTTATTGTGTTTTGCTAGGCTATGTTTTGTTATGCTATATTTTGTTATGCTATTTTTTGTTGTGTTTTGCTATGCTAGGCTATGTTTTGTTATGCTATATTTTGTTATGCTAAGTTTTGTTATGTTTTGTTATGCTATGTTTTGATATGCTATGCTTGGTTTTGCTATGCTATGCTTGGTTTTGCTATGCCTTGTTATGCCTTGTTATGCCATGCTATGTTTTGTTGTGCTATGTTATGCTATGCTACACTCTGCTTTGTTGCGATATGCTAAGCTATGCTTTGTTATGCTATGCTATGTTTTGTTATTCTATGTTTTGTTGTATTTTTTGATGCGATGCCATGCTTTATTTTGCTATGCTATGTTTTGTTTTGTTATGTTTTGTTATGCTATATTTTGTTATGCTATGCTTGGTTTTGCTATGCTAGGTTATGCTATGCTTTGTTTTGTTGTATTTTGTTGTGTTTTGTTGTGTTTTGTTATGCTATGCTATGTTTTGTTATTTTATGCTATGTTGTGTTGTGTTATGCTTTGCTTTATTTTGTTATGCTATGTTTTGTTATGCTATGTTTTGCTATGTTTTGTTATGCTATGTTGTGTTTTGTTATGCTATGCTATATTTTGTTATGCTATGCTATATTGTGTTGTGTTATGCTATGCTTTGCTTTATTTTGTTATGCTATGTTTGGTTATGCTATGCTTTGTTATGCTATGTTTTGTTGTGCTATGCTAGGCTCTGTTTTGTTGCGATATGCTAAGCTTTGTTATGATATGCTATGTTTTGTTATGATATGCCAAGCTATGCTTTGTTATGCTATGCTATGTTTTCTTTTGTTATGCTATGTTTTGTTGTATTTTCTTATGCTATGCTATGTTTTGTTTTGTTTTGATTTTGTTATGCTCTGCTATATTTTGTTTTGCTGTTCTATGTTTTGTTATGCTATGATTTGTTGTGTTTTGTTATGCTATGCTATGTTTTGTTATGCTATGTTGTGTTTTGTTATGCTATGCTATGTTGTATGTTATGCTAGGTTGTGTTTTGCTGTGCTTTGTTATGCTATGCTATGTTTTGGTTTGCTATGTTTTGTTATGCTATGTTCCGTTGTGTTTTATTATGCTGTGCTATGTTTTGTTATGCTTTGCTTTGTTTTGTTATGCTATGCTATGTTTTGTGATGCTATGCTATGTTTTGGTGTGTTTTGTTATGCTATGTTTTGTTTTGCTATGCTATGTTTTGCTATCCTGATGTTTGGTTGTGTGTGTGTGTGGTTGTGTGTGTGGGGTTGTGTGTGTGTGTGTGGGGGGTGTGTGTGTGTGTGGTTGTGTGTGGAGGGGTGTGTATGGGGGTTGTCTGTGTGGTTGTGTGTGGTTGTGTGTGTGTGGGGTTGTGTGTGTGGGGTGGGGGGGTTTGCATGGGTGTGGTTGTGTATGGGGGTTGTGTGTGTGGGGGTTGTGTGTGTGCGTGGAGGGGGGTGGGGGGTTGTGTGTGGGGGGGTTGTGTCGTGTGGGGTTGTGTGTGGGGGGTTGTCTGTGTGGGGTTTTGTGTGGGGGGTTGTGTGGTAGTTTGTGTGGGGTTGTGTGTGTGGTAATTTGTGTAGGGTAGTGTGTGTGGGGTTGTGTGGTTGTGGGTTTTGTGTGTGGGGGGTTTTATGCTATGTTTTGTTATACTATGCTGTTTTGTTATGATATGCCATGCTAAGCTTGGTTTTGTTATGCTAGGGTTTGTTTTGTTATGCTATGTTATGTTGTGCTATGCTACGCTGTTTTGTTGCGATATGCTGTGCTTTGTTATGCTATGCTATGTTTTGTTATATGTTTTGTTGTGTTTTCCTATTCTATGTTTTTTTGTTATGCTGTGCTTTGTTATGCTATGCTATATTTAGTTTTGCTATTCTATGTTTTGTTATGCTATCTTTTGTTGTGTTTTGTTATGCTGTGCTATGTTTTGTTTTGTTATGTTATGCTATGTTGTGTTATGTTATGCTATGCTTTGCTTTATTTTGTTATGCTATGTTTTGTTATGCTATGCTACATTATGTTATGCTATGTTTTGTTGTGTTATGCTATGCTTTGTTATGCTATGGTATGTTTTGTTTACCTAGGTTTTGTTATGCTATGTTTCATTGTGTTTTGTTATGCTATGCTATGTTTTGTTATGCTATGCTATGTTTTGTTATGCAATGCTATGTTGTGTTTTGTTATGCTATGCTATGTTGTATGTTATGCTATGTTTTGTTTTGCTGTGCTTTGTTATGCTATGCTATGTTTTGGGTTGCTATGTTTTGTTATGCTATGTTCCGTTGTGTTTTATTATGCTATGCTATGTTTTGTTATGCTTTGCTTTGTTATGCTATGCTATGTTTTGTGATGCTATGCTATGTTTTGGTGTGTTTTGTTATGCAATGTTTCGTTTTGTTATGCTATACTATCTTTTGTCATGCTATACTATGTTTTGTTTTGCTATGCTATGTTTGGTTGTGTGTGTGTGGTTGTGTGTGTGGGGTTGTGTGTGTGGGGGTATGTGTGTGTGGGGGTATGTGTGTGTGGTTGTTTGTATGTGGGGTTGTGTGTTTGGGGGGTTGTGTGTGGGGTTATGTGTGGGGGGGTTGTGTGTGTGGAGCTATGTGTGGTTGGGTGTGTGGCGGTATGTGTGTGTGGTTGTGTGTGTGGTTGTGTGTGAGGTTATGTGTGTGTGGGGTTGTGTGTGTGGGGGAGTTGTGTGTGTGTGTGGGGTTGTGTGTGTGGGGGGGTTGTGTGTGTGGGGGGGGTTATGTGTGTGTGGGGTTGTGTGTGTGGGGGGGTTGTGTGTGTGTGGGGGGTTGTGTGTGTGGGGTTGTGTGTGTGTGGGGTTGTGTGTGTGGGGGGGTTGTGTGTGTGTGGGGGGTTATGTGTGTGTGGGGTTGTGTGTGTGGGGGGGTTGTGTGTGTGGGGGGGGTTGTGTGTGTGGGGTTGTGTGTGTGTGGGGTTATGTGTGTGGGGGTTGTGTGTTGGGGGTTGTGTGTGTGGAGCTATGTGTGGTTGGGTGTGTGGGGGTATGTGTGTGGGGGGGTATGTGTGTGGGGTTGTTTGTGTGTGGGGTTGTTTGTGTGTGGGCTTGTGTGTGTGTGGGGTTGTGTGTGTGTGTGGGGGGTTGTGTGTGTGGGGGGTTGTGTGTGTGGAGCTATGTGTGGTTGGGTGTGTGGCGGTATGTGTGTGTGGTTGTTTGTTTGTGTGTGTGGTTGTGTGTGAGGTTGTGTGTGTGTGGGGTTGTGTGTGTGGGGGGGGTTGTAAATGTAAATGTAAATGTAAATGTAAATGTACAGGAATTTATATAGCACAAATCACCGAGCGGTTTCTAAGCGCTTGCTTAGGGAACCCGTCCTGGTATTCCCCTGTGAGATAACCCCGGCAGGGTATCCGCAAGGTGAAAGCCAGGCATCCCGCCGCGAGGGGCCGTTGTGGAGATTAAGCAAGCTATTGCCCAGAGTCGCAGAGTGTGAACCCGTGAATCGAGTAGGCACCGGAGCGAGAATTGTCGAGTCCATGGACATTTTAGGACTCAAGACCCCGCTGAGCCGGGAATTGAACCCTGGTCCCGGGCTGACCTCTGCTTCCAGGTCTGCCTCCTCTAACCAGTGAGCCACACTTGTGTGTGTGTGGGGTTGTGTGTGTGTGTGTGTTTTTTTTGCATGTGTGGGATTGTGTGTTTGTTTGGGGGTTTGTGGGTGTGTGAGGTTGTGTGTGTGTGGGGGTTGTGGGGCTGTGTGTGTGCCGTTGTGTGTGAGGTTGTGTGTGTGGGGGGGTTGTGTGTGTGGGGGTTTGTTTGTGTGTTGGTTTGTGTGTGGGGGTTTTGCGTGTGTGTGGTTGTTTGTGTTTGGGGGTTGTGTGTGTGGGGGGAGAGTGGGGGTTGTGTGTATAGAGTTGTTGTGTGGCGTTGTGATTGTGTGTGGGGGGGGAGTTGTGTGGTTGTGTGTGTGGGGTTGTGGTTGTGTGTGGGGGAGTTGTGTGTGTGGAGTTGTTTGTGTTGGGTTGTGTGGTGTGTGTGGGGGGTTCTATGCTATGTTTTGTTATGCTATCCTTTGTTGTGTTATGCTATGCTTTGCTTTATTTTGTTATGCTATGCTGTTTTGTTATGCTATGCTATGTTTTGCTATGCTATGTTTTGTTGTGTTTTGTTATGATGTGCCATGCTATGCTTTGTTTTGTTATGCTAGGTTTTGTTTTGTTATGCTATGCTATGTTATGCTATGCTATGTTTTGTTTTGTTATGCTATGTTTTGTTGTGTATTCTTTAAGGGTGGGCGGACATTTCCGTTCCGACCACAGAATGTGAGGAAAGGAAGGCGGAAAAACGGGGCAAATTTCCGCAAACTCGGGGGCGGAACGGAAGTTGGCTACCCGCCGCCCACCCGCAATATTACAGAGTTTAAAAGCACAAAAATAAGTTTTAAAACATTTTCTGTTCTATCTCGGCTTCTTCTTGAAACAACGCATTCACGGGAACCTGCGCATTCCTCGCCAGGACAACTCCACATGGGGGTTGTCTGTGGGGGGGTTGTGTGTGTGGGGGGGTTGTGTGTGTGGGGGGGTTGTGTGTGTGGGGGGTTGTGTGTGTGGGGGGGGTTGTGTGTGTGGGGGGGGTTGTGTGTGTGGGGGGGTTGTGTGTGTGGGGGGGTTGTGTGGGTGTGTGTGTGGGTGTAACGGTAGCGGTAGGAATGGGCAAGAGACGTGTTTTTGTTAGAGGTTGTTTATTTTAGACAAGAGATAATCAGTACATGTGGGGCGTGAGGACACTCTCCGGGGTGAACGGCTCCTGTCTGTCCGCCTTCTCCTCCTCGGGACGTCTTCGTCTTTTTCAGGTCTGGCGGTGCTCCTCCGGAATCTCGTCTCCTGCGGCTCTGTGATGCCAGCTCACGCTCGAGGCGGGGAGGAAAGGGGAGACAAGGATCAGTTCAAATGTCCTCGACTAACACTGTAGGGGAAAGGAGTGAGGGACACACCACTTGTGAATAATCCGGCGTCGAGGGTGTGAAAGGGTCGGGCGGTGCAGGGACGGGAACACCAGTTAAACAACCAAGGGTAACGGTCACGTCACGGACCCTCCCTTGCGTCCCACCCAACCCGCTATGCGGTCACGTACCTCGCGGAGCCACACGCCGCCTCCTAGCGTGCGGCTGGGCGGCTCGAGTTGTCGTTGGCCTCCTGGCTCTCGTAGCTCGGACGACTCCTCTCTCTCTCGGTCCTGCTTCCCGCGGATGGTAGTTCGGTCAGCTCTTAGGTTCTCGCAGCTTTCGATACTCCGACTTCCTCATCCAAAACGCCACTCTCCTCCTCTCCTCGAAACACAGCTCCTCCGGTGAACAAGCACACCTGGTCCTGCCTCACCTCAGCATTTGACGGGACATCGGACTCCGCCCACTCTCCAGCCTTTGACCAGTTAAAGGAGCCGCACTCCTCGTCCTCTTCGGTTACCGACCACGGCATGTCGTGCCTCCACCATTCCTGCTGCTGATCGTGCGGCTGCAGAGACAAGAGGGAGGTGTCATGGGATGAATCCCGGATTAGGGTTCTGGGGTTCTTAGATCGTTGGGGCAACGGGCTCCCCTTATTGCAGTGGGGTTGTGTGTGTGTGGGGTTGTGGTTGTGTGTGTGGGGTTGTGTGTGCACGAATGTGTGTGAGGGGTTGTGTGTGTGGGGCTGTGTTTGTGTGTGTGGGGGTATGTGTGTGTGGGGGGTTGTGTGTAGGGTTGTGTAGTTGTGGGTTTGTGTGTGTGTGCGGGGAGTTGTGTGTGTGGGGAGGGTTGTGTGTGGGGGGTTGTGTCTGTGTGTGGGGTTGTGTCTGTGTGTGGGGTTGTGTGTGGGGTTGTGTGTGGTTGCGTGTGTGGGGAGGTTGTGTGTGTGGGTGTGTGTGTGTGTGTGTGTGTGGTTGTGTGTGTGTGGGTTTGTGGTTGTCTGTGGGGATGTTTGTGTGGCATTAATACTAAAAGTATCTAAAAATAAAGGAACACAAACATCGACTTTGTGGAAAGAGAAAGCACATTGTAAGTCAAAACGGGCGCAGCAAAGCATTAACAAAACAACGTTCTTTGATGTTCTTTGAAGGAGAACATCAAGGGGGCGCTGCTAAAGTGATTGCCGGCGAAAGTGAGTGGTCAATGGTCAAACAGGAAGCGTATTATCTTTACCCTACAGCTGATTGAACAAGCCTTGGAGGTAGAGATGAGCTCATCTGAAGAGATGGCCAAACACATCAGTGCAAGTTACCAGGCCATGCGTAAAATACAACGCACATAAATAATTCAGTAAAACTATCTCTTGGTTTGGAAACAAAGCAACATGTTTGATATTGCACGCTTTTTCCCACCATCTCTTTAAGGATACGATGCAAAACTGTTTGTCACTGTTCTAATAAAAACAAGCACTAACAAAGCCAACAGTAGGGTGAAGCTGCAGAAACAGCGGGGGGCAGAGGAGCGCATTCCTTTGAAGTGTTTCAAGTCTGATGCCAGCTGCAAGCAAACCAGCATGAGTGCGGAGAGAGGCTGCTGCCAAATGGTGTGCGATGTGCACTGTAGGCAATCCGCCTGGAAAAGCCTTTGGCAGCATTTCTGAAAGTCCCTTACTTAAGTCTTGGAGACAACGCATGCGCGTTGGCTCACGAGACCTTAAAAAGGATGTAGACAACAATTTTTAAAAGATTCAAATCCACCAAAGCATTAAGGTATACATGTGTTGTATATAAAATATCCTCACAAAGTTTGTGATTTATTGGTGATTTGAGCACACAGATTAGAAAATGTGAAGCCTGCATATTACAGGCTCCAAACCGAATGAGATAATTGAGGAGACTGACCTGCAGAGATTTTTGTGACCTGTAGGTCTCATGTTCCTTTGCTGGAGAAATAGCTTGGTGGGTTCACACACATAGTGAAAAAAGAGAGAAAATGGGAGGAAGGCCACCTGTGTGTGAACTCAGGGTTATTTTAAATGTATGCTAGATGTTTCTTATAATTTGAAAGTGGGTGAAGGGAGCAACAAGTGCCCAGTTTGGTCCATTTATTTTCTGTACAACAAATTGTCTCAATGGTGCACCATTTGATGCTTGCACTGGAAATATGACACCCCCTGATGGTGGCAGCCTAGTATGCTCTTCCTCAAAATTTCCCCTGTTCTCATGAGTATCACACTATTCTCTCTTCTCACAGATACTTTCTCAAACTCCTTTTATCTTTCACTCCATGTATTTTTCTTGTACGCACACGTTTTGTTCTCAATCTTCCATCTCCTTTTCTCCAATTCACATACCATCATCTCTCTCACAGTTTTCACTTGCATACCCATTTCTATCAGTCCTCTGATACCCTGCTCTCTGTATCCTTCTCACTTTCCTCAAGCTCAATTGACACACACACACAAAAATATGGGGCATTTCTGCTGTCTCCCTTTCAAACAAAGCAGTACAGCAAATTGCCTTGCTGCATTGCATGAAATGTTCGTAATTCTGCCGCAAAAGTTCTAATTGGACAATCCAATGCCGTAAACAGGTACGCAGACGAGAATCATAAGAAATACCACAAAGGGACCAGCAGACCTGTTCAAAGCTGCCAGCGTACTGAAGAACCATAAACTGTGCATCTGTGTCTGACACTTCATCATCCACCACACAGCTCTGTACTGTGTCTCATGACATGATAACCGCACCTCAGAGGTCATCAGGCAAGACCAGGAAACACTTCCAACTTAGGATCACAAAACAAAGACAACAACCTTCAAACCACACACCACCCAGTATGACATAGCTGGCTCCCCAAATAGGTAAGCGCTTAAGTGCCACAGATAGGGGTAGTAAGTGCTAGGCAAGTGTGCAATACATATAATACAGTATTCATCATTTGTGCATCACTAAGATTAGGTTTGATCCAATATAAATCTTTGTTTCCATCACACTTCAGAATTATAAAACAAAATGTGCTTCACTTGTGCTTTCATAACCGCTGGTATATGTTGAAATATTTGTACAGTTCATTACATGTAATAATGTTTTGTGAATTAGAAACAAATTGCCATTCTACAGTATTTCTTTTTGCACTCCCTGTATTCAAGGCCAATGGAATCATGGGTTTTCCACATAATTATGGATTTGATGCATTTGCCATATAATCCATCAACTGCTGCATAACCTGTAGATTTTAACAAACAGAAAAATGTTTCTAATACAAAAAGATCAACATTTATAAAGAAAATGCTGCAATGCATGCTACATTGCAGTGGAAAGTCCTTTGCAAAGGTTGACTGGTCATCTTTCAGTTACTTACATCTGTATTTGGATGTGGAACTGGTAATAAAGAAGTGAAACTTTTGATCAGAACATGCTTACGTGTAAAAATGTCAAACTAATGAAGTGATATTATCACACAATGTGCTGTGTTAAGCCGCACAATTAGTGTTGTGTTGCCACATGATTTAGTCAACATTGTTGCATAATTTGGTCCTTCTATGGGGCATAATTCCAGTGACCATGTCTATACCCCAGAGAGATTTTGACATAGTTCACTTTACAAAAATGAACACACTTTGCAGTCAACAGAAGAAAAGTAAACAACATCTTCAGTTAAAAAAAATCAGCAGCAATTTGTCAGAAATCGTAGCCTGACATTGAACCTGTCTTTGAACACTCAGCAAATGTAACAAGATGAAAAGAAACACCTCTCTACTATGCCAGCTGGCTCAGTCATGTGGGGTAACCAAAGATTTTTATGGGCCAGTCTGGCTCTCAAATCCAATGAGGGCTTGCTCATCCCCAACCCCATCCCACATTGGTTGCAGGGGCCTGTGTTGTGCCCCTGATGGGAGGGTGGCTGCACCCATTGGCAGAAAAAAGAGCAGAGTGTTGATGGGGCAATTGGGGAGGGAAGGGCTGACGTAATTACAGCCCTGCCAAGTGCAACGCATCTAGGGTTTGACTAACGCATTTGGTAGTTTTCGTTGCATTACCACAAAGCATCACATTTTTTAAGGAATTATAACTGAGATGTGTGTGTAGTAGGGTGACTAGAAATCTCGGTTTTCCCCAGGAAGTCCTGTTTTTTTGTGGACTTTCCCAGTGCCCCGACAAATATCTTCATTTAAAATATATGCCCCGGCTTTTGAAACAAAGGTCAGGAAAATATATTTGTAAGGGAAATTGAAAGGTATGCTCTCTTACACAGGCATCTCAGAAGACTGAAAGAAATTAAGCAAGTTATTCTGTTTCTGTCGGGTAGCACAGGAAGAGTTTGTTTGCATGCTCCCGGCAGAGGGGAGACAGGGTGGGGAGAATGGCAGGGGGCTCAGAATGGAGGTCCTGCCATAGTTAATGTTAAGTAAATGTAGCCTTGTAAATGTATGCTTGCATATATATGTGTATAGATATATAATAAATGTGTATACCATTCCCGATAGATATAATGGCGGCCACAACTTTCTATTCAGGTTGCCACCAGTCAATCAGAGCATTCCCGTGGGAGCGTACATTTGCGATTAATCGCGAAACCACCATAAAGTATCAGTGGCCAGAAACATAGCTATATTTTAAACTTCAATTTCTCAAAATCTACTGAATGGATTTACACCAAATAAACAAAAGGCACTTCCTTGAACTGACATCTACCTCCCTGCCAAATTTGGTGTATGTACATTCAGCGGCTCGGGCTGTAGTAGTGGCTAAAGATTCCTATGCGAATTAACATTACAAACTCAACCTTATTTTGTTCCCCAAATTCTCGGTCACCACAGCACCCCAACACTTACTCAATCAATAAATACCCACTGTGACACATTTTTGGCAAAATGTCATGCAGTTTTGTCAAACAATGCCAAAGTTATAGCCAAGTAAAAAAATTATTTTCCAAAGGAAACTAGGCCCGAACTATAACTACCTACTAGAGACTGCCAGTAGGTGATTATATATAGTCACTAAATATCCAAAGGTTATTGAGACGTTATAGAAAGGTTCAGATTTTACATGCACAAAAGCATAGAAATTCAACAGCTATAGTTAGTTAGATTAAGAAACTACAACTCATGCTCTAAGGTAACTATAACTCGCACCCCTGCCATTCATAGTTTTCTCATCAGTAACTGTATTGCAAATGTTGCAGTTACAATATGAATTATGTCATTGAAGATGTCAATACTGATGTAACATGTAGGCTAAGTAGCAGTGCAAGGTGAGGGCACGAGTTCTAGTTATACTGTTGAATTTCCATGGTTTTGTGCACATCAAATCTGAACCTAACTATAATGTCCCTCTTACCTTTGTTTTTTTTTATTTGTATGGTATTATAAATTGTATTTCTTAACTATAACAGCTCAGTAACCTTTAGCTTTTTCAGGATATTTCTAGAGTTGTTTTTTTTAAGTTACGGGGGGTTGGCCACAGGGCCTTGCCTGTGGCCAGGTCCTGCAGCCAAACCCCCGTAGGCACCCAGCCCTGTACCTTGCATGTCCATCGGCCGTGTACAGTGGGGGTTGGTCACAATGCATTGTCTGGGTCCAGGCCCTACAGCCAACACCCCGTTGGCACCCAACCCATCCACTCACAGCCAAAGGACCATCTCCCATATGTAGGCAACCCAGGAGGGGGGCATGCAGCACCAATCCCGGGCCAATAACGGCCCCGGGGACCCCATTTCCTAGGGCCCGGAAAATTACTGGGAGGGGGAATCGCACATCCCTGGGTGGATTATGGCCCAGGGGATCCCATCCCTGGGGCCCAGCCAATTAGTAAAAGGGGAAGGGGGCACGAGGACCCCCTCACCAGGCCTATTTTGGCCCCAGGAACCACATCGCCCAGGGTACAGCCAATTTATGCTGGATACCCTGTCCCCCAGGAAACCCAGTGTACACTGTTGGGACAGCAGGGGAGCTTGAATGCCCCCGCGGTCCCTGACAGCTCCACACCTCCAGTGGGAGCTAGCATTGCTCCTGCATGCAGGGAGCAGCAAAAAATGCTGTTCCCTGCGTGCAGGAGCACTTTTTTCATCTGTTTTCCAACAGATTAAAAGTCTGCTACGAACAGGAAGCCGCTGTTTTCCGGTTCCCACATGCTGGGAGCAGACCTACTGTTTGCTTTCACTTGGGAGCTGTCAAAGCTCCCACCAAGTGAAAACAAACATCTACGTTCCGAGGGGGGGCACCTTGGAGCATAGGGAGCCGGCCAGGTAGTCCCCCTCCCAATTCACAAAATTGGCCTGGCCCTAGCGAGGTGGTGATCCCTGGGGCTGAAAAGGGCCCAGAGGGGGGTCTGTGTAGCCCCTCTCTTTCTACAAACATTGGCCGTGCCCCAGGAAGATGGAGGTTAGAGGGGTAGCCCCGCCGCCCCCTTCACCTGTAATTTTCTGTGGCCTGGCCTCAGAGAGGTGGCGGTCCCGAGGGCTGAAATCTGCCATGGGAGGGGGGCTACGGACACCCCCATCCCATGTATGGTTATTGTGATGTACCCAGGACCTGAACCACCTGATGCCTGAGGTAAAAACAAGCAAAGGAGACTGCATTTTTTTTTTTTTATGTTTGCCAAGGTTAACGGGTCTGACGCAATTGTCGCGACAATTAAAAAAATGCTTTTTAGTACCGTGCCACCACCAAGCCTAGGGGTTCAGGGTATTAATATCCTGCCCCCTTCTCTTTTTTTAAATTTTTTGGGGGGGACTTGGCTGAGTCTCAGTCCCAAAATTGCTGCCAACACTTCCTGGTTGAAGTGTTGGCAGCCAATTGCTATTACATAAAGCGCAAACATATCACCCATTAACTGTTTAAGGTGCTGTGGAGCCAATCCGATCTCATCATAAGACCTGTCGATCCACAGAGGATGTGTGTCACTAGATATCTATATATATTTTTTCTTAAGTAACTCCAAAACTTCTGAAAGGATTTACACCAAATTGCAACCAGCAATAGTAAATGCATTGAGTTTCGCCCATGTGATCAATAATAAGCTGGCTTTTGTTGTAAGTTGTAGCTTGCTGAGTAGTCTGTTAAAGTGTTATGAATTGTTTATGCACAAAAAAGGCAATATATTGTGCTGTTACTAGTGGTATGGTGTGGGTAAGTAATAGCAACATTTTGAAAAATGATATTAAAGAAGACAATAATTGAAAGAACTGATGCAATAGCAATATTATGTGTTTGTAGGAGTTATGACAACTTTTGGGCACGGTGCCACTGCACCAACTGCACCATTCAAACCATGTCCCTAGTAGTGCCTGCAAGATAACTGCATTTGTGACTGCCTGTTTAGTAGTAAAACAGCAATATTTGGTGTTTAGAGGAGTTGTGACAACTATTGGCCCCATAGCCACTGCACCAGCTGCACCATTCAAATCATGGCCCTAATACATAAAAGTTAATTGCAATTCTGACTGCCTGATTAATAGCAAAATATTGCAATATTTGGTGTTTAGAGAGGTTTTTAGAGCTTTGGGCCCTGGTGTCACTGAACCTGCTGCATCATTGAAATCATGACCTTATTGCCTGAAAGGTAACAGTGGTGGCTGGTGGCATTTCAAAGTGGAGGGGCATAAAACTAGGG
This sequence comes from Lissotriton helveticus, assembly GCF_964261635.1. Taxonomy (NCBI): domain Eukaryota; kingdom Metazoa; phylum Chordata; class Amphibia; order Caudata; family Salamandridae; genus Lissotriton; species Lissotriton helveticus. The sequence goes on along the minus strand of NC_136068.1, from coordinate 1,832,573,127 downwards.
GCTGAGCTTTACATAGGGAGTGAGTGAAGTGAGCTAGCCCAACTAGATCGCAAACAGTAGCAGAAAAGACAGCAACCCCCTTTAGGGAGGAAAACTTTTTAACTCCAACAGGCAGACTCCTTGCTTGCGCACACTGACGCAGACGAAAACAGCAGGCAGGTGCTGGCTGGGCTAATACAACACAACACACACTCACACAGTCAGCACAGCACACACACATGCTAACGCAGACTACTCAACACGGTGCGGATTGTTCATGTCTTCTCAGATGGGTGTGTGCTGTCCGTCATCAAACATAACAGATTCTGTAAACCGAACAAGAGCCTCATTGCATGCGTTGCAGCTCGTCATCTGTCTTCATAAAGGACAGGCAGGGCCGGCTCTAGGGCGGTTGGACCGGTGCCACTGCACCGGGTGCTGACTTCTGATGGGAGCGCCTGTTTGCTAGTTTATATTGTTCTTAAAAGCACCTGCTGCCGCGTTTCTGGCCTCCAGCAATTTTCAGGCAACAATTAATATGTCAAGAAAACTCTGGTGATTAATATTCTTCCAGGCGAGGTTGGAGTTTTGTCTAGTAGAAGTTTTGTCTCCGGGAAGTTTTGATTAATGGTAGGGTAACGCGTAGGGTTAATATGCCTGCTGCAAAGAATATGTACCATGCAGATCACAAATTGAATATAAGGTAAATAGGTCATTGGGTTACTGCTTTTGTCAGAGACTTCCTTTTGTTAGTTGCAGTTTACAGTGAGCTACTAACTGTTCAAGAACTGTGTGCCGACTTCAAGGTATAGATTAGAGGGTATGAACTTTTTCCCCAGACTTCAATAGTTTTTGCTTCTCCAGACCAAGTACTCTTTAACTATACTGCCTACCTGTATGGATAATATGTGCATCCACCCCTTGTTATCCTATGTCTTCTTATGTAACATTTCCTATACACAAGGGGCGGTGGGTGAGATTTTAAAGTGGTGGGGCGGAAAGTGATCTGCATACTGGACCGTAGCGAGCGAGTAAGCCCGAACCCCAAAAGGGGGGTTTGGGGGGGTTACCCCCTCCCATGAAAATTTTGAAAAAAAAGAAGAAAAATCGTGCATTTTCAAGCAAATTTGAGAAAGCAGGAAGGTTAATAAAGCAATTGTGAAAATGCGTTATTACATTAATAGATGGCATAACATAGGTAGCTGCTTATTCAGTATAACCACAGAGCTTTATACATTCCATCCTATTATGCTCAGGTGCTGAATTCAGACTATAAGAGAAATGTGTCTGGCTCGCTTGCCCCACGTTAGAGGAAGCATAGCCTGGCATTTCCATATACTGTTCTGTCGTGAACACTGGCCTCAGAGCAGTCAGAGGCAGGACACTGCATGTAGTTGTCATCCACACACTAGCTACAGGCAAACACCCGGACCCACCCTCCACCAGTTTCAACCAACAGCCGAAAATGAAGCTCTCGCACCACAGAAATCACCCACTGGTGAGAAGCATACCTTAATTCGCTAATCATGCAACGCAGCAGGTGCCTGCATACCTCAGTCAGCAGCTGTGCATCTGACAAAGCTGCTGCTGCGCAGAGGCAAAGAGAGTGATAATCAAAGGCAGGAGAAAAAAATGCTGTTGGCCCCCTAGAAACTACCTCCGCTGACCCCCTTCATTTTGACGCTATGAGAGAGAGACTCTAGTGCCTGGGAAATATTGTAAAGGTAAAAATCTGTGGTTAGAAGTATTTATCAGGAAAAGAGGCATATGGTTCCTGAATAGGTGTATGTGATTGGGGCCTCGATGTGAGTGATGCTGGAGTAATCGTTTTATTTGAATACTGCAAAGAAAGAGGACGAAACACTGAATGGTGAGGATGCCCACTCCAAGCAGCACCACCTGAGAAAGCGGTTGTTGCTTTTGATTGGCTGTGGAGGGTCTAGCACAAAGTGCTGGCGGTATAGTTTAATCACTCAGGGATGACTAACAAAATCACATAATTATTATAAATGAAAAGAAAAACTTATTCAAAAAGTAAAGTATTGGGCCACCAGCCTTGACACTGAAGAGCACCTTTTATTGGGCAGACATGTGCTCGTCAGTAGTCAAAATGCAGTCACCCACCATGCAAGAGAACTAGTAGAGGAGGTGAGTTGACCCACTGCCTGCGGCTGCGGTGGAAGGAAGCAAAATGCGAAAGCCAGTTCAACTGACAAAGAGCAGAAGAGGGCTGATCCAAAGCCCTCTGTGCATGTACGTATGCATTAAAAAACATAGATTATGATTTGTTTTATTACAAAGGGAGGTGAGATGTTCTAAGCTACCCTTAGGCCAGGCTAAAGAAGAGGTAAGAGGGGGCAGTGGCAGTGCTCTCTTACACTGCTTGACGCTAGCCGAATTGCTCCAACACTACAAACTGTGTTTTTACAAACTGTGCTTTTAAATCTGTTACTCGAGAACTTTAGCGATTTTAGTGTTTTAAAATGGGGCTATATATGACACGGGATGTGTTGATTTCAGAGTGTTGATTTCTGAGGCACACTTAATTTCATGTTGATGCGTCAGCGTTTTAAGCTGTTTGTTATTTAGAAACTGAAATTGCTCACTGTCACGCACTCACCGATAGGCTGTGGGACAGGAAATACTCGCCGCCTACACTTCCGCCGAGGCGGTTAGCGGTCCAGTTGAGGGTGGGAGGGCCTATTTAGCCCTCTCGTCACCTCGAGCGCGCAGCGGTCGCGCGCAGTGAAGCGCCGAAGAGGCGCCAGAGAGAAGCCCGTCTGTGCCCGTCCGTGACAGGACGGGGCCAGGGGCCAGGATGGTGATCCCTGCACCAGTAAGTGATAACATCATGCACAAGATATCATACACTGCTGCCGAACTACGCCATGTACAAACACCCATGTGTGGAGACTGTGTGTGCAACCAAGTTCAATTTCTAGAAGGCCCCTTCTCATGTAAAAATTGCCGCTTTCAGAGTATGAATGTACCGCTCCGGCTGGAGCAATTAGTTACGCCCGCTTCCCCTGCCCCAATCAACACCGGTTCCCGTAATAAATGCCTTCTATGTAACATTAGATCACTGCCTAAACATCACATGCAGATATGGGATCTTATCTCGGAGGCTGAACCTGACCTATGTTTCTTTACTGAAACTTGGTTAAAACCCCACACTGCACCTACTATTACCTTGGGAATACCGGTGGGATACAAAATTATCTGTCAGGAAAGACCCATAAAAAAGGGAGGTGGCCTTGCCATCGTGCATAAAGACAATATCATGGTCTCCACTCTCGAGCAATATTGCTCAGTAGAGATGGAGATGTTGGTGTTTAAAATCAGTACCTCGCCTAAATGTTTTATGAACGGTGCTTTGGTCTATCGGCCTCCTGGACCTATGAACAATTTTTCCAACAATTTGATGGAATTATTGGCCCCCCATGTTAATGTCGAGAAAGACTTTTTATTATTGGGGGATTTTAATATACACGCAGAGCTAAAGGAGGAAAAAGAGACTCAGGACTTCCTAAATGATCTCTTTTCATTGGGATTTTTGCTACGTAATAAAGGACCCACTCATAGGGCCGGACATACTCTGGACCTCATCTTGTCCAGGCTCCTTGGAGTTGAGTGTTCTGCCCCTATTGCAAATCTATGGACGGACCATTTTACTATAGAATTTTATATCCCTGAGATAGGACCAACTCCCAAGATATCTATTCAGATCCCCATGAAACGGAGACAATGGCACAAGATAACCAATGAGCCTTTTAGGGATGCCTTCTCTATCCAAGATTATGCCACAACCAATAACATTGATGTGGCGCTAGAGAGATATGAAAAGGCAGTAACCATTGCCATTGAGCACATAGTTCCTATGAAAACCTTTAAGACCCGCCCGACGAAAAATCAGGAGGTGTGGTTTTCAGAGGACCTGAGATCTATGAAGCGTAGAACAGGAAAATTAGAGAAAACCTGGCGTAGATCTCATTTGGAGTCAGATAAATTGGAGTATCAGAGGGCATTAAAATCATATCACAAAGCTATTCGAACAGCTCGTAAACAGCATATTACCTCACAGTTAGAGGCGGTAGGAAATGCGCCGAGGATGCTTTACCAAATACTGAACTCCTTCTTGAAGCCGGCAGCGTGTGAGAGTGTTGACACTTCATCTCAACAACTTTGCAATGATATTTCTTGTTTCTTTACGAACAAGATTGAAACCATCTATGAGAAGATTCATGCCTCCATTGCTTCCATTGGACATGTTACTCTTCCCACTGTCGTCCCAGCAAGTAAAAAGACCATCGCTTCCACTCTGTCGAACTTTTCTAACATCACCTTGGCTGAAGTGGAGGGACTCATTACAACTATAAAGAGTGGGAGTCCTATGGACCAGCTTCCACCGAGAGTGATGGTTTCAGTGAGGAGCATATTAGCACCAGAAATACAAAGTTTGGTCAACCTCTCCTTGGACACAGGCTGTGTCCCACTGGAATGGAAGAGAGCCCAAGTGCGACCCATTCGCAAGAACACCGCCACTGCATGGGCTGACATGACCAATCTGAGACCCATTTCCCTTTTACCATTCATGGGAAAACTCATAGAAAAGCACGTCAATAAGCACTTGTCCAATCACCTGGAACATACTGGTGCCCTAGATCCATCTCAGTCGGGCTTTAGACCAAAATACAGCACGGAAACAGCGTTGCTGTCGATTACCGATGATCTACGCATGCTCCAGGACAAAGGAACATCAGCTGTCCTGGTGCTGCTAGATCTATCGGCAGCTTTTGATACCATCTCACATGAGATTTTGGTCGAGCGTCTGACTGGGAGTGGACTAGGGGGCATGGCATTGGCTTGGCTAAAGAGCTTTCTTCCGGATCGGACCCAATGTGTCACCATGGGCGATTTCCGATCCGAGGAGACCAGGATTACTAAGGGGGTGCCACAGGGCTCCTGTTTGAGCCCTACATTATTCAACATCTATGTGGCCCCCCTGGCTAATATCCTGAGAGCCTTTGGTTTTTGCCCAGTGTCATATGCTGACGATACCCAGCTGCTCTTTCCCTTTGACCATCTTACTCCAGAGGTATTACATTCTTTCTCTGAGGGGATGAGAGCAGTTTCCCAGTGGATGTCTTTTAATATGTTGCAGTGCAATGTTTTAAAGACAGAGGTTATGCTTTTCGGTGAGGCTAAGATCAGCTGGGCTCCTGACTGGTGGCCTTTAGATCTAGGCCCAGTCCCCGAGCCTAAGCAAATAGTCAAGAACCTAGGGGTACGTCTGGAACAAGAACTCAGCTTGAAGCAGCATGTTACCAACATTGTTGGATCTTGCTTTCGGACCATTGGATTGCTGCGCAGAGTTTTTCCATTGCTTCCAGACACCATCAGAAAGACCCTGGTCCAGGCCTTGGTTATCAGCCGTCTTGACTATTGTAATGGTCTCTTGCGGTCAGCTAATGAGGAGGACCTGGATAGGTTACAGGTTGTGCAGAACACCGCAGCCAGGTTGGTTCTAAATGCCCCTCCGAGAACACCTTCAAAACCTCTACTTGCCAGGCTTCATTGGCTTTCCATCCGTCAGAGAGTTGTTTTTAAGATCTGTTGTACGGTCCACAAAGGACTTCATGGTTTGGGTCCCTCCTATCTGGCAGACAAGTTTGTGCCGTATGTTCCTTCTTGTGCTCTACGGTCCAGTGACCAAATGCTTCTCACGATTCCTAGGATCAAGCGGGCAAGGCAAGGGGGTAAGGCTCTGTCTGTGAGGGGACCGAGGATATGGAATGGTCTCCCTCTCCAGCTTAGGCAGCTTGAAAACCATCTGGCCTTCAGGAAAAAGCTGAAGACGTTCTTGTTTCAGGTCTAACCACACAGTCTAAGAACTAGTTTGAAGCCAGGGAATTCGATCTCCTGCAGGTTCAGCAGTCAGATAGCGCGGAGATACTCCCTTGGGAGTTTATTCTAGCGCTCTACAAACCCGCAAAATAAATAAATAAATAAACACAATAAGCATTAAACTCTGGTAAGGGTGTCTATAACCCAAGGCAAGTGAATATAGCAGAACAAGAAGATTATAAGGGCTTTCAGAAAGTCACATGACTGGACATCACCTAAAGATGTTCCAATACTTGGGTCTCGCCCAATGCACCTCAATGCTTTGCAATCACAATGGTGACTCCTAAAGAGACGATCTCAAATAAAAAGTTGAATCTTTCAATAGGGGGTTCACCCCAGTCTATATGGTGGGAGGCAGGAGAAGCACTCTTTGGAACAAGCATTTGCAATGCAATAGGTCTCGCATTTGCACAATATTTAAGCTATTGGCATTGTAAATGACAATGCCTTTTATTTATATGTTTTCAAAAACCAACACATAGATAAAAGGTTTGTCATTTACAATGCCAGTAGCTCAAAGTCTTGCAAATGCGAGACCTATTGCATTGCACATGCTTGTTCTTTTTCTGATGCTGCACAGTATCCGCAAAAAGCATTGGCAAAGCAAATGAGTCAACAGGGCAAAACCTAGTGACTTTGCTTTTTGGTCACAGTTTGAATCCCAGCAGTGCTGAAACAGCATGTTTTCCCTAAAAGATAAATAAAAAGTATAATTGGGATGGGTGCTAATAACCCTTCATTATTATGTGCGTCGAAGCAACTCAGCTTTAGGTGTGTGCACCGTGTGAATGACTCCAATTATATTTCCATGTTACCACAATTATAACAAAATCTCACCAACCACTGTGAACTTCCAAAACGACAAATATTCTATGAATAAAAGTGGTAAAAAAACTAAATACGGAAATATTGTGATGTCCCGCGGGATTTGTTTTACGGGAAAAGTTACAGAATTCCGGGGACTGTCCTGCACGTGGGCCTGCAGTCTGTGCACAACAACACTTTCTACTTATGTGTGCTTGTAGCATGAAGTGCAAGTGTGTGGGGTCAGGTGTCCAGCTAACTAGACGTCTGCTGCTAAAAAGACACGTGTGTAAATCTCATTTTCATAGCACCAAGAAATCTTGACGCTGCTTCTAAATGACCTCTTGTTTTCCATTTTATAGTACCTCTCCTCTTTGCTCTGTTATTGCTCAATGGACCCTAAAACAACTTATATGGCAGCACGCAATCACTGTATCAGCACAGAATAAAGGGGAAGCAATGCTTTTCAGGCACCCACAGATGTGCAGATGCTTATTAAAGACACACATCTTTAAGATGCAAAACAGCACAGCGATAAGGCACATTGCTAGAGTATAGATGAGCAAAATGTGCTGCCGCTATGGGGGGATACACTGATTGGTGGGTTGAATACCTGGTGAAATGAACTAAATACAATATGGAGGTCAGCGTTTTGAATCCGAAAACTGCCTTTCATCCTTCATAGCTGGATACCATGAGCCCTATCCACCCGGGTAATATTAATCCCTGAGAGGCCATTGTGCCCTCACCCCCAGACGGCTCTTCTAGCAACGAGGAATTAAATAGGCCCCCATCCACTAATACCTGGAGCCCCTTACTGAATGTAAATCACCTGCTCGCCAACACCAAGGAGCCAGGCCAGTTATAAACCTGAGCCCAAACCACCTTGCCAAAACCAGCCCTAACGAGGGATCTCACAGGGTCCCCATGATTAATGGAAAACCATACCTGGGTTAAAAAATGAGGCAAATGCAGAATTTCCCCAACTTTTTGGATTGCCTGATGTTAAGGTGTCCACCTGCCGCATAGCCAACCATGAGTCTACCATGGCTCAGGCATGGCCAGTTAACTAAATCACTACCCCTGAGCCCCCAAAGCCACTGTTTAAACCAGGAAAAATGCTGCACAGAGAATAGCAGTAGTCACACCACAACCAGTTCATCACTCTGCAATACAAATGCCTGGCAACCTCACTCACAAAAAGGTGATCACTCCTCAAAGAGCCATGTGTGATGGCCCTTAAGCAAGGAGCATTAAGTAACTTTTTTTATACAACTGTTCGGGCGCCTGGTAGACTTGTTGAGACCCCTGGATTCAAGCAAGCCTGGCTGAAGACGGCTGAAATGCCAGAAACCGGTCCTAGGAAGCTTGTTTCCGGTCCAGGGAAGACATGGCTTGGCAGTTCGGGCTGGACTGTTCCCATGAGGCACAGGGTCAGACTGATTTGCATATAGCCATGCCTGAACTGGGGTGGCAGAGTGGGCTAAAGAACGGTGATGGATTAAACCCAGATCTGTTGACTGGGTGTGAGTGTTTGATTGGTTCAGATGCTCTGTCCATCACCACCCCCTTTTGTACCGCTTTGTTGAGACCCCTAGCAGAGAAAACAGCTCCTGCAACCTTTTGTGGTAGAATATGAGGCCAGGCGGTGAATGCCTGCGGAAGCTTTTTTGCTAAACCAGTTATCTCAGACTGAAGCCTCTCCTAATGGTGGTTGCCAATGCATTGCACCCAGCATGAAAAAGGATGAGTGCAGGTGGTAGAAACCCCACTGCTTGCTGTCTGCCTCACCATTTGGAAGACCATTGTCATCACACTTCTTCAGAACTTGCCATGGTTAAACAGAATCTAATCTCTCTTTTTGATGAATGGAAAAGAAACAAGATACTGGCTGGAGCCATCTGATATAATGCAACTATTTAGAAGGGAAATAAAGTGATATCGGTGAGCTGTAAACTGTTTTAACATCTGCCCTAAGATGGCACTGCGAAGTCCAAAGAAGCTTGAAGTGAACAAAATGTCTGTAGCAGTCTGATTTCCCTCACCCACTCCCCTTGATAGTACCCCTGTGCAGGCCCATTCCTCACGGAGGGGGTTCTAGAGTTAGAATTATCTGTCCTTGCAGCCCACAATGCCAAGGTGAGGATCCCACTGCACAGAAACCTGCTGACTGGACCTGATTAACATGGACAAGAAAGGAAGGTGTCCAAGAACAAGGAAATGCTGTCAATGTACTTGGAATGTTGGACTCTCAGGCGAGTGAGGAAGTCACATGACCCTAGCAAAGATTCCGCGGATCTTAGCTTCAAACCTGAACGGAAGACATTTGACCTAAAAATATCTTAATGTGTAACTCACAGCACTACCCATATCCACAGGTGACTTACCCACAGCTAAACGAAGGGAACCCTGGCCCTGGTCCCTTTTGTGGCTCAGGGACAATAAGATCACAAGCATTTGCAATGCAATAGGTCTCGTAATTGCATGATTTTGAGCTATTGGCATTGTAAATGGCAATGCCTTTTATAATAATAGGAGGCTTTGCCATTTACAATACCAATAGGTCAACGTTTTGAAAAAGTAAAACCTATTATTTTACAGAGAGCACGGTGTTCCTGAAGCAGGCTCTTGCCACTAAACTTTTTTTTTAAAGCTGATGGGCCACATTACCACACTTCCTGTTAAGTGACACTCAGAGTCACCACCCACTTACAAATACGTCATATAAAGCCTTCTCCCCACCACAATAATAAGAAGCTCAAATCAGGCCCGGACTGGCCCACAAGCAGCAGCAAATGCTGCTCAGTGTGCACATTCACCCTCCTGCCATTAGGAAGAACCTGAGCCTGACCAAGGTTGGATTGGCCTATTTGGATTATTGCCTTCACTATTGCTCACTGATACTGCCGCAGATCCCAGGTAGGTTCTATTGTACCGGTCACTTGCATATAGGGTTACCATTAGTCTGCTGTTTTTACTGGCATTATCAGGATAAGTATTTTATTGTCCTGGCTCGTACAAAAATTTTGAGATGCACCGAAAGCCGAGATTTTTCCCCTAATCAGTGCATACATACTTTAAACAGTAAAAATAAGAACACTTTGCAGTGTTCTGAAGCTGCAAAGTTAAAGATAACTGTCTCATAATTAAAGTAAATAAAGACAAAGTCCATTGTAAAATGTATAAACTTTATGAAGACAATTTTTTATAATTTTGTCAAGCATGACCAAATGGGCAGTATTTAACAACCTTACCAGTGAGTGGGGAACGCTGAATGCCAGAATGGCTCCAATGCTGCTCGCTGTGTTGTCTCAATTCATTGCTGCTGGCGTCCATAGCAAGGCAGGGGCACCGGTCCGGGAAGGGGCTCTCTCTCGGGGCACAGGGCAGTTGCAAGTCGACCAGCCGCAAGGCAGGCATCAGTCCAGTTTTTCCAAAGTTAGTGCCTCAGTGATGATGGATAGCTGCGACCGGGAGAGGCTCTCTTGACCGTGGGGCAGAAGAGTCAGAGTGCATAGCACAGACTGCTGACAGCCTGCATGCAACGTTGGTGTCTGGTGCAGAGCTCAGTCCAGTCAGCCCAAGACAGGACTCAGGCCCCTGGTCACAGCGTGAACAGACAGGTGTGCCTCCGCACCGGGCGGGCTGGCAGACTAACAGTTAGCATTTCCTGCTTTGGCCAGCCTTTGCCCACTGGGCCCCTATGGCTTCTCCCTGGCAGTCAATCAGATGCAGAGCAAATGTGGACTGAAGGCTGCTCTGTCCCACGTGGGACCCGTCCCAAACAGGATGTGAGGCCCCATCTACATTGATCAACAGACCGCTGCCTAAGTACATAAAAATTAAAGAGTGAACAATCAACTGACTTGCGGACTCCACAGCCGGGCATTGAAGCTTGAGGCTGAGGCACAAAACATAGGTTACAACCAGAGTGCATGCTATGGTAATCCCTATTTCAAATATGACTCGACTCAACCCTAAAAATCATTCACCCCAAGCAATGCGGTCCGTCCAGGTCAGTGCGCAACTACCCCGCCCAGCAGCGCAGCCACCAGTGTGGCACAGATGAGCTGCCTAATTAGGATTCAACACACAGCCCACCCTATCAAAATCGTTACCCAGAGCTGTCGGCCCCTGTCAGCGTGCCACTATCTGCCCAGCCCTGCAGCGAGCGGCCCAGATCATCATGCCAGCAGGGCTGTCACAGAGATACAACAGGCTCTGACCGCTGCCCTGAAAGTAATTGGACCGGAACTGCCACCTTAGACTGTCTCAGTGAGGGAGGGAACTGCGAGCAGCAACCTCGGAGCGAAAGGTGGCGGTGGGGGCGGGCTTACGCGTTGTGACGGGGTCAGGCTGCTAATAACATTAAAGCATGGCGCTCTTTGTAAAATCGGCTCCGCATTCATTTACATTTGAGCATTTCTAGGTGGAGGAACAATCTTAAAACAAGCGAAGGATAACGACGTGAGCATGCACCTCAGCTGTACGGGAGCAAGTCACGCTGTGCGCGTTTCCATATGCCGTGAGCATGCACATCGGACGTCTAGGGAGCTCGTCATCACCTTCTGCGTCGCCTGCTGTTGCCGAGCCTGAGCCGCTAACCCTGCACACCTGAGGAGGAAAGACCGGCCTCGAGAGCAGAACTCCTGAGTCAGCCCGGTGAGTAGGGGGGGGACGTGTAAATACTGTGTTTTTGGTGCTTCGAGTGTGTGTATGCGTGTGTGACTGTGGGGGAGGAGGGGGGGGTTGCCTGTCTGGGTGCCTGCGTGTCTGTGTAAGTGCGTGTGCGCGCGTGCGCGCGTGTGTGTGTATGCAGTGTGTGTATGTGCGCATGCGTGAGTGAGTGTTTGCGCAAGGGAATGTGGACAGGAGAGGGGCACGGCGCCGTGCGCGTTCACGAGGTGAAAACTGAGCTACTCTGCGCTCGTGCACCCTTTCCTGTCCACATTCCCGAAAACGGGCGACATAAGGTCTTTCGCTGACGCGAGACCTAAAAAGGGTGCCACATTTGAAAAATCCTCTGTGGCAGAGAGCCTTGAAGAAAAGGTCTTGGTGCACAAGGAGCCAGGGCAGAGCTCTTAGAGTAGCAGTGACAGGACCAACATTTCTCAATAAAGAAGCAAGCTGCACCTTGTAATTCAGAAAATGCTGAAACTTACCAAGAGTCTAATATGTTACTAGCAGGCACACAGCAGTGCACTAATACAGCCATGAGAAGATACAATCAGGCACAATGGCAGTGTAATCTTCTTTCAGCAGGAAGAGTGAGCTTTTCTAACATGGGACTGAGTGCCAGTTCTGCTACTCTGGCATGTTGCTGGTGAGTTGAAGGCTAGGGGGCCGAAAGCCCACACGTGTCCGTTCTTGTAGCTGATTCCTGCACAGTGGAGCTGGTTTGAGACATTTTGCCTGGGGTGACTTTGGCTTCGAGGGCGGCAGGCCCTGGTCAGAATAACTGAGTGACTTCAGTGTGGATGTGCGAATAGGGACTTTTCAGTGCTTAATATGTAGAAAGATCATAGTTTCTCTTATGGGCTTGCCTCTGGTGTGGCTGAAGGCGAGGTGGCTTGTTACCAAGGATGCATATGCCTAAATCCACTTCATGCCTCTTCCACTATTCCACACTTCCTGCCTCTTTTTCTCACCCTTCTTCACCCCTGCTTTTTCCCTTGTTACTGTTTCCCTATCTTTCTCTTCCTTAGTCTTGTTTCCTTTTCTGCCTTTCTTTCTCTTGACCGTGGGAAAATTCTGATGATGAAAAAGTAAGTTTGGGTGCCCACCACCTCCATCCACTGGCGCAAGTTAAGCACCTGGGGCTAACAAGAGCAGTAGAGGTAACTGAGAGATAGCAAGAGCCTCAAGGAACTGAGTTTGGGGAGCAGCCTAAGGGATTTTAACCCCTTCGACGCTAATGACAAAGCCAGCTCGTCATGGGCGTTACCTGCGCTACGCGCATGACGGGCTGGCTTTGTCACAAACCGCGTTTTTTTTAAATTTCAGCGCGCAGCGAGAAAACCCGCTAGCGCGCATGCGGTTAATAAATTAGGCAGCTACTGGGAACCCAAGTATGAGTAAGAGGCTCTGGAACATTGCAGATGGGGTGAAGAATTAAAGTTCTGGGGTTGCGCAGGAGCTTGAGACACTCAGGGTAAGTAGGGTACCAGTAGAATTGGGAGGTAAACAGGACATTTCTGGAGACTCATGACAATGGTGAACACAATCCTTACAGACATGATGGCGGCCAGGATCGTTCAGGTAAGAGTGAGCAAGAGCTACAGGGCCTACGGGTGAGCAGAGATAACAGGTGACTTAAGGGTGACAGCGATTCTAATGTCATTTGAAAGTGAACAGGAGCCTTGGGCACCTCAGGGTGGAACTGCCCCTACTGATCCTGAGGGTAGTTTGGGGGACCAACTGCTGAGGAGTGAAACACTCGAGGTCTGAATGTGAGCAAGCATCCCGGGTTCCTGAGGATGAACACAAATCTCCAGACCTATGGGTCAGCATGATCTTTTGGCACTTTGTCGGTCAGTGGAAAATGAGCATCAGCATACCTCTGGATGATGGCGATAAGGACATTCATGGATCTCAGGGTGAATAGGGGCTGAGGGACCTAAGGGTGAGCTGATGATTTAGGGGCTTAATGGTGAGATGGAGATTTAAAACCTGAAGCTGAACATCATGTGACCTGTGGATGAGTTTCAGTGTAATAATGTCATTTTCAATCTTAACCAAAGTTACTCCTCTTACGAGCTTTAAAGCACTTAACTTAGTGCAAACGTCTCCTAAAATTGGTCCCCTCATAGACGTAATGTTTGCACAGTCACCATCTGCAAACATGAGCCACTTTTTTGGGAGTGCCTGGGCCTATTTGTGGTCCCAATCCGACACTGCTTCTAGGCACCGCGCCCCAAGACAAGATAAAAGCAGCTCTCCTCATTCATGCACGACACCAAACAACTCCCCACACAGGCTCCTAACAAACACAGGACTCTGCCAACCACACACTCCCCTAAGATGCAGGATGCCACCTGTCGGAAAATGCGCCTTGGTGGCCCAAATGGGGTTTAAAGCTCTATATAAAAACTACAAAAACATTGTCTTTGCATTTGGCCTGGCAGTTATTACTGACAACATTGAGAGTAGCTCAAAACACCTACCTCCCCTTGCTTCCATTTATAAAAAATAAACATAGACAGGCAAACATTCTTTTCTGCATTTATATGTGAAGTTTAGTAACAATTGAAAATTGCGAACCTTAATATTCGAAGAAGTGATGGCAAACATTCTTTTCTGTGTTTATATGTGGAGTTTAGTAAAAACTGAAATTTGTGAACCTTAATATGCGAAGAAGAGAAGCACGTGAGCATGGGCGTCCGCAGAAATTTTTCCAGGGGGGGGCAACATTTTTACTTCATCACCATCCTCCGGCATAATTGAGCACAAGTATTAAATAAACAAATAAAAAATCTAATAAGACAAAGAGCTTAAATAACAAAAGAAACCCATGGGGTGGGAGAAAAATCATGTGAGGCTCCACAGCAGATTACCTGGCAACCACAATGAAACAGAGGAAAAAACAAAGAAGCAATGGCATAGCCAAAAGGTCTCGCCATTGGGACCTTATAACTGTTTAGCCATGCAACACTTGATGTTGTTGCACCAAGGATATTGTACTGGACAACTAAACACTTATAAGGTCCCAAAGGGGAGACCTATTGGGTATGTCAATGCTTTTTTTTTTTAAATGACAAGCAGTGCTATAGGGCTCCGGCTGCCACTTAGTCCACCACATCCCACGTAGATGCTGCAGCCATCTTTGAATGGTTTTAAAGCCAATTCAAAAGTTGTCACCAGTGTATGTTAATCCCTATCTCAACTGTGAGACTGCTCTACTGCTTCCCAATTCTATTAAATACAAATTATGTAAAAAGAACATCCCTTTCTGAGCTACACAGCTCATTTTACCCACGTTTCATGCACAAATTTGAAATACTGATGGTTTGGGCTTCCCGGAATGCAACTGGTTGAAAGGTGGACAGGTGTAGAGAGGAAGAGAGAGAGAGGTGTAGAGAGGTAGAGAGCGGTAGAGAGAGAGAGAGAGGTAGAGAGAGAGAGAGAGAGAGAGAGAGGTAGAGAGAGAGAGAGAGAGAGAGAGAGAGAGAGAGAGAGAGGTAGAGAGAGAGAGAGAGAGAGAGAGAGGTAGAGAGAGAGAGAGAGAGAGAGAGAGAGGTAGAGGTAGGTAGAGAGGGGTAGAGGTAGGGAGAGAGAGATAGGTAGAGAGAGGTAGAGGTGTAAAGGTAGAGAGAGAGGTATAGAGAGAGGGAGGGGTAGAGAGAGAGAGAGAGGTAGAGGAGGAGAGGTAGAGAGGTAGAGGTAGAGAGAGAGAGAGAGTGGTAGAGGGAGAGGTAGAGAGAGGTAAAGAGGTAGAGAGAGAGAGGAAGAGAGAGAGGAAAAGAGAGAGGTAGAGAGAGAGGTAGAGAGGGGTAGAGAGAGAGAGAGGTAGAGAGAGAGGTAGAGGTAGGGAGAGAGAGAGAGGTAGAGGTAGGGAGAGGTAGAGAGAGAGAGGTAGAGTGAGAGAGAGAGGTAGAGAGAGAGAGAGGTAGAGTGAGAGAGAGAGGTAGAGAGAGAGAGGGAGCGAGAGGGGGATAGAGAGAGAGAGAGAGGTAGAGAGAGAGAGAGAGAGAGAGGTAGAGAGAGAGGTAGGAAAGGTAGAGAAAGAGGTAGAGAGAGAGGTAGAGGTAGGGAGAGAGGTAGAGGGAGAGAGGTAGAGGGAGAGAGGTAGAGAGAGAGGTAGAGAGAGGTAGAGGTAGAGAGGTAAAGGTAGAGAGAGAGTGGTAGAGGGAGAGGTGGAGAAAGAGGTAAAGAGGTAGAGAAAGAGGTAGAGAGAGAGGTAGAGAGAGAGGAAGAGAGAGAGGTAGAAAGAGAGGTAGAGAGAGGGGTAAAGAGGGGTAGAGAGGGTTAGAGAGAGAGGGTTAGAGAGAGAGGGGTAGAGAGAGGTAGAGAGAGAGAGGTAGAGAGAGGTAGAGGTAGGGAGAGAGAGGTAGAGGGAGAGAGGTAGAGGTAGAGAGGTAAAGGTAGAGAGAGAGTGGTAGAGGGAGAGGTGGAGAGAGAGGTAGAGAGAGAGAGAGAGGAATAAAGAGGAAGAGAGAGGTAGAGAGAGAGGTAGAGAGGGGTAGAAAGGGTTAGAGAGAGGGGGGTAGAGAGATAGGTAGAGAGAGAGGTAGAGGTAGAGGTAGTGAGAGAGAGAGGTAGAGAGAGAGGTGGAGAGAAAGAGAGGGGTAGAGAGAGAGATAGAGAGAGAGAGGTAGAAAGAGAGGAAGAGAGAGAGGTAGAGAGAGAGAGGTAGAGAGGGTTAGAGAGAGAGGGGTAGAGAGGTAGGTAGAGAGATAGGTAGAGAGAGAGGTAGAGGTAGAGGTAGGGAGAGAGAGAGGTAGAGAGAGAGGTAGAGAGAAAGAGAGGGGTAGAGAGAGAGAGCGGTAGAGAGAGAGGTAGAAAGAGAGGAAGAGAGAGAGGTAGAGAGAGAGGTAGAGTGGGGTAGAGAGGTAGAGAGGTAGAGAGTGAGGTAGAGGTAGGGAGAGAGATAGGTAGAGAGAGAGAGGTAGAGAGAGAGGTAGAGGTAGAGAATTAGAGAGAGAGGAAGCAAGAGCGAGAGAGAGCGGTAGAGAGAGAGAGAGGTAGAGAGAGAGAGGTAGAGAGAGAGGTAGAGAGAGAGAGGTGGAGAGAAAGAGAGTTAGAGAGAGAGAGGTAGAGAGAGAGGTAGTGGTAGGGAGAGAGGTAGAGAGAGAGGTAGAGGTAGAGAATTAGAGAGAGAGAGGAAGCGAGAGAGAGCGCGGTAGAGAGAGAGAGAGAGAGGTAGAGAGAGAGGTAGAGAGAGAGAGGTAGAGAGAGAGGTAGAGAGAGAGGTGGAGAGAAAGAGAGTTAGAGAGAGAGAGGTAGAGAGAGAGAGAGGTAGTGGTAGGGAGAGAGAGAGGGAGAGAGGTAGAGAGAGAGGTAGAGAGAGGTAGAGGTAGAGGAAGGGAGAGAGAGAGGTAGAGAGAGGTAGAGAGAGAGAGGGGGGTATAGAGGGAGAGAGGTAGGGGGCGAGAGGTAGAGAGAGAGGTAGAGGGAGAGAGAGCGGAAGAGAGAGAGGTAGAGAGAGAGAGGTAGGGAGAGAGAGAGGTAGGGAGAAAGAGAGGTAGAGAGAGAGGTAGAGAGAGAGAGTTAGAGGTAGAGAGGTGTAGAGAGGTAGAGAGAGAGAGAGAGAGAGAGGTAGAGAGAGAGGTAGAGAGAGGCAGAGAGAGAGGTAGATAGAGAAAGGTAGAGAGAGAGAGAGAGGTAGAGAGAGAGGTAGGGAGAGAGAGAGGTAGGGAGAGAGAGAGGTAGAGAGAGAGAGAGGTAGAGAGAGAGAGAGGTAGAGAGAGAGAGGCGGAGAGAGAGAGGTGGAGAGAGAGAGAGAGGTGGAGAGAGAGAGAGAGGTGGAGAGAGAGAGAGGGAGAGAGAGAGGTGGAGAGAGAGAGAGAGAGGTAGAGAGACAGGTAGAGAGAGAGAGGTAGAGAGAGAGAGGTAGAGAGAGAGAGGTAGAGAGAGAGGGGTAGAGAGAGAGAGAGGTAGCGACAGGTAGAGAAGTGTAGAGAGAATGGTGTAGAGAGGTAGGTAGAGGTAGAGAGGTAAGGAGAGAGACGTAGAGAGAGAGGTAGAGCCACGTAGAGAGAGAGGTAGAGAGAGGTAGAGAGACGTAGAGAGGTAAGAGAGGTAGAGAGAGAGGTAGAGGTAGAGAGAGAGAGGTAGAGAGAGAGGTAGAGAAAGAGGTAGAGAGAGAGGTAGAGAGAGGTAGAGAGACACAGAGAGAGAGGTAAGAGAGGTACAGAGGTAGAGAGAGGTAGAGCGATAGAGAGAGAGGTAGAGCGAGAGAGGTAGAGAAAGAGGTAGAGAGAGGTAGAGAGAGGTAGATTGGAGATCCTAGCATTTCCAGAGCATTAAAGGCACTACTCGTCTGTAATGTCATTCCTTTCACTGCACATCCTGCTTTATCTAAATAACTAGGGCCCTTATATACAAAAGGATGTAGTGGTCATAAAGCTTACAATTTGCAGCATCACAGTGGTTGCTACTGATGGTTTTCACCCCTTCCTAAGGCCCCTGCAGCTCCACTCTTCCTTAGCTTAAAAAATGTGCCCTCCTCCGAAATTTGACTCTAGGTGCGCCTCTGCTTAAAGCTGTGGGAGCAGCCAGGCCCGGACCTTCTCTCTTGCCCATCAGCAGCAGTTTTCCCGCTCATCAAGCAGGACAGTCACTGCAAGCGCTTTGTCACGCTTTTAAAATTGACGGCCCTGCAGACAAACACCACTGTCTGTGGGGGGCTGTCAATAGTGACGGACCGGTGTTCCAGGGGGGGGCAAGTGCCCCCCCTTGCCCTCCCCTGCGGACGCCCATGCACGTGAGCGCCTTTCCTCCTCTAGGCAGGCCTAAGTATTGAAAAAACGTCATTCTGCTGAGTGGACAGGCCTCTCAGCAGATGCAGCACAAAGTCCATGTGGAGGAGAGGAATGCAGACCTCAAGACATGAGAGGGAATGAAACACCCCATGAAAGCCCCGCTGATGAAAGCCTCGCACCGCCGCCTCTCTGGCAGCACAAACCGATTATTGACGCTTTTCTGCAGGTAGCAGCTCGAGCACGGAGTGCGGATCCGATATACTTGCTTCTGGTACCAAAGGCAAGCCTTGTTTTCTTGCTTGACTTGAAACACAGATTTATTCTGGCCTTGAGAGCCGTACAAGTATAAAAAGCAGAAGCCGCAGCAGCTTCGGTGTCGAGAAGCAAACCACAGCAGAGCGCCTCGGAGCACATCCGCGGGGGACTGACTACACGTGGTGACACTCTCTCACTCTCTGGCTTCAGAGAAGAGGCTTCCAAGGCATTGTCGAGGCACACTTGTCAGAAAAGGACCCGGTTTACGGACTGGGAGTGAAAACCACAGAGTGACACGTACTGTACGTACTGCTGAGCCACTTCCGCTGACAAGAGGCACTTGGGGTCCTAGCACAAGCACAACCACCCCACACCCACGGGCCCCGCTCACAAAAGTAAAGGCGGTTCCAAACCTAATTACCCGGGAGAAAGGGACGAAAAAGAATCCGCAGGAGTCAGATAAATACTACAGACAAGAAGTGCAGGAACCATAACATAGCCCAGATGTAACATATGGACCATAGTAGCAGAGCTATTATATTTAACAAGCATAACAGAAGATTGCCATGAGTTAAAGGAAGGCATTCTAAACAAGATACTCACTAGAAGAGTAGTCGAGTCGACTTGTACTGCAGGCTATAAGCAGGCCGCAAAGCAGACAGAGGCTGGCAGGTGATGCGCACACGACCACTCCACAGCACGTCACCACGACGAGGCGAGTCAGCCCAGAACCGGATCATCCTCCTACGTCGTCAGCAGCGCCGCAAATGGCCAATCACTGCATGACTTCATGAAGTCATACACAGTGATTGGCCATTGTGATGTGCGGCTGAGCCACCCACCGCGGCATCCAATAATGGATTGCCCTGCCCTGCTGCGCAGTAACCAGCCAATCCTGGCGCTGCATGCAGCGCCAGGATTGGCTTGGGGGGCACAATGACTGCTCGCCCTGTCGCCCTTGTTAACGCCGGGGCTCCCCAGCACTCCCCTGCACTATTTTACTAATGGGCCATTAGTTGGGGGAACTTTCATGCGCATGCTCGGGCTAGTTTCAGCCCCGAGCAGCACTTGCGCATTAGGTATGTGCCTGCAGTGTCTCGTGCCGGACTCGACTCGTCACTGGACTCAGACTGTCAATCAAACACTCAGACCAGCCCCGCAGCCCGGCCCAGCCCAGCCCCCTGCGCAGCGCACTCCCGTTTCTGTCGGGTGCTGCCCGGATTCGCCGGCGGAAAATGTTATGTGGTATTTTAAAAATACTAGTTCAGTGACAATTAATTATATACTTGTTATACACTTGCAGCTGCGGGTCTATGGGCTGGTGGGGCTACGCCCCTACGCCCCAATGGACGCACCGCGGCTACTATACACTGATTTACACACCTATGACTGATAGGCTCTATGTAATGTGTGTGTTATGTAAAGTGTTTTGACACTCTTCACTTTTATGAGTGACGCTATAAAATTAATGAAATGGATCTGAGAGAGTGTGCTTATGGAGACTGTTAACACCTTCTGTGCTCATGACGAGCTCAGCTCATCATGAGGCACGGTGCTTGTGTGCTCATGACATGCTGAGCTTGTCATGAGCCGTGGAATGCACACACGCGGGGATAATTCCCCTGCTGTGCTGAACGTTCCATGGAAATGGGTGTGGTCATGACGAGCTGAGCTCGTCATGAGCACACGAGCACTGTGCCTCATGACGAGCTGAGCTCGTCATGGGCACAGGGGCGTTGTGCATGCCCCTCCCCCCCACCCCCCAGCACAGCGGGGGAATTATCCCCACTGTGAAGGGGTTAAAGGGTGGTGGGGATGGAAACTGTGGTGAAGGTGGTCATTGGGGGCGCCAAAAAACAATGTTGTACTGGCGCCACCAGTGCTAAAGCCGGCCTTGAGGACAGGTTTGTGGTTAATATTTTAATACACTCTCCACAGATTGGGGGATATTTGCCCTGCACATGTACCACGGTTTCTGAGTAACATATGGAATGTTTAGGCAGCGTCCAGCTTCACAACGAAAGTACAGCATATCAGAGTTTATGGCACAAATGGCAGCTTTGCCCAATGCCAAAAGCCCTCAAAGCTCCAATCAATTTGGTCTTGGATGACAGCATTAACACCCCCACCCCTCCCCGTCTTCCCATCCCCCAAATCCTGTAACTAAACACACTCTGACCGGAACAATTAGGCATGATAACTAAAAAACATTTTTGTTATTAGCTCTCGGGCAAAATAGAGTTTAAGATTAAGCTGTAAATTTGGAACGAAAATGATTCGCACAACACCCCGCAGGTTCGCAGCTGACACACCACTTCATTCAATCGATTCCACATTTGTTATTAAAAAAACACAATATTTTCTATGAGCCCAATTAATGCATCTGAAAGGAGACGCAAAAAAGAACGCTGCCGAGCGCTCATCACTGTGAAGGAAATCAACCCTTTTATTCTAACCTTAATCCCGTCAGATGGATTGGCAGCAGGAGACCTTCGGCCCCACCCTCGGGCCCCCAACACACACACACTCTTCCCAATAAGTGTGATTATCTATCTGGCATAACTGACAACACCATCGTGCTTTTGAGATTATAACACCTTGCCCTTAAGCAGGATAAAGACAATAATTCACTCTTGCTAAAAAGTTCACTTAACCCCCAATAGCAGTTCTTGGTAAGAGTCATCAATGGAGCGCACTAGCCCCTCCTCCAGATCGCCCCTCGGGACTCGGGTACTTGTAGTTCTTTAGGGATCACCCAGGTGGGTGCAAGTCGGTACTTGTTGGACTGATGAATCTCTAGACCCGATACATGTCCCGGGTTTTAGGATATCGCCCGAGACATGTCTCGGGTTTCGGGATAACTGCCCTCATCAGTAGAGAAAGATCGTTAGGCGATATCCTAAAACCCGCTCCATTGATGACTGAACACAATATGGCTCCCTTGAGCTTTGGGCCGACGGGCTCTTGGACGACGCACCTGCGTGCCGGTTCTGCCATCGAGGCCTTTGACTGTTGTGTGGTGGCCTTCTCTTCCACCCCTAACGATCTTTCTCTACTGATGAGGGAAGTTATCCCGAAACCCGAGACATGTCTCGGGCGATATCCTAAAACCCGGGACATGTATCGGGTCTAGAGATTCATCAGTCCAACAAGTACCGACTTGCACCCACCTGGGTGATCCACTAAAGAACTACAAGTACCAGAGTCCTGAGGGGCGATCCGGAGTTGGGGCTAGCGGTGTGCGCTCCATTGATGACTAAACACAATATGGCTCCCTTGAGCTTTGGGCCGACGGGCTCTTGGACGACGCACCTGCGTGCCGGTTCTGGCATCGAGGCCTTTGACTGTTGTGTGGCGGCCTTCTCTTCCACCCCTAACGATCTTTCTCTACTGATGAGGGAAGTTATCCTGAAACCCGAGACATGTCTCGGGCGATATCCTAAAACCCGGGACATGTATCGGGTCTAGAGATTCATCAGTCCAACAAGTACCGACTTGCACCCACCTGGGTGATCCACTAAAGAACTACAAGTACCAGAGTCCCGAGGGGCGATCCGGAGGAGGGGCTAGCGGTGTACGCTCCATTGATGACTAAACACAATATGGCTCCCTTGAGCTTTGGGCTGACGGGCTCTTGGACGACGCACCTGCGAGCCGGTTCTGGCATCGGGGCCTTTGACTGTTGTGTGGCGGCCTTCTCTTCCATCCCTAACGATCTTTCTCTACTGAAGAGGGAAGTTATCCCGAAACCCGAGACATGTCTCGGGCGATATCCTAAAACCCGGGACATGTATCGGGTCTAGAGATTCATCAGTCCAACAAGTACCGACTTGCACCCACCTGGGTGATCCACTAAAGAACTACAAGTACCAGAGTCCCGAGGGGTGATCCGGAGCAGGGGCTAGCGGTGTGCACTCCGTTGATGACTAAACACAATATGGCTCCCTTGAGCTTTGGGCCGACGGGCTCTTGGACGACGCACCTGCGTGCCGGTTCTGGCATCGAGGCCTTTGACTATTGTGTGGCGGCCTTCTCTTCCACCCCTAACGATCTTTCTCTACTGATGAGAGAAGTTATCCCGAAACCCGAGACATGTCTCGGGCGATATCCTAAAACCCGGGACATGTATCGGGTCTAGAGATTCATCAGTCCAACAAGTACCGACTTGCACCCACCTGGGTTATCCACTAAAGAACTACAAGTACCAGAGTCCCGAGGGGTGATCCGGAGGAGGGGCTAGCGGTGTGCGCTCCGTTGATGACTAAACACAATATGGCTCCCTTGAGCTTTGGGCCGACGGGCTCTTGGACGACGCACCTGCGTGCCGGTTCTGTCATCGAGGCCTTTGATTGTTGTGTGGCGGCCTTCTCTTCCACCCCTAACGATCTTTCTCTACTGATGAGGGAAGTTATCCCGAAACCCGAGACATGTCTCGGGCGATATCCTAAAACCCGGGACATGTATCGGGTCTAGAGATTCATCAGTCCAACAAGTACCGACTTGCACCCACCTGGGTGATCCACTAAAAAACTACAAGTACCAGAGTCCCGAGGGGCGATCCGGAGGAGGGGCTAGCGGTGTGCGCTCCATTGATGACTAAACACAATATGGCTCCCTTGAGCTTTGGGCCGACAGACTCTTGGACGACGCACCTGCGTGCCGGTTCTGGCATCGAGGCCTTTGACTGTTGTGTGGCGGCCTTCTCTTCCACCCCTAACGATCTTTCTCTACTGATGAGGGAAGTTATCCCGAAACCCGAGACATGTCTCGGGCGATATCCTAAAACCCGGGACATGTATCGGGTCTAGAGATTCATCAGTCCAACAAGTACCGACTTGCACCCGCCTGGGTGATCCACTAAAGAACTACAAGTACCAGAGTCCCGAGGGGCGATCCGGAGGAGGGGCTAGTGGTGTGCGCTCCATTGATGACTAAACACAATATGGCTCCCTTGAGCTTTGGGCCAACGGGCTCTTGGACGACGCACCTGCGTGCCGGTTCTGGCATCGAGGCCTTTGACTGTTGTGTGGCGGCCTTCTCTTCCACCCCTAACGATCTTTCTCTACTGATGAGGGAAGCAGTGCTTAATTTGTGCCGGTGCTTTCCGGTGCTAAGCACCGGCACTTAGTTCTCAGGGCCGGGTCTACATGGGGTGACTGATTCAAGAAACGGGCCTAAGAATTTTAAACATAAGAAAAATCCAAAACTGTTTCAGGCTGTACTCTGAAACTCGTGCTTAAGCACTGTGAACGTGAACTCACAATGCAGCTGCCCATGTGTGAACCCGGAGAGATTTACTCGCCCCGGAGGCACGAGGCAGTGTTGCATCATCAGGATGGTGGGCGCGGCGGGCGCCAGTATATTTGCTTCCTATGGTCTGTTAAGTCCTCTAGCTGGGCGGGGTGCACAGCACCAAAGACATGAGAGGCAGGGTTTATTTGAAGTAAACGTGAATCCCTCCCCCACCCCATGCTGGCCTGGAATGCTTTTGCTTCAAAGAGCAGGGGCTGGAGGAGGGGCCCACCTTGTATTTGGCAGTTGGCGTACGTGAGACAGAGAGAAGTAACGGGTGCAGATAATTTTCTTTGCAACTCGGCATGGTGTTAATTGCTTTTGTTGCATCGAGTAGCAGAATTGCACTCCTATCAGTGCTGCCAAATGCCGCCCACACCTTTGGAGCTGCAGTGTGTCTTTGTGGATTGGAGCCAGACTGCAGCCCCAGTCCGCACGTCGCCATTGACCTGATTGACTGTCTCACTGGAGAGCATCCGGGACATCGGCTTAGGTATGTGAAACTGAAAATAGCAGCTGACACATTACAGCATTAATTCTGTAAAGTGTAACCAGTGTTTTGGCATTTTTACGTTTGGTATAGCGATGCCATCCGAAGATGGTCAAACAATGCTCTTGGCCTCCCTGCACATTTATGATGAAGTTTGCATTAAGGTTGGCTACGGAGGCCGTGAAGGCAGCCTGCAGTTTCTACCTGAAGGGAATGCCTGCCCTGGTGAGCGAGGAAAGGAGAGAGGGAAATGAACATTTAAATAATTATATATTGTTAATTAATTTATTGTGGAAACGCATCGCCATAAAGATAGCAAAGATTAGAAGGTAGAGAGCTTCTGCAAGTTCAAAGGAATGAAACTGAAACTGAACTCAGACAAAACAGAAGTCCTCATCTTAGGTACATCCCCCTCTGCATGGGACGACTCCTGGTGGCCGGAAGCCCTCGGAAAGGCACCCATCCCGACAGACCACGCACGGAACTTAGGCATCATACTGGACTCTTCACTCTCAATGAATAGACAAGTCAGCGCCGTATCCTCTTCCTGCTTCAACATTCTTCGCATGCTGAGAAAAACATTTCGCTGGATCCCCACCGAAACAAGGAAAACAGTCACCCATGCTCTGGTCACGTGCCGACTGGACTACGGAAACACCCTCTACGCAGGCATTACCGCTAAACTCCAGAAGAAACTCCAACGAATCCAAAACGCCTCAGCCAGGATCATATTAGACATCCCACGCAACGAACACATCTCCGGTCACCTTAAAGACCTCCACTGGCTACCCGTCAATAAGAGGATCACTTTCCGACTGCTAACCCACGCACACAAATCACTCTACGACATCGGACCAGAATGCCTCAACTCACGACTGTCCTTCTACACCCCCTCCCGCCAACTACGTTCTTCCAGCCAAGCCCTCGCCACTGTACCTCGCATCAACAAGACCACCATGGGCGGCAGATCCTTCTCATACCTGGCTGCTAAAACATGGAACTCACTCCCCGCTTACCTTCGCCTTACCCAGAACCACCTAGCATTCAGAAAGCAGCTTAAAACGTGGATATTTGACAAGTAATCTTCCTCCCCTCTCTAAGCGCCTTGGGACCCTCTGGGTATGTAGTGCGCTATATAAATTCTCTGACTTGACTTGACTATCTACTAACACAAGCGCACGCGCGCGCACCATGTAACGAGAACACTCCACATACAGAAACACAAACCAATTAATCAAAGGAGGTTGTAGCAGACCCTACGGGGAAATTCTGCAAACCCCTCCCGGCCGATCATTTGTGACCTCTGTAAAGAGACCAGAGCTGGAAATCGGAAGAGGTCTGCAGAAAACACCGTTCAACTCTTGCACTGGCAGATTTAGTGTGGGGCACGGTGCTGTTCAAACAAACTTTGACTTAGAGAAGCCTGGATAGGATTAATTTCAAGGAGTGTATGGGTGGGTTTGCCAGCTGACATACGCAGACCTCACGTGTCACAAGCCCAGGTGTGAGAAACTTATGCATGTCAATGCTCTTTATTTTCCCACTGCATTCTGGAACTGGTAGTCAGACTCCCACATGCACGTCCTCTGAGGAAGTCGTGAGAGGTTAGATAAGGTAGATGACTTCTCAGCCCTGTGTTTGCTGCCACCACACATTATGTTCAAGCCTGTATTAACATCTCGCCCAGGCTCCCCTCCTCCCCACTCCTTTCCGCTTGAGAAAACAAATAGGAATCGCTGTTTACCTCATTCAAAAATGTATCAGTCCACATGTTTTATGAATGACGAAGTAAAACTCGTGCAATTGGAGATGACTCTCTGAGCTACGTCATAGTGGGTTCTCTTGTCAGCCTGCCGCCACTAGGGATGGGGAATAACACCATAAAGTAGAACTCCGCTCTGGTGATGGAACAGAATTCAGAAAATAGATTTTTTGAATCCTAATGCGTGACTCCGCATCTTCCAGCAGTTTTACATGGTTTGTTAATAATACTATAACGCTGTACAGAATGCTAAATAAATGAATGTGCATGTGAAACAATACGTTAGTGTGTAAGTATCTGCTTTATAAAACAAATAACGAAAATCTACATTGTGTGACACATTGCTCTTAAAAGAGTACCAGTTACCTTGTAAGCAACTGGCTGCTAATGCAGTGTTTAATCAAAGATACTTTTTCAAGCTGTCTGTTTTATTGACTGTAGTAACTAGCCAATGATAAGAAGGCAGATATTTACCGACCACAAGACAGGGAAAACACAGAGCTTTGAAAGACTAAGGAAGAGAAAGACGGCGGAGAAAGAGATACAGCAAAACATTCACAAAGGGAGAAATCAGGGGCCTTCAAGAATGCGATAAAGGAGCAGGGAGTGTCTGATAGTGAATTAAAAAGACATGAGGTGGATTAAAGACCACCAGGGCAGCCTTGGAATTTGTCGCGCCAACATTTAATTGGACTAGCCTCGGGCATCTGACCTGAGTTTTGAGCACCGGCACCTTTTCGTTTACAAATTAAGCACTGGAGGGAAGTTATCCCGAAAACCAAAACATGTCTCGGGCGATATCCTAAAACCCGGGACATGTATCGGGTCTAGAGATTCATCAGTCCAACAAGTACCGACTTGCACCCACCTGGGTGATCCACTTAAGAACTACAAGTACCAGAGTCCCGAGGGGCGATCCGGAGGAGGGGCTAGCGGTGTGCGCTCCATTGATGACTAAACACAATATGGCTCCCTTGAGCTTTGGGCCGACGGTCTCTTGGACGACGCACCTGCGTGCCGGTTCTGGCATCGAGGCCTTTGACTGTTGTGTGGCGGCCTTCTCTTCCACCCCTAACGATCTTTCTCTACTGAAGAGGGAAGTTATCCCGAAACCCGAGACATGTCTCGGGCGATATCCTAAAACCCGGGACATGTATCGGGTCTAGAGATTCATCAGTCCAACAAGTACCGACTTGCACCCACCTGGGTGATCCACTAAAGAACTACAAGTACCAGAGTCCCGAGGGGTGATCCGGAGCAGGGGCTAGCGGTGTGCACTCCGTTGATGACTAAACACAATATGGCTCCCTTGAGCTTTGGGCCGACGGGCTCTTGGACGACGCACCTGCGTGCCGGTTCTGGCATCGAGGCCTTTGACTATTGTGTGGCGGCCTTCTCTTCCACCCCTAACGATCTTTCTCTACTGATGAGAGAAGTTATCCCGAAACCCGAGACATGTCTCGGGCGATATCCTAAAACCCGGGACATGTATCGGGTCTAGAGATTCATCAGTCCAACAAGTACCGACTTGCACCCACCTGGGTTATCCACTAAAGAACTACAAGTACCAGAGTCCCGAGGGGTGATCCGGAGGAGGGGCTAGCGGTGTGCGCTCCGTTGATGACTAAACACAATATGGCTCCCTTGAGCTTTGGGCCGACGGGCTCTTGGACGACGCACCTGCGTGCCGGTTCTGTCATCGAGGCCTTTGATTGTTGTGTGGCGGCCTTCTCTTCCACCCCTAACGATCTTTCTCTACTGATGAGGGAAGTTATCCCGAAACCCGAGACATGTCTCGGGCGATATCCTAAAACCCGGGACATGTATCGGGTCTAGAGATTCATCAGTCCAACAAGTACCGACTTGCACCCACCTGGGTGATCCACTAAAAAACTACAAGTACCAGAGTCCCGAGGGGCGATCCGGAGGAGGGGCTAGCGGTGTACGCTCCATTGATGACTAAACACAA
Source organism: Lissotriton helveticus (assembly GCF_964261635.1). Lineage (NCBI taxonomy): Eukaryota > Metazoa > Chordata > Amphibia > Caudata > Salamandridae > Lissotriton > Lissotriton helveticus. Next base: position 1,832,545,252 of record NC_136068.1, on the reverse strand, counting down.
TATGGCTCCCTTGAGCTTTGGGCCGACGGGCTCTTGGACGACGCACCTGCTTGCTGGTTCTGGCATCGGGGCCTTTGACTGTTGTGTGGCGGCCTTCTCTTCCACCCCTAACGATCTTTCTCTACTGAAGAGGGAAGTTATCCCGAAACCCGAGACATGTCTCGGGCGATATCCTAAAACCCGGGACATGTATCGGGTCTAGAGATTCATCAGTCCAACAAGTACCGACTTGCACCCACCTGGGTGATCCACTAAAGAACTACAAGTACCAGAGTCCCGAGGGGTGATCCGGAGGAGGGGCTAGCGGTGTGCGCTCCGTTGATGACTAAACACAATATGGCTCCCTTGAGCTTTGGGCCGACGGGCTCTTGGACGACGCACCTGCGTGCTGGTTCTGGCATCGAGGCCTTTGACTATTGTGTGGCGGCCTTCTCTTCCACCCCTAATGATCTTTCTCTACTGATGAGAGAAGTTATCCCGAAACCCGAGACATGTCTCGAGCGATATCCTAAAACCCGGGACATGTATCGGGTCTAGAGATTCATCAGTCCAACAAGTACCGACTTGCACCCACCTGGGTGATCCACTAAAGAACTACAAGTACCAGAGTCCCGAGGGGCGATCCGGAGGAGGGGCTAGCGGTGTGCGCTCCATTGATGACTAAACACAATATGGCTCCCTTGAGCTTTGGGCCGACAGACTCTTGGACGACGCACCTGCGTGCCGGTTCTGGCATCGAGGCCTTTGACTGTTGTGTGGCGGCCTTCTCTTCCACCCCTAACGATCTTTCTCTACTGATGAGGGAAGTTATCCCGAAACCCGAGACATGTCTCGGGCGATATCCTAAAACCCGGGACATGTATAGGGTCTAGAGATTCATCAGTCCAACAAGTACCGACTTGCACCCGCCTGGGTGATCCACTAAAGAACTACAAGTACCAGAGTCCCGAGGGGCGATCCGGAGGAGGGGCTAGTGGTGTGCGCTCCATTGATGATTAAACACAATATGGCTCCCTTGAGCTTTGGGCCAACGGGCTCTTGGACGACGCACCGGTTCTGGCATCGAGGCCTTTGACTGTTGTGTGGCGGCCTTCTCTTCCACCCCTAACGATCTTTCTCTACTGATGAGGGAAGCAGTGCTTAATTTGTGCCGGTGCTTTCCGGTGCTAAGCACCGGCACTTAGTTCTCAGGGCCGGGTCTACATGGGGTGACTGATTCAAGAGACGGGCCTAAGAATTTTAAACATAAGAAAAATCCAAAACTGTTTCAGGCTGTACTCTGAAACTCGTGCTTAAGCACTGTGAACGTGAACTCACAATGCAGCTGCCCATGTGTGAACCCGGAGAGATTTACTCGCCCCGGAGGCACGAGGCAGTGTTGCATCATCAGGATGGTGGGCGCGGCGGGCGCCAGTATATTTGCTTCCTATGGTCTGTTAAGTCCTCTAGCTGGGCGGGGTGCACAGCACCAAAGACATGAGAGGCAGGGTTTATTTGAAGTAAACGTGAATCCCTCCCCCACCCCATGCTGGCCTGGAATGCTTTTGCTTCAAAGAGCAGGGGCTGGAGGAGGGGCCCACCTTGTATTTGGCAGTTGGCGTACGTGAGACAGAGAGAAGTAACGGGTGCAGATAATTTTCTTTGCAACTCGGCATGGTGTTAATTGCTTTTGTTGCATCGAGTAGCAGAATTGCACTCCTATCAGTGCTGCCAAATGCCGCCCACACCTTTGGAGCTGCAGTGTGTCTTTGTGGATTGGAGCCAGACTGCAGCCCCAGTCCGCACGTCGCCATTGACCTGATTGACTGTCTCACTGGAGAGCATCCGGGACATCGGCTTAGGTATGTGAAACTGAAAATAGCAGCTGACACATTACAGCATTAATTCTGTAAAGTGTAACCAGTGTTTTGGCATTTTTACGTTTGGTATAGCGATGCCATCCGAAGATGGTCAAACAATGCTCTTGGCCTCCCTGCACATTAATGATGAAGTTTGCATTAAGGTTGGCTACGGAGGCCGTGAAGGCAGCCTGCAGTTTCCACCTGAAGGGAATGCCTGCCCTGGTGAGCGAGGAAAGGAGAGAGGGAAATGAACATTTAAATAATTATATATTGTTAATTAATTTATTGTGGAAACGCATCGCCATAAAGATAGCAAAGATTAGAAGGTAGAGAGCTTCTGCAAGTTCAAAGGAATGAATATCTACTAACACAAGCGCACGCGCGCGCACCATGTAACGAGAACACTCCACATACAGAAACACAAACCAATTAATCAAAGGAGGTTGTAGCAGACCCTACGGGGAAATTCTGCAAACCCCTCCCGGCCGATCATTTGTGACCTCTGTAAAGAGACCAGAGCTGGAAATCGGAAGAGGTCTGCAGAAAACACCGTTCAACTCTTGCACTGGCAGATTTAGTGTGGGGCACGGTGCTGTTCAAACAAACTTTGACTTAGAGAAGCCTGGATAGGATTAATTTCAAGGAGTGTATGGGTGGGTTTGCCAGCTGACATACGCAGACCTCACGTGTCACAAGCCCAGGTGTGAGAAACTTATGCATGTCAATGCTCTTTATTTTCCCACTGCATTCTGGAACTGGTAGTCAGACTCCCACATGCACGTCCTCTGAGGAAGTCGTGAGAGGTTAGATAAGGTAGATGACTTCTCAGCCCTGTGTTTGCTGCCACCACACATTATGTTCAAGCCTGTATTAACATCTCGCCCAGGCTCCCCTCCTCCCCACTCCTTTCCGCTTGAGAAAACAAATAGGAATCGCTGTTTACCTCATTCAAAAATGTATCAGTCCACATGTTTTATGAATGACGAAGTAAAACTCGTGCAATTGGAGATGACTCTCTAAGCTACGTCATAGTGGGTTCTCTTGTCAGCCTGCCGCCACTAGGGATGGGGAATAACACCATAAAGTAGAACTCCGCTCTGGTGATGGAACAGAATTCAGAAAATAGATTTTTTGAATCCTAATGCGTGACTCCGCATCTTCCAGCAGTTTTACATGGTTTGTTAATAATACTATAACGCTGTACAGAATGCTAAATAAATGAATGTGCATGTGAAACAATACGTTAGTGTGTAAGTATCTGCTTTATAAAACAAATAACGAAAATCTACATTGTGTGACACATTGCTCTTAAAAGAGTACCAGTTACCTTGTAAGCAACTGGCTGCTAATGCAGTGTTTAATCAAAGATACTTTTTCAAGCTGTCTGTTTTATTGACTGTAGTAACTAGCCAATGATAAGAAGGCAGATATTTACCGACCACAAGACAGGGAAAACACAGAGCTTTGAAAGACTAAGGAAGAGAAAGACGGCGGAGAAAGAGATACAGCAAAACATTCACAAAGGGAGAAATCAGGGGCCTTCAAGAATGCGATAAAGGAGCAGGGAGTGTCTGATAGTGAATTAAAAAGACATGAGGTGGATTAAAGACCACCAGGGCAGCCTTGGAATTTGTCGCGCCAACATTTAATTGGACTAGCCTCGGGCATCTGACCTGAGTTTTGAGCACCGGCACCTTTTCGTTTACAAATTAAGCACTGGAGGGAAGTTATCCCGAAAACCAAAACATGTCTCGGGCGATATCCTAAAACCCGGGACATGTATCGGGTCTAGAGATTCATCAGTCCAACAAGTACCGACTTGCACCCACCTGGGTGATCCACTTAAGAACTACAAGTACCAGAGTCCCGAGGGGCGATCCGGAGGAGGGGCTAGCGGTGTGCGCTCCATTGATGACTAAACACAATATGGCTCCCTTGAGCTTTGGGCCGACGGTCTCTTGGACGACGCACCTGCGTGCCGGTTCTGGCATCGAGGCCTTTGACTGTTGTGTGGCGGCCTTCTCTTCCACCCCTAACGATCTTTCTCTACTGAAGAGGGAAGTTATCCCGAAACCCGAGACATGTCTCGGGCGATATCCTAAAACCCGGGACATGTATCGGGTCTAGAGATTCATCAGTCCAACAAGTACCGACTTGCACCCACCTGGGTGATCCACTAAAGAACTACAAGTACCAGAGTCCCGAGGGGTGATCCGGAGCAGGGGCTAGCGGTGTGCACTCCGTTGATGACTAAACACAATATGGCTCCCTTGAGCTTTGGGCCGACGGGCTCTTGGACGACGCACCTGCGTGCCGGTTCTGGCATCGAGGCCTTTGACTATTGTGTGGCGGCCTTCTCTTCCACCCCTAACGATCTTTCTCTACTGATGAGAGAAGTTATCCCGAAACCCGAGACATGTCTCGGGCGATATCCTAAAACCCGGGACATGTATCGGGTCTAGAGATTCATCAGTCCAACAAGTACCGACTTGCACCCACCTGGGTTATCCACTAAAGAACTACAAGTACCAGAGTCCCGAGGGGTGATCCGGAGGAGGGGCTAGCGGTGTGCGCTCCGTTGATGACTAAACACAATATGGCTCCCTTGAGCTTTGGGCCGACGGGCTCTTGGACGACGCACCTGCGTGCCGGTTCTGTCATCGAGGCCTTTGATTGTTGTGTGGCGGCCTTCTCTTCCACCCCTAACGATCTTTCTCTACTGATGAGGGAAGTTATCCCGAAACCCGAGACATGTCTCGGGCGATATCCTAAAACCCGGGACATGTATCGGGTCTAGAGATTCATCAGTCCAACAAGTACCGACTTGCACCCACCTGGGTGATCCACTAAAAAACTACAAGTACCAGAGTCCCGAGGGGCGATCCGGAGGAGGGGCTAGCGGTGTACGCTCCATTGATGACTAAACACAATATGGCTCCCTTGAGCTTTGGGCCGACGGGCTCTTGGACGACGCACCTGCTTGCTGGTTCTGGCATCGGGGCCTTTGACTGTTGTGTGGCGGCCTTCTCTTCCACCCCTAACGATCTTTCTCTACTGAAGAGGGAAGTTATCCCGAAACCCGAGACATGTCTCGGGCGATATCCTAAAACCCGGGACATGTATCGGGTCTAGAGATTCATCAGTCCAACAAGTACCGACTTGCACCCACCTGGGTGATCCACTAAAGAACTACAAGTACCAGAGTCCCGAGGGGTGATCCGGAGGAGGGGCTAGCGGTGTGCGCTCAGTTGATGACTAAACACAATATGGCTCCCTTGAGCTTTGGGCCGACGGGCTTTTGGACGACGCACCTGCGTGCTGGTTCTGGCATCGAGGCCTTTGACTATTGTGTGGCGGCCTTCTCTTCCACCCCTAATGATCTTTCTCTACTGATGAGAGAAGTTATCCCGAAACCCGAGACATGTCTCGAGCGATATCCTAAAACCCGGGACATGTATCGGGTCTAGAGATTCATCAGTCCAACAAGTACCGACTTGCACCCACCTGGGTGATCCACTAAAGAACTACAAGTACCAGAGTCCCGAGGGGCGATCCGGAGGAGGGGCTAGCGGTGTGCGCTCCATTGATGACTAAACACAATATGGCTCCCTTGAGCTTTGGGCCGACAGACTCTTGGACGACGCACCTGCGTGCCGGTTCTGGCATCGAGGCCTTTGACTGTTGTGTGGCGGCCTTCTCTTCCACCCCTAACGATCTTTATCTACTGATGAGGGAAGTTATCCCGAAACCCGAGACATGTCTCGGGCGATATCCTAAAACCCGGGACATGTATAGGGTCTAGAGATTCATCAGTCCAACAAGTACCGACTTGCACCCGCCTGGGTGATCCACTAAAGAACTACAAGTACCAGAGTCCCGAGGGGCGATCCGGAGGAGGGGCTAGTGGTGTGCGCTCCATTGATGACTAAACACAATATGGCTCCCTTGAGCTTTGGGCCAACGGGCTCTTGGA